>NC_061103.1:39049134-39069134 GCF_015104395.2 Macrobrachium nipponense
AAATCCTAGTAACTTGTATAATAACACTCTTTACAAAGTTTTACAGAATTCCATAACATATCCACTCACAAACAGCAGGAACCCACAGTTTCCTGACCCACACTAACACCTAACCAGTCACTCTACGGACCATAACGACTTTAAAACAATTGACAAAAATCCATTTGGCAGTTATCACAGCTATGCTGATGGCCAGTCAGTCAAACAGACACGTATACACATACACACAGACAATACAAACGAAACCCAGACTTTAACCTCAGTGTCTCTCGTTAACGCCAACGCAATCTAGCGTAAGCGGAAGTAGCAGACGACTATACCACGACACAACAACACCTTCCTGATGATGAATTTCAAGATAGGGCCGAAACGTAAAAAAAAAAAAAAAAAAAACGTACTTCCTTATGGACAGACTAAACAAACAATAATGATGCCTCGTAAAATACGGGAATTTGTGAGCCTAATAAAGGTGGCCACGGAATTTTGGGGTAATGGCCACGGAAATGTCGAAGGTAATTGCAGGTGACACAGGTGTATGAATTGGGGTCTTATCAGCTTCGAGATAAGAGACGGTCTTCTTGTTTTGGTGTGGTAATAATAATAATAATAATAATAATAATAATAATAATAATAATAATAGTGTTTTATAAGTGCATATGATATTGCAATCTGAACCATTCTCACAGAAATAATATAATAATAATAATAATAATAATAATAATAATAATAATAATAATAATAATAATAATAATCAGTAAAATATTCAATATATCTTATACAATTTCCAGGACATAAAGCAATTGGCAAAATCATTCTTATATTACAACAAGACCTACATTACATCCGTGTGAGTGTGCGTGTGTATGAGAGAGAGAGAGAGAGAGAGAGAGAGAGAATTGCAAAAAACGATTTTGTGTGTATTCGTAGGCTAACGTATTTTCGCGCAGTTGCATACACACGTATGTATGGTTGTGCATGTTTACACTAGTGAGTATATGAATGAATTTAAGGGCACATAAAAATTATATTAATATCGGAAAGCCATATAGTTCGGATGAAACGGTATATGGATTTCTTGGGTCAATTTTGTTTCTTATGGGCACTTAAATTCTATACACACACACACACACACACACACACACACACACACACACACACACATATATATATATATATAATATATATATATATATATATATATATATATATATATATATTATAATACTACTGGCAACTTGAAATTTCTTTTACTGTACAAATATTCGTATCTCTCTCTCTCTCTCTCAACTTTATGTAATCCTAGTTGAGCCAAAAGCTTCCTTCACAGAATCGTCCTTCTTTTTTGCCTTTGAAAAATTCAGCCACCTTTCTCTCTCTCTCTCTCTCTCTCTCTCTCTCTCTGCTAGTTTAAGAGAGACACCCTCACTGCATGAACGCATGCAAGTGATAGTAATGTGTCGTGCAATTGCAGATGCGTGCAAGATAACACAAGCACAGAGGACAGAAAATTAGAATGGATGTTAGTATTGCTACAATTCTTCTCTCTCTCTCTCTCTCTCTCTCTCTCTCTCTCTCTCTCTCTCTCTCTCTCATCCTTCGTTTGCACTTGGAACCAGTCCAATATACTTATGAAGTCCGATAGCTCCCGTTGTGAAGGAATGCAAGTGCAATCTGAATGTGTTTTAAGAGTTCAACGAGGACATAATATGAAGGCTGTGAAGACGAGGAAAACAAATGAACAGAGTTGATGCGTCTGAGAGAGCCATACCAACAGCTGGTTTAGTTTTAAAGGACAGCACGTGTTCATTGATAAACTTTGTGTGTGTATATGTAAACCAAAACAATTCTGAGCCATAGCCCATTGAAAAGAAGGCCTCAAAGTACGAAGGCTACACTTCTGTAAAGGTGGAGCCGATTCACAACCTGATCCTCTAGGCGTCCTTGAGTCACTTGAGCATTACTGTCATCTAAATAATCTAGTGATAAGGCAAAACATGCGATAGATTCTATAAAAAAAAAATAGATAAATAGAAGTTCGAAAACGAAACGAACATTTGTCTGGTCCATTTTCTATCCTCAGGGGAAAATGTCCTCACGGAATCATCGTCTTCAACACCTGGCTCCGAGGCAGTATTTCTGCACCTCCTCCTACTCTTGGAGGGTCTTATTCCTCCACTTTTTCTTCTTCTTCCTCCTCCTCCTCCTCCTCAATCGCTTACTACTACTCCCCTATCATCATCATCATCATCTACCCCATTATCTGATTTCTTCTCCTTCAGTCCTTCCAGCTGCTCTCTATTGCTTTATCACTCGAGGCCCTTGTTGCATCTGCTGCCTTTTTTTTTTTTTTACCACACACACATACGTTTAGTCCTTTATACTCAACCTAGTGGACGGGAAAGGGGAGAAGGATGAGGAGAGGAGGAGGAGGAAGAGGAGGAGGAATGAACGCAGAAAGAATCAGGAGGAAGTAGGATGAACGAGGATCCGCGAGGATGAAGGTAAAGTCGAAAAATGTTGGAGAATTGGAGTAAAGGGATGATGATGAAGGTAAGGCAGAGGTCACCGTCACACTTCTATGAACATGGGACACACACGCACGCACTCCTCTCTCTCTCTCTCTCTCTCTCTCTCTCTCTCTCTACCGAAAGTCAGGAGGGTTCCAAATGGAGGGCTCCAAGCGATGGACTTACTTCTGAATGATGTTGCTATTAGGCCTCCCTAAGAACTTGTCCCTATGGAAAGTTAGTTACTAAGAAACTGGAGATGATTGTGGGAATAGAATAATAATGGATGGCAGGATTGTGAGTCAGAAAATAGTGATGACATAAGATAAGATAAAAGGAGAATTTGATAAAGGTCTAGATAACTCATCCAAATGATCATGGACAATGATTATCTCCTCAAAATGAAATCAGGGAGAAACGTATCTGGTTCTCGCGTCCAAATGAACATCCAGTGGAACAGAACAAGTTTGGTTTATGGGTGTCGATGCTCTGTGTGACGACGCGTTCCACGGAGGAACAATACAGAAAAGGGGAGGAGGAACGACACGTGTATCATTAAAGACTACAATTTACTCTCTCCCTCACCTCAGGTTCCCCACAAGTTCCCCTCCCTCCCTCCCTCTCTCCCTCACCCTCAATGGGCCCCCTCCCCCCAACAACAAGTACAGCCCGAGCAAGCTCACTCACCCCTACTCCATCAATTATTCCTGTGGGGAGGAAGATTTCTGACTCTTGGGAAAACATGAAATTCACTCCCAAACCAGACACTCTCCCTGCACAAAAAGAAGTGAGAATCTCGTGCTATACCTGCGAATATATTTTTGCTAAGCAACAAAGGCATTGCATAACTGGGTATTGGGTATTTGGAGCGTGAGATAGAATTCACGTCAGTCATCCAGTTTGATTTAAGCGGAGGAAATGGCATACAGCCACCCCACCCACGAGACTTCTCAAGTGGTCAGCGCCGCTGGGAGAACATCTGTCTCACGCCTACTGAGTGATTGGATAATCTGACCTTTCAGGTCAAGTAACTAATCATTCAAAGTTGACCTTAAGGACTGCTGGTTAGATCTGTACATATTCCATTAGGATTAGGGTAACTCAAAGCGGAAACGCTTCATAAAGCAGAAATGATTTCACAGGCAGTATGATCTGTAGTTACAGAAGATCTAATGAAGCTGAAGTAAATCTTTTATTATTTTTATTTTGACACAGTTTCCGGGACGTTATAGTTCCAATTTAATCTTCATGTAATTACTAATGGAAAATATTCGTTATTGAATAGAACAACGTAAGTTATCAAGTTAGACAACACGTACTTTAGTCTATAGCTAGTGTTGCAAGCATTCATTACTGTCTAAGAAAATTATAAGTACAAGTACAGGTGTAAGTAAAAAAAATAAATAAAAATAAAAAGAATCTGGAATCCCAATCTTATGATTTATTACTTAAAACCGTGAAATTGAGGACATGTTCTCCCCGATGAGTCACGTAAAGGAACAGGAAAAGACGAGAGCGATGTCTCGAAGACAAATGAAAATAATATAGATCAGTTTCTCAGAGGAAATGTTTAACAGATGCTCCCGTTATCTTACGGTCGAGTTGAGCACTGGAGCGGAATTCTCTGGCTGAAGGGACTGCTTGTTACTCGGTATCAAAGCGAGTGTTTGCAGTTATGTCAATGAGGGCTCTGCATTCAAAACCTGTCATTGTTCTTGCCTGAATCTTTACGGACGGAAGGGCTGGGCTGCCCGAGGTCCAGAAACCTAATCTCTTAAGACCCTGAGGCTGGTGGCATTATGCCAGCAAGGGCTCTAGCTCGTACGAGGAGCCAGAAGAAACGAAAGTGCCCTATAATAACTTAAATAAACTGAAGTATTATCACAACCCTTATAACGGCAGATTGTTTTATATTAATGGCATAGTACAACAATGTAAAAAAAGTGACTCACTCTAAACTTAAAAAAATGGTGGCATTATGCCAGCACAGGCATGCAAGTGCCATTTAACTTTAATAAATTGAAAAATTATCACAACCCTTTCAACGGCAGATTGTTTTATATTAATGACAATACAACATTGTAAAAATGTGACTATGAACTTTAAAAAACTGAAGAATTGTCCGAAGCTTAGCACGGTTGCACAGGAAGATTGTTTATACCTTAATTGCCTAACATATTGCAGGAAAAGGGAAGACTGGTGACTACTTTCCAGAAACCAAATTTAAACAAATATATGAACGTGTAAATGACAGCAGCTGTTCAACCTATTTGCCTGAAGGAATGAAATCCTGTCAAGGTTACGAATTCTTCTATCTCTGTCACTTTTCAAAATAGGCTCAATAACATAATGTCTGAATCTTTGAAAGGGTAAACGAACTGTCAGTGCCTCTAATTGAACATTTCACTTTCACGAATCTCCACATCTTTCCAGCTCCCACCTCATAGTTCTCATCTAAACAGATCTGGGTCTTGAAACTCTTCCGGCGCCCCAGGGGTTCAGTTGACAATAGCAAGCTCCCTTAAAAGTGAGTTTTTATATACCTTCTTCACTGAATTTGAACGAGAAATGACAGTTGAACGTATAGCTGCCCAAGGGCTAGTTTGTGCTGACAAATATGAGATTAGTAAATAATGATAAATAACCTTCTTGCAAAAACACTCGATGGATTTATGTCACAAACCAATTAGGGGTTAGGAGCAGCCGAGAACTTTATGCCTAAGTTACTTAAAGAGGAATTTGAAAATAGATTTTAATGTACTCAAACGTAAAACTGATACTACTATTTAGCACTGAAATTTACGTTTTACAGAACAGTGCTGTAAGTGTGCCTAAACTTTAACAATAAGAAAGAGATTCTTCGCTCCATACATGAATATAAACGAACCACCAGGCAACGATGAAAAGGCTCAGGATACATACTATATGAATAACAAGGAAACCACACAGGTATGTCTCCACCTACAATATGAAATATGTATCACAGTACCGCTCGCGTGGGTACTAACATGCTACTTTTACAATTCATGCTCAATTACAGTCCATAAGTCCTTACCTTACAGACCTTACATCTTGTTCGGGTTGCCCCAGGTTCCCATCAGTGTGAGGCACCTCTAATGTCTACCAGAGAGTTGCTAGTACATCTTCCGGTATATTTTGCATCTTCCAATCTTGGATGGTCTGGATGCAGTTAGATATTTGTCGAGCTTATTCTTAAACACATCTACGCTCACTCCTGATATATCCTCAGATGAGCTGGCAAACGCATTGAATAGACGCTGCATTATCGATGCTGGTGCGTAGTGGATTAATGTCCTGTGTGCTTTCCTTATTCCTGGTATAGTTTTGGGCACTATTAATCTACCTCTCTTGCTCTTTCTGATATTTTTAGTTCCATGATATTTTCTGCTATTCCTTCTATCTGTTTCCATGCCTGAATTATCATGTAGCGTTTCTCTTCTCCTTTCTAGACTATATAATTTTAAGAATTGTAGTCTTTCCCAGTAGTCTAGGTCCTTAACTTCTTCTATTCTAGCTGTAAAGGACCTTTGTACACTCTCTATTTGTGCAATATCCTTTTGATAGTGTGGGTACCATATCATATTGCAATATTCAAGTGGACTACGAACATATGTTTTATAAAGCATAATCAGGTGTGTTCTTTTGCTTTTGTTTTTTTTGAAGTGCCGTAACTAACATTCCCATTTTTGCTTTACATTTTGCCAACAGAGTTGCTATTTGATCATTGCATAACATGTTCCTATCATCATCACACCAAGGTCTTTAACTGCTTCCTTATTTGTGATGGTCTCATTATTAGGTCCCTTATATGCATATAGCTTTCTTTCTCTGTCTCCATAATTTTATTGATTCAAATTTATCAGAGTTAAATACCATCCTATTTACCTCTGCCCAATCATATACTTTGTTAAGGTCTCTTTGTAGAGCGTTCCTATCTTCATCACAAGTAATTTCTCTACTTATTCTTGTGTCATCTGCGAAACTACTCACTACCGAATCCTTAACATTATTGTCTATGTCTTCAATCTAATAACAAACAGTATTGCAGCTAACACAGTACCTTGCGGCACACGGATATTAACCTTGGCTTCATCCGATTTCTCGTCGTTTGCAATAACTATCTGTTTTCTGTTGTGTTAAAAATTCTTTAACCATCTTCCTACTTTATCCACGATATTGTGTTTTCTAATTTTCTTCGCTAATATATTATGGTACTACTTTATCAAAAGCTTTTGCCAAAGTCTAAAATAAACCACTCTGTTTCATTTCCGCTTTTCATATTTTTGAATATGTTTTCACGGTGGACTAACAGTTGGGTTTGTGTACTTTTTCCGGGTACGAAACCCATGTTGTCCTTTATTAAACAAATTATTTTTTTTATTAAATGTTTCATAATATTTTTCTTCATTACCCTTTCATACACTTTCATAATATGTGATGTTAGACTACACAGGCCTATAATTACTTGCCTCTAGTCTTGATCCACTTTTGAAAGTAGGGGTAATATATGCTAATTTGTGCTCATCATATATCTTGCCTGTATCTACACTTTGTCTTAATAATATTGCAAGTGGCTTTGCGATAGAATGAACTACTTTCTTTAACAAATAGCAGGAATTCATCAGGCCCTGCCAGCAGCTCATTTTAATTTCATTAATAGCTGCACAATATCATCTTCATTAATATCTATGTCAGCTAAATATTCACTATTTTCATCCCTTACTTCTATATCATTATCTTCATTATCTAATTCTAGGGGTGAATTCTCTCTTATATCGTTCTGCCAGTAGTGTTGCAAATTTCCTTTTTTTCATTCGTTAATCTCCCTTCAATTCTCAGAGGGCCTATTTCTATTCTTCTTTTATTCATCTTCTTCGCATATGAGTATAATAGTTTGGGGTTTTGCTTGATATTTAATAGGGTTTTTTCTTCCAAGTCCCGTTTTTCATTTTCTTTTGATTGTATAATCTTTGTTCTGCATTTTCTATCTTACTTTTTAGTTCTATAACTTTCCATGCATTTTTTTCTTTTGCAAGACCTTTTTTCCACTTTCTGATTTTCTGGAACAAGATCCTTCTGTCTCTGGTATGCATGAATGATGTTTACTTTTCTTCTTCGGTATATCCTTTTTCCACTATTATCTCCAATATTTTATATAATATCTCCGTATTTACCCTTATGTCATCACTTACGAAAATGAATATCCCAATCTTTGTTTAATTCTTCATTAATTTCTGACCATTTTATATTTTTACTGTAGAAGTTGTATTTTCATCCTTCCCACTTTTTTCTTTTTATTTCTGCCTTATCTCTATTTTCACTTGCTTTGGAATGAACTGTTAATTCTATGACATTATGGTCTGAAATACTCGCATTATAAACTATTATTTCTTTAAATAATTCATCTCGTTCACAAATACTAGGTCTAAAGTATTTTCCTTTCTTGTTGGCAGGTGATTTATTTGTTGAATGTTGTATTCTAGTAGCATATCTAATAGCTTTCAAATTGCCTCTTATCTTCTGCACTACTATTACTCTCTTTTTTATTATGTATAAGTACAACCACAATCTCCTATTCGTTCTTTCCATTCTACGAAAGGAAAGTTGAAGTCACCAGATAGGAGAATAGTCAGTCCTTGTGATTTCTACATATATCATCCAATTTTTCAATTATTAAGTCAAACTCTTAGTATTAGGAGGTCTATATATACTATGCTTATCAATTTTTCAGATTCAAATTCTACCGCTATTAGTTCACATTCTGAGTTACTATATTTCTCATATATTTTTCCTTGTTTTTTGTCTTTCCCATATATTGCGGTTCCCCACCTTGATTCCTATTTTTTTTTTCTATCTGATCTATAAGTTTGGAACCCTTTATTTGATCATCATTCCCAGTCTCTTGGGAATACCAGGTTTCACTTATATTCATTATATCTATTTTCTTTCATTTCGGGTTAGTTCTTCTAAGTACTCTATTTTTCTTTTTGAGTTACTCGTAACTAAACCCTGCGCATTCATCACTATGATGGTTTGCGTGTTTTCTCCTTCATTTAATACTGATAGTAATAAGGATTTTCCCATGTCTCTTTCCTGTTCTGGTATGTTGTTCTTTTTTTCATTTCCAGAAATTCTGACATTAAAAAATCCAACTTTCCATAATATTTGATCTTCCTTCATCATAATTATTAATTTTGTGTCTGAATCTGCAATTTTCTCCGTTTCTGCAATATCCTCTTGCATAATAAATACAGTTATTATCTCTTGAGTAGAATTTCGGAGCTGATGCTTGAAATTTTTTGCTGCACCAATCTGCATATCTCATTGGTGGTTTGCTTTTTCTCTTACCTGATATTCTTGATTTCTCTCTTATTGTTTCTTTCTTATTTTAGGATTTTATTACTTGGTTGGTTATTTATTTGATTATGATTCATGGCTACAGGGTGCATATATTTGCATGTCGAACTTACATCCTTTTCCTTCTTTTAGGTTTTTACATATTTTTGGATGCAGATCTCTGCAATCATACCCATATCCATCTAAGTATGCACATTTACCATATATTTCATAGTTTTGACATATCTTAGGATGTTTGTAGTAACATCTTTCTCCAAATCTGCAATTCCCTCTTTTTTCAAAAGGTTGCAGATTTTGTCTTTCTTGTCCTATTTTTTTCCTCTTTCCCGTCATTGTATAGATCTGGGTAAGAGCCTCTTCGGGATTTGCTTTTCTGTTGTCATATCGTAATTTTATTTCTTCGTAGGTATGCTGCTTTATTGCCTCATATGTAGTATCAATGAGTATCTCATGCATCCATACTTTTATCTTGTTCTTGTTTCCTTATTTTTTCTGTCATTTCATTTTGTTTACTTCTCTTCCGTTTTCCTCTCTTCTTCTTTTTCTTCTTCTTCTTCTCTCTTCTTCTTCATCCTCAACTATTTGTACATTCAATCTGATTTAATACATTGTCTATCCATGATAGACATGTTGAACAAAAAATTCTTGTATCTTTTCTCAAATCTTGTATTACCTCAGCACACTGTGGATGGGTCGGAATGTTGCATGCAGCACATTTTCTGATTAGGTTTTGTGGATTGACTATGCTATACCAAACCATACACAGTTTGCATGCTTTTGGCATTCTTTTTCCTAATGCATCAATTAGTATATTCACAAGATTCACCTTATTCATTTTCTTTGTCGGAATATGTTGGTTTATGTATATTTTCTTTATGAGTCTCTTGACCACTTGGATTTTATTTGGAACTTCTTCAATTATTTTCAAGAGTTTTCATTAGATTTGTTACCATAGAGAGAGAGAGAGAGAGAGAGAGGAGAGAGAGATGAGAGGAGAGAGAGAGAGAGAGAGAGAGGGGGGGGGGGGGGCGCCTACTTTCACGGGCTCACTACCAAGCTTCATACGTCGATATATAGGTGGTGGGTCACGTGATAGCTAGATAGCTAGCTAGTAGCTATTGGCCATTAGCCATTTCGTTCCTATTCAGCGTCAAAAGCTAGGCTGGTTACTACGGCGATATAATATGACGCCGGGGTTGAAGTGCCGTGACCTTAATATACCACATTACTACTCTGAGACACGTTATGGAAAGCGTGTGTTCAGTGGTTCCTGGTTAAGTTGTTCATGGGTCTTTGTTTTTGGGGAAAAACCTGTGATGGATTTAGGATATGATTGGTTCCTGTGATAATCTTAAGGTTGCGTTTGTTATGATGAAGTTGGTCTGGGCGTACATTGTATTAGATGTGCATTTATGTGTATAATATATACCTAAATGTTGTCTCTTTTCTAGTTGTACAAATATCAAATGTAACATATATTTCTATGTACAAAATATATACATACATGATCTCTCTTTTATAGGGTACAGCATAAATGTACAAATAAAAATTGTAATGTATATACTTTTATGTACAAAATACAGCCATTGTCGTAGATTAAACCATAAACAGTACAGCAGAAATTGTACTTAATGCTTAATGGACTTCTACGTACAGTATAGTAATTAAATACAGCCTCTTTTCTAGGATAATCGTGAACAATCTACCTCATCACACAAACCTACCAAGACAATCGAGTCGACCAAACACAATTGCCTTAGTGTGAATGGAGAGAGACAAACTCTCTATCTCTCTCCCTGAGAAAAGATGTTCATGACACTCCCTCTTCTCAAGGACACCTTTAACAAGCAAGGCATCCGGAGTGTGGTCCCAGAGTGCACGAAAAATTGTCCCGTTTGAGTCGACGCGAATTCCGACTAGGTAAACAATGGAGGAACGTGAAGCGTGAATGATTACTAAAATGCTAAGGTGGAAAATAAATGAAAATGAGACACGAGGAGCGCAAGAGATTACTAACGAAGAAAACAAATGAAAATGAGATACGAGAAGCGCAAGAGATTACTAAAATCTAACGAGGGAAAACAAATGAAAATGAGATACGAGAAGCGCAAGAGATTACTAAAATTCTAACGAGGAAAACAAATGAAAATGAGACACAAGAAGCGCAAGAGATTACTAAAATTCTAACGAGGAAAACAAATGAAAATGAGACACAAGAAGCGCAAGGGAATACTTAAATTCTAACTAGGCAAACAAATGAAATACAAGAAGCGTGAGTGATTACTAAAATCTAAAGAGGGAAAACAAATGAGATAAGAGAAGCGTAAGGGTTTACTAAAATTCTAAAGAGGAAAACAAATGAAAATGAGACTGGAGAAGCGCAAAGGATTACTCAAATCTAACGAGGAAACACAAATGAGATAAGAGAAGCGTAAGGGTTTACTGAAATTCTAACGAGGAAAACCAATGAAAATGAGAGGCGGGAAGCGGTCATTACGCAGTTAATGACTGTATCATTACAGTTTGAACTAACTGAGTGATTCAGACGCCTCAGAATGACGACAGCTTCAAGAGTGGAAGAGAGCGAGAGTGGATCGGTGCTCAGTTAGAGTACGTAATCATAATAAGGGCGTCCAGAGACCGTAAACATCCGCCAAGGCTGGATAAGTGCCCCGCCCACCCACCAGCACGCCCAAACCACCACCCACAAAGAGTCCCCCACCCACTTTGCTCCAAAATCTCATAACTTGTTGCCAAAGACGAGCACCATCTTCGGTCAAATTTTCGTTGACGTCGGCACATAACTTAATGAGTATTCCTGCTAATTGTCAGACAAGCAAGCAAACATTAGAACTAGGAATATACCTTCTTTTAACCTTAGTGGCATAGGTAAAAATCAGTTACCAGACAATATATATATATATATATATATATATATATATATATATATATATACATATATATATATATATATATATATATATACATATATATATATATATATATATATATATATATATATACATATATATATACACATATATATAGATATATATATATATATATATATATATATATATATATATATATATACATATATATATATATATATCCTTTACCACTGAATAAACCTAACAATAAAAAAAGTACATATCTAAAACCCGTTACTAAAATCTACAATAAATACAATACAATCCATCACGCCGATAATGACTACACACACAGGAGACTGCGTATTCTGGCCTTCATCAAATATAAGTACAAAAATAAAACCTTCGGTGGGTGTTAAATCACATTCCTCTCTCTCTCTCTCTCTCTCTCTACATTCACATTCCAAAGGCAAATTTCAACACAATGTTGCAAGGCAACATTGCAGAAGGTCAATGACACTGTAGTGTGTGCAATATTGTGTGCAGATATATGCATGTGTATGTATATATATATATATATATATATTATATATATTATAAATATGTATATACATATTTACATAAATTTAAATTTATAAATGTATATATATATATATTATGTATGTGTGTATGTGCATGTATGTATGTATGTGTGTGTGTATGGTTAATATCTATTTGTATCTATCACCTACAGATCTCAAGGTAGCCAGAAACATTCAACAACAACACACACACGCATACATACACACACACACACACACACACACACAAAGGTTGCGTACACTAAATCGATCATTGATCCCTTATACCATTAATAACCGTCCTAGAGAGAGAGAGAGAGAGAGAGAGAGAGAGATAGAAGAGAGAGAGAGAACCTCGCCATAAGACAGTGGAAAAAATACGTTGAAGAAGAATTTATCAGTCAAGTTTGGCATCGTGAATATTCGTGTGGAATAACGTAAAAGAATTATTGTGAACTGAACCTTAAAATACGAAGCTTACATGCAATAAGGTTACGATTTTCTGACGTCCCTCCAACCCCCAAACCGCCCCCCCCCCCAAAAAAAAAAAACAGCCTGTGACACCAGTCAGCTCTAATAAGCTAAATATTTTTCACGCGAAGCTATCCACGCGAGAAATGCCATGATGTAAACATTGGAAGTTTGACTGCAGAGGTTTGTTTTCGATAAGGAAGCAAAAACATTATGCGTTCGGGCAGTTCTAAAAACTGGGGTTTATATTTGTGTTTTTTCAAAAAAACATCCATCACCTCTCCAGTTGGGTTTTCAATAAGTCATTACTAGTTACCATTCGCCAACAGCTGTATGGGCAATATAATAATAATAATAATAACAATAATAATAATAATAATAATAATAATAATAATAACATTGACAGATAGGCTTCTAAATCATTTTACCAACATTAGAGTGAACTGACAATTCAACCCTCAAATTGGAATAGTAAACAGAGGTATTGCAAATATCAATATTAACTATACTCTGTTTTTTTTCCATCTGTCCATCCGCCTGTTGTGGTTTGCGTCATGGTAACACTGTGTCCCGCTTTAAAATTACATCCTATTCGAATATAAAGGGGGTAATTCGCCAAAAGTAACATTATTAACACCAAACAATTTTCGTTGCAAATGCACACACAGATATCTTTTATTTACTAAAACTTAACACATAGCTTCACTATCTAAAGCCCGGGACGCAGTGTCACCATGCGCAAACACCACAGGCGGATGGACAGATGGAAAAAAAAACAGAGTATAGATATTACGGTTGTTAATAAGTTCAATATTAATCGGAGATTTTACGAGTATTAATAATATTAATATAATTTAACCAGAGATATTACGAATTCTAATAATATTAATATTAATAAGAAATATTACGAATATTAATAATTTTAATATTAACCAGAGATATAACGAATATTAAAAATATTAACATTACCCAGAGATATAACGAACGTTATTAATATTAATATTAACCAAATATGACGAATATTAATAATATTACTATTAACCGGAGATATTACGAGTAATAATAATATTAAAAAATAGAGATATTCTTAATAATATTAATAATAATATTAACCAGAAATATTACGAATATTAATAATATTAATCAACCAGAGTTATTACGATTATAAATATGGGGAACAGTTGAAGATCAGATACCGAATGTTACGCGTGTTACGCAATGGCTACTTCCGGACAAATTCCCTGTGAGAAAAATGAAGTGTTATTTTCGTTACGCCTTTGAATTAGGGTCCACAGGATGTGTTCGTTACGTCACGGCACTTGAGAGAGTTCGCGGAAGGTTTTGGGAACACGGAGGAAGATGAGAATAAAAAGGAATATACTGAATTGAAAAGGAATTCGCTGAAACAGAGCTTTGATAGAAGGCGCTGACAGGAAAATAGCTATAAAAACAAATGACGCCGCTCGCTCTCTCTAGACTCATAATCACCCGGTACCTTATTTATGGCGAATCCATTGATTTCCTACAAACAAACACAAAGAACAACGTTCGTTTGAACGTTTGCTGCTCAGCCGTAGCGAGCTGTGTCGTTGACCCTACCGCTGTGTGACGCTAGCTTGAGGTACGAATAAATAATAGAAACGATAATATGACGCCTTTTTTGAGGTAGCCATTTGCAGTAATGTTTCTTAATGATAATTATAACTCTCTTAGGGGTAGGCATTTGCGGTAATGCTTCTCAGCAATGTATACGAGAATGTTTTGTAGAGTGCTAAGTTCTGTAGACTGTACTCTGTGACTGTATATACAACAATAATAATAATAACAATAATAATCTTGTTTTCCGATAATACAGAAGATTTCCGTAAATTGGTACGATACTTTTCCTTGAGCTGTCAGTCGTGTCACGGCTACACATTCGTTTGATTTAACGTAGTGATTTCTCTCTCTCTCTCTCTCTCTCTCTCTCTCTCTATCCACACACACACACCAAAACATACGCACGACACTCTTAAAGAGAGAGAGAGAGAGAGAGAGAGAGAGAGAGAGAGAGAGAGAGAGTGAGAGAAAGTAGCAGCGTACTTTTTTCAGCGGTCGATAACTTGGTATATGCGTGACCACAGTGCTTTGGAGCGCCTAACCATTTGTAGCCTCAAAGTTACTCGGGGAGAGAGAGAGAGAGAGAGAGAGAGAGAGAGAGAGAGTTGGGGAGCGCTAAATTGGTGTATAAGCAATTAGCTCTAGTGGGAACAGCTTCAACAGAAGGGGCTCTAGGTAATAAATAAAATTGACGAAAGAGAAATGACCATAAATAAAAGAATAATTGGATAATGATGATGACAATAATCTATCTATCTACCTATCTATCTATTTAACTGTATACATTTCTGCCCTGGTGATTGATTGCTAACTTGTATAAAGACTTTTTTTAATTTCAAAATGCAGATTTGACCATCAACACTAAACTGATCTGATTTGCCTTCAATCTGTCACTAAGCAATTACGGGGTATTCTATGGGCTATAGGTCCGTGCTGGCATAAGGCCTTTGAGCCAAAACAGGCTTCTTTAAATTAATTGATTGATTGATCTGTGGCTATTAAAACTGGCGTCACAACATAAAATTAAAACAAAGTCCTTTTTTTAGAGACAAGAATCAATTCCTTTCACAACGAGAGAGAATTATTATCACAATTATCATAAACATTCCCAAAATTGCGTCTCGTTTTCGCAGCCACCACGCCCACGCAATTACGAAAAGAACGAAATCTGAATAGCTCTAAACGAAGTCACAAAACGCCCCTGGAACAAGTAATTGCTTTAGCTTTCCGTTTCTGTCGCCTTAGGAGGTGTTTACAAGCACGCAATCAGGGAAAGCAAAATAAGGATGGAGAGGGGACGGTTTCCAGTTGCTGCCTTAATACGGATTACTGTTGCCTCGATGAAGCAATGATTGCTAAGGGCTGACTGCCAAGGGTTGATTGCCAAGGGTTGGTTGCTAAGGGTTGATTGGTAAGGGTTGATTACTCAGACTTGATATCTAAGGGATGACTGCTAAGGGTTGATTGCTAAGGGCTGATATCTAAGGGTTGATTGCTAAGGGTTGATTGCTATAGGTTGATTTATAAGGGATGTTGCTAAGGGTTGATTACTAGGAGTTGACTGCTAGTCAGTGATTGCTAAGGGTTGATTGCTAAAGTCTGATTGCTAAGAGTTGATTGCTAAAGTCTGATAGCTAAGGATTGATTGCTAAGGGCTGATTGTTGAGGGTTGATTGCCGAGGACTGATGGCTAAGAATTGATTGCTTTAGGTTGATAACTAAGGGTTGGTTGCTATAGGTTGATTACTAAGAGTTGATTCCTAAGGTCTGATTCCTACGGTCTGATTCCTAAGGTCTGATTGCTGTAGGGCTCTAAAGGATCTAACTCTACTGCCTTGGCAACAGCTATTGTCCAGTCCAGTGGTCATGCAGACGTCCCATCAAGCACTTTTCTCTTTATTTTAATCTTTTTTCCCGAATCTCAATCAATACTCTAACAGAAGCCAGTTTATAGTTTATGAGTGACACTTCTTGCATATTTCCCGAGTAGTAGATAGTCTGCTGGGCTATACAATAGCGCTCCTTTTGGTCAATAGTTTACAATTGGCCACTGTTGCTGACCAGTGATAATGTGTTCTACACCTTCGATCGATTGGAGGGTGCTTGGTACAAGTGCTTGGTGCAATCGCAATACAGTGATCACCATGCACTGTAGTAACATAGGAAAGTGGTTTCCATTCTGGTATGCTATGGTAGAGCAGGCTATAGTGTTGTGATTATGAAGAAATTTTAAAAGTTATAGAAGAATGTCATGTTATTTTATATATCTATAATTAATCATAATGTCTCTCGTTCTATTATTACAAAATGTATAAATACAGGAATACATAGCCAGAACAGTATCATGAAAACTGGCATACCTACTTTATTGGAAAAGACACTTATTCATTATTAGAATATGAAAATGAAAATGTGTATATGTACCTATGATGAAAGATGAAAACCCTCCATATATAACATACATAACCTATATATATATATATATATTATATATATATATATATATATTATATATAAATATATATATACATTATTGAAAAACATACTTATTCATTACTAAAAAATTAAAATGAAAAAAGTATATATGTACCTATGATGAAAAAGGATAGAAAACCTTATCCATATATATTATAATATATATATATGTGTGTGTGTGTGTGTGTGTGTGTGTGTGTGTGTGTGTGTGTAGCAATTTGGTGAGATGGGAAAGACAATTCTTTATTCCTTTCTAAGTACTTTATTCAGCTGCTGACGTTTCAAAGACGTTAAGTCCCATTTTCAAAACTACATAATAAAAGAAACAGACATTAAAAAACAGACGGGGAAAAAAAAAATAAATTTTTTTTATTTATAACATAAAATTATAAATGCAGTAAAAAGGATCCCGTTTTAACCTGTGTGATACAAGATGGTTAAGTTGGAGCCCAGAACGTCTTCGTCTTCTTAAAACAAACAAGAATATTCTTAAAAATAAACTTACGCTTTTCCTCGCAGCATAAAGAGTTTCCTGTTGTAACAAAATCTTATCAGGAGATTGTAATGACTTCCTGAGAGAGAGAGAGAGAGAGAGAGAGAGAGAGAGAGAGAGAGAGAGAGAGGGGGGGGGGGGGGGGGGGGGGGGGGGGGGGGGGGGGGGGGGGGGGGGTGGGAGATACGCTACTCCAGGAATATCTGAAAATCTGGTTAGTATACCTGCATACATATAGGTTCTCTTAATCACATTCATACTGAGAGAGAGAGAGAGAGAGAGAGAGAGAGAGAGAGAGAGAGAGCCACTAAGAACAATTTCTGAATCTCATTCGCATACCTATCACCCATCACTCACTGACCTTTCATATCAAGCAAACACACCTGACCTCTGATTGACCTGTGACGAGCGATCTCCGACCTAAGGATTAATTTCTTGACCTTTATAAGAGCTCCTCCGCGTCGACCTATGACCCCGAGTCAAAACCGAAAAAGCAGAAACTCTGTAAATGATCCCAAGACTAATAAATAAGGCCCTTTTTCGACGTACACTTCTTCATTGAATGGCACTTTTTGCAATAACGTTCCCCTGTCTGGGTGATGTAATACTTTTCAGTTTATGGGTCACGGCATTCTTCAGTTATTGATATAATGAGCATCTCTGTCACTTTAAAATTTACTTGCCCTGACTAAGTTCGCGTTGATCTGACCCTCCCTATACTGGCATGCTCGCGCATGCGCGTTAACTCAAATCACGCGAAATATCCCAAAAGGCGATGCGAGAACATGGAAACATGAAGCCATTGGAATAAGCTTTGAATAGAATTAGTTAAAGCGTTAGCATATGCAATATTTAACATTTGTCTTTGGCATACACGCAGCAGCCTCCCCCCACCTCTCTCTCTCTCTCTCTCTCTCTCTCTCTCTCTCTCTCTCTCTCTGATCGAGAACAATCCAGCATGCCATCCTCAGCCACTAATCTCTGTCTTTGTGCAGGTGCGTATGTGTAAGTTCCTCCCTCCCTCCTTCCCTCTCACTTCCCTCCTCCTCCTGCCCCAATGCCCAGGCAGTCATCAGCCTCTTCCTCCCTAAGGGCACATACCACCTGGTGCCCAAACAGCCCCTGGTATGCGAGATGTCCCTGACCAGCTGTCTCGACTTCCAGGGGTCGTCAGCAAGGGGACAGTGAGGGGGGAGCTGAGGAGGAGGGGGAGGGGGAGGGGGGAAGGGGGTGGGGGGGAAAGGGGGAGGAGGGGGAGGTGGAGGAGGGGGAGGGGGAGGAGGAGGAGGAGGAGGTGGAGTAAGGATGGAGGAGGTTAGAGGTTGAGGCATCGAAATGACAAAATTGCCTCAGAGAAGAAGGAAAGACTAAATGATTTTGATCAATCAATGGTCAGCCAAACCATCCTTTTTCAATCGCCTTCATTTTGATCTCACAAGAGACCATTGTAAATTGAAAACATGTTTGTAAACTTGTCAGCAACTGTAAACGACAAAATCTGGGCACTGAAAACTTATTAGCCCCCTGTAGGCCGCAAAATCTGTGCAACAAAAACATGTCGTAAACTTGTCAGCAACTAAGGCCCACAAGATCTGAAGTGCCAGAAATGACGCCAGATCTTAGGCCCAACTCAAAAGTGCCCAAACGTCTGACGCCAGATCTTAAGCCCAACCGAAACCAGTGCCCAGTTTGAGAAGAAGAAAGAGACGAAAAAGCAAAAGCGGAGAAGAATAGTGGGAATACAATACCCACTGTCTGCCAAGGGCATCACTGGGCGGAGAAAACGTGTGGGCATATATCGGGAAGCCGAGAAGATGTCAGTCAGGCTCTCATCTGGCCCTGTGATTGGATAATAGCTGAAGCATGATTGGGCACGTCCGCATCATCAAACACCCTTGATCTAGTGGCTCCTAACCCCCACCCCCTCTAAGGTATTCACTACAATGCCCCTACCCCGCCTTCCTCTATTCAGGGCCTAGTGACTCCTACACAGAACAGAGAGACACACACTCTGAGCATGATAGCTACCCCCTGCTTATCTCTTAATGACGTGCCAATAAAAAGGGGTATCCGTGTAAAAAGGGGCGAGCCCACGTTCTCCACGCCACAAACAATGCCCCTTCCTCCTCCCCTCCCCCTCCTCCTCCTCCTCCTCCTCCTCCTCCAGGCGAAGAGGAGGCTTTGCCCTTCGTCAGGAGATGAGCAATTAAGGGAGCTCCTTGAAGTCGTCCTTTATACGACTTCAGGATTTTTAACAGTTTTAGGTCCCGTTTCAGATTCTAAGTATTGAAGACATCAGCAAAGTTTAAAGGAGGCGATCTTAATCAGACCCCAATTACAGTCTCTCCTGCAGAGAGAGAGAGAGAGAGAGAGAGAGAGAGAGAGAGAGAGAGAGACTCTGTGTATACGTGTTTTCAGTGCTACTGCTCTTTAACTATCTAATGGCCATTAACCACGGTGACAGATAACCGTGGTGTGTGTGTGTGTGTGTGTGGCCTCATGATTATTAGGGCAGGAGTCAGAAGTTGGCAACGAGGTTTAACCTCATTGTCTGGGACACACGTCTCTTATTTGAAGTTGATAACTGGCCTATTTATAATGACTGAGTTCGGGTGGCGGGAATTCAATATAAGACGTTATTATTATT
>NC_061103.1:39079134-39081634 GCF_015104395.2 Macrobrachium nipponense
CATTATACATACGTATATACATATAGTATCTATACATACATATATATGTATAACTGAATCATGAAAGTTTGGAACGCGATAAATGCATAAACAAAGGAATAAGCCACTTCCCTTCGTGGGTTATACCTTTATATACATATATATATATATATATATATATATATATATATATATATATATATATATATATATGTGTGTGTGTGTGTGTGTGTGTGTGTGTGTGTGTGTGTATGTGTGTGTGTGTGTGTGTGTGTCACAGGAACTATTCATTTAATCAGCAATAACTAATGATGAATATTTCTTTACGTCAATCAAATGGTTATCTAACATCTTGAGGCTTGTAAAGCCTCAAGATGTTAGATAACCATTTCCCAAATAAAATTTCTCATAACACTTCACTCTCTCTCTCTCTCTCTCTCTCGCAACAAAGGAAGGAGAAACTACATATGTACATTCGGCGGCCGGTGCACAGGACCTAAAATTCGACCGTAATAACACGGAATAAGGGGGAGCTTGAGAACAAGAAGTCTTCATAAGCGGCCATTTGTGGCTTCCTTGAGAATGCTCGGAGCGACCGAATACTGCCCTGAGGTATTCCTCATTCTCATCTTCCTCCTCCTCCTCCTGCTCCTGCTTCTCACCCGATTTCAAGGTCGAAAGGACTAGCACATACACAAACACACATACATACATGCATACAGAGAGAGAGAGAGAGAGAGAGAGAGAGAGAGGCCTTGGATGCACAGCAGAGGCGTGTGTGTGTGTGTGTGTTTGTGCTCGTCTTCTACGCCAACAAACTCCGATGCGGGTAACGCCCTTACCGCCATACAAGAACAAAGCGGATTTTTTTGGGGGGTGGGAGGGGGGGCGGGCGATATGATCTGTATCAAGCAATGAGATTTTTTTATTCCTTACAAATGGGTATTTGGTTGGAATATTGGAATTTCGGAATATTCCAACTTATAAGACGAAAATGATTTCGGTTTAACAAGAAAGAAATGCTTAAAATTTTTTTATTTATTTATTTATATTTTGTTGGAATACTGGCACATTGGAATATTCCAGCCTTTGTGATGAAAATACTTCGGTTTCATTAGGCGTAGTCAGCTTATCTTAACGTGTCAGCTTAAAAAGTGAAAAAAAAAAAAAAAATCTACCTTCAAATTGGGTTAACCAATAGATAAAAGTTCATACTTCATTTTGAAATGTTCTTTGAACAATATCCTAGGTAATATTTTCATTTCCGAGCTATTCCCACCAATAAATTAAATTTTATCCTAAGTTTTAAAATACTGTTTGAATTATGTTCGGAAAATTTTCATTTTCAGTCAGTTGATCCAGTAGATGAAAATTTAATTTAATTTTAAAATATCCTTTAAAGAATGTCCCCCTTTTTTTTTTTAGAAGAATAACCCTTTTAAAACCATTAACCATTGTAAATTTCAAAACTATAAAGACAAGGAAATATTCGCTGAAGTTTCTTCGGCGCAATCAAGTTTTCGATACAACGTATAATGCTGTATAAAACCTTCAGCTCTATGACCAGTAGCGTTTCAGTAACCCACCAGATACGGTAGAGTGAGGGTGCGTCCCATGCCTCAGGATAGTGCTGCCAGATGCACGAGCCATGGCTAAATTTAACTTTAATAAAGGAAACAAAATTCTCATATGGGAGAGTTGCAATTCGGCATGTTTGATGACTGGAAGGTGGATGATCAAAATACCAATTTGCAGCAATATAGCATCAGCATTTTGTTTAGATCTGAGGGCGGACAAAATAAAGTGCGGACGATAGTTGTCTTTTACAGAAAAACTCACTATAGTCTTCAGAAGTTTCTAAAAGGCGATTCTTAATGCAATCAACAGTCACTTGTCCGACTGAACTATAACTCTGAGAAACGATTGCAATGCTATCAACGAGCATTGATGCAATGGGCTATTTTAAGCTAAGTCCCACTCGTGGCTCATGGAACTTAGCACGGTTTGCATTCATTTTGCGTTCTTGTGTTAGAATCCCTTTGATGGGGTTTAATCTTGTTTGCGCATCAAGATTCAGAAGGTCATCTGTTTCCAAATGCGCATAGCCTATTTTTCCGAGCTCTTAATATCTTGAAATCTCTCTGTAAAAGCCAATAGGTGTTTAAATATTGTGCTGAATATTTTTCTTCCTGTTTCTATAAATATATATGATTATATATAATATATTATATAATTATATTAATATATAATTATATATATATAATAATATATATACATTAATATACACTTATACTATATACTACATATATACACAATATGAATATATCACTATATACTAATATACACATAATATTACCAATATATATATTATTAATTAATTTATTATTATATATTATATACTATATGTATATATATACACTATATACTATATATACATATACCAATATATATATATATTATATATATATATATATATATATATATATATATATTGATAGAGGCGTTTTTCTCAGGGTTGGAC
>NC_061103.1:39086634-39094134 GCF_015104395.2 Macrobrachium nipponense
AAATAACAAGAGAGAGAGAGTGAGAGAGAGAGAGAGTGTCTTGCTGAAAAAACAATCATCTCCATTCATTCATTCCTTCATCCCGCAGACTTGATAAGATGTAAAATAATACGGAGAATAGTAAATCTGAGACGAGAGAGAGAGAGAGAGAGAGAGAGAGAGAGAGAGAGAGAGAGAGAGTGTGTCTTGCTGAAAAAACAATCATCTCCATTCATTCATTCCTTCATTCATTCATCCCGAAGACTTGATAACACGTAAAATAATACGGAGAATAGTAAATCTGAGACGAGAGAGAGAGAGAGAGAAGTATGCGTATTCCTGTCAACGACCTCATATCTTCTTGAGAGATCATCATCTCAAGCAGAAATAAAGAAAAAAAAAAAAACTAGCAACTGCAAACATTAGAGAGAGAGAGAGAGAGAGAGAGAGAGAGAGAGAGAGAGAGAGAGAGAGAGAGAGAAAGGAAAGCAATCATCCTCACAATGATTTCATTAATTCCAGCGACTCAAAAAGAACCCTAAAAGACAGCGGCTGCTATAATGGAGTGACTATAGCAGAAAGGAGAAACAGGGAGGGTCCAAAGTCCCCACCAAGTAATACGCCACCTGTCATAACAGAAAGGGTCGGAGAATCCTACCCGTTGCTCTGTGACGTCATCCACCCGGGGCGTGGTAGGCAGGATGGGAGGCAAAGAGCTCGAAAGATCCCATTGTTTGTTTGATCGTATCTGGCGAGGAATCTTATGATTGAGTTCTATTTTTACGAGTTTTTTTTTTTCTGTTTTGATAAGGGATGAATGAAATGGGGGATAGGAGAGAGAATGAGAGTAGTTTTTTGCTTTTTTTTATTTGTTGATTCATAAACGATATTCATTCATATTGTCGGTAGTAATGGAATTAGATTAATACCTAACTTGTCATCTCGACTCCGCATAACCGTAACTTAAGCGAAGGTAGGTCATGAAATTAATAAACCAAATACGAATTCATTTCAATTAAACAAATTAAATACGACAACTCTTATCAAAAAGTAAGATACTAAAATACACTTATGGGTAGCAACTTTTATATTAAACCTAACATCGCGCAATAACGTATAATTCCACACCAAAATTAACATGTTAAATGAAAAGTCCATTTTGATTTTACTATTTGTAAAACAAAAGCAAATTTTGAATTCACTAATATGTTATAAAATTTTAGATAATCATTTGAGTTAAATCTATATTTGATTTGGAAAAAAATAAGTATTAAAACTAAGAAAATACGAATAATGACACTAACAATCATTGCTATAATTCCCAACAGAGATGTAGCTCTCTCTCTCTCTCTCTCTCTCTCTCGCTTCGTGAAGTGACATTTGTGTAAGATCTGACCGCAGAAGATGGGTTAGATATTAGAACAAAGATTCCTTTGTGTAAGATTAAAAATCTTACCGCTTTCAGGAATCAGAGGATGAAAAATATGACGAAATTAAAATTGAAGATGGAATAACCACCATAATTATCAAAGCAAAATATGTTGAGATTATATTTACTTGTTAATATATATATAGTATATATATATATATATATATATATTCTATATACTAATATATATTATATATATATATATATATATATATATATATATATATATAATATGTGTATCAAATTAAACCCAAAACTGCAACATCTACACTGTAAAACAAGTAGTACAGAAGTACAAAACAAAACAGAGGATATTGTTTATAACACACGGGGTCAAAAAATATCTACTTAAGTCTGGCCAATTCTGAATTCCTAATTTAACGAGTCTATCAACATTTGAACATCAATTATTTTCATTTTAACCACGTGAGTCACTACAATCAAACTGCTCCTTATCCACAATGACTCATTATAATTTAAGCAAAAAAAACCTGATACTTTATTATTAAGGGTAATAAGGACTCAGTTCCTCTTCATTTCAAACATAGCACTGAAGGTATCTTGCAATATCCTATTCCGTGATAAACGTGGTTCCTCTATACTAAATGACCCATATTTACTAAGGGCTTTATTAGGAGAATAAGGTTAACAGTCATACAAAGAATGACTGTGCAGAGTCCTCATTTGCTTGACAAGTACAGTGAATGTTTACAGCATGGTTAGTATGTCATTCTCGAGGTAAATATGTAAAAGCAAAACACCCATGTATATATAAATGTGTAGGGCTAAACTTCATCATATAACGATGCAAACTAGCATAAGAAAATATATAAATGTGTAGTGCTAAACTTCATCATATGACGATGCAATCAAGTATAAAAAATTATATAAATGTGTAGGGCTAAACGCCTCTCTCTTGTTTTCCCTCAGGAAAGGGAGGTTCCTATAAAAAAAAACATAGTATTTACATAGGAAAATGAAACTTTAACTGTGATACTTATCATCAAATTATATATCCAGTTTCACACATATATCATGAATACAAGAAGCAAACGTAGGCCTATTTTATACATTTTAATCCTTCTTGTTGCACATATTCTATATAAAAAAAAATTCTCTGTTTTATCCCCTCGCACGAATTGCGCCTCGACACCTCACTTCCACAAAGGAGAGTCGGCTCAACAACCGGTACAATATTTGTTTTTTCATCTCGACAAAACTTTGTGGAAAAGGTTTCTTTATTTGCAGTCTGTTCATCCTACCCTTTGCTCTATACGAACAGTTCATTCGTTTCTAATCTATCCAATACACGTATGTAGCCTCAACACTGCACTTTTATAAAGGAGATTCTGCTCACCAACTTGTATACAGCAACTTTTTTTTCCTAATCACCACAAGAATAAAAATAGTGTATTTTCAATGTCTTCTACACTTCATGCATCAGCGCAGCTCAAGTTTTTTTTTTTTTTGCAATATCATTTGATATCGACCCAAAGGATATATTTATAGGCTATAAATAAACCAAGTACGTAATTGCAGGCAATAACTCGGTTATAATTTAGGGAGAAGAGAGAGAGAGAGAGAGAGAGATAGAGAGAGAGAGATGCTGGGAGTATTATTTGGCCGTAATGATACCTGGGTTTCGTCCAATTTCTTCTTTTTTTCGTCGCTCTCTCCCTCTCTCTCTCCCTCGCGTCAAGTATCATAGGACATTCTTGTTTCTCAAAAGACAATTCACCAACCACAATGGAAGCGGGAATGATTTTATTTTCCTACTTTTATCACATTTTTTATGGAAATACCTCAGTAAACTTAAATACATGCCACTACGAATCGTGGATAACAAATAAACATTACAATCATAAACTTACTTCCTGTCTACAAATCCTTTTTAACTGCGTGAGTATCATGGATTAATATATTCTTTGATATACCATATATACAGAACATTTGCTACATTACGTATTAGAGGCTCCATAACACATACCCTAACTATTAATCTCAAGGAATAAATCATTAGAAACACGGACACGTTGCTCATTTTATCCCACGAGATTAGTAAGGGGTCAATACATCACCTAGCGGCATGCCAGAGCCTTCTGCGTGAAAATTACGAAATGACTCGGAATCGCGTTCATGAATGTACTCACCTAACTTTTTTCAGACTCAGCATGACGACTGTCTCCCCTTCGTCAGACTGCCTATTCTTGGAGCGCCTTTCTTTGCCTTCCATTTCGTTAATCAACATAACTATTACGTCTCAGGAAGCGAATTCATTTAATTCGGTAGGTCTACGGTCACACACAGTTTCATGAAATGTCCGCAGAAATAGTTTTCGAATCCGGAGCGGAAAAATGCGTCGGGTTTGCGTAATAATAGTCCAGATAGATTAATGATCAAGGCTGTGATTATTCCCAGGAGCCGTTAATCAGCCCATGCCCCTAGAAACGCCCCACGAGGACTTAACGACCACAGAACACGACAGGAGAGAGACACACTGGTTCTTCAGATCACTGACTCGGGTAGATTGCGGAATGAATCAACAAATGCACTATACGAAAGGCCAAGGGATTGGAGATGGATTTTTTGTCTTTTTCACGGGGGTGGGGAGATAAGGGGGAGACAAGGGAGGGGCAGGGTGCCCCAGTGGAGATGGGTAAAAAAAAACCTCCTTGTGGGTAAAACCTGCCTCTTTCTTGCCGTCTGTTAGCCAACAGCCAATCAACCAACCTCCTGCAACCTGGGGATCTGTTTCCAACCACTCCGGCAGAAGGCTATCCAGTTCTTGTGAGGGCCAGCAGCTTTGGGCATTGGGCATGGCAGAGATGTCAAATGGGTATGAAGCGTTGCTTGCGTCACAGGTGGACAATAGCAGTTGAGAAAGAAGTCTAAAGAGAAGTTTCAAACCACGAAAAGAAATCAGTGACTTTAACTGTACACGAAAGAACAGTATGATCTTTTACCTTTGATAACCCAGTGATTCTTACTAGATACATTTCCTTACTGTACGCTTAATAATAAGACTTGTTTCTCCTTGATAAAAGCATAAATCGTAAATTTCCTCCCTCACAATATTCCGGTTCAAGGTAATTGTTTCTTACGATCAAATATTTCTGTGCATCAAGGTGTCTTTAGCAATCTGATTTAAAACAAATATGCACTTCACAAATGAACGAGATATCAAGCTATCCAGTTCACAATGGCTTGTTAAACACACAAGGCAGTTAAGAGTGAAAGTAACTTTTTCAAAATTATACAGATTTTCGAGAACTGAACAAGTCACGAGAGGGATTTATTCCTCAGACATAGAAATCTAAAACAATTAAAGAACAGACTCATTAATCAAGTCGCACGAATAATTTATTTCTCAAGTTTCAAAATCGAAAATTTAAGAACTCTCACAAGCAGATTAGAAACCAATGCCAAAATATATTTTGTCAAATGAATATCACCACCTATCTACATTTGGTCAAACACACACACACACAAACACGGCAGCATCTCAACACCTGACAAGGCCAAGCGATGAAACATTACCGCAGAGAACGATCCCAGACAACACTGCTCTCGCATCCAAAATGTCACCCGAGATCACATAAGAATGTTTGTCGTGATACAGAGACGCAAAAAGTCGAAAAAAAAAAAAAAAAAACGGGGTTTCGGGTACATTAATTAACGTACCTTTCCCCCCACACCTACCTGAGTGTCTCTTAGGAGACGGTACGTGTTTCATGATGTTCTAGCTAATGGTGCAAAAAGTACGTATTACCGTTACCTATCTCTCCCCACCCCCACCCCAGAGATGGACTCAAGGCGGAAGTCATTATTATAGGAGCAAGGAAAACTTGCTCGTGAGTTGTTTTCACGAAAAAAACTTGGATTATAGTTCGTCAAATTCTTAAGTTTTTTCTTGCAAGGAGTCAGTTAATTATTGATGATGATGATAATGATACTAACTGGATGGTGTCTAACAGTACCAGTTTCATAATAATAATAATAATAATAATAATAATAATAATAATAATAATAATAACAAATGTGCCCCATAGAGACGCTATAAGGTAAACACATACATAATCATTATATATGTAACTATATATAACTATATATATATATATATATATATATATATATATATATATATATTAATTGGTTACCTATTAATTTATCTATAATATATGATATCAGTTTTTATATATACATATATTAAACACACACACACACACACACACACACACACACATATATATATATATATATATATATATATATATAATATATATATAGAGAGAGAGAGAGAGAGAGAGAGAGAGAGAGAGCAGAATAATCATATGAATACAATAATTCATAGGCTGTTTTACTGAAGTCTACGTGAGCTGTTTCAAATACTAATTGAATTATGAACCTCTCTCTCTCTCTCTCTCTCTCTCTCTCTCTCTCTCTCTCTCTCTCTCTCTCTCATATGCACTCGTCAAAGGTCATCGCAAATCAAAATGAAGCAACTTGTTATTTTTAACCATCAAAAATGAAATAAAAATATTACGTATTATTGAAATGACATCAAATGACATTACCTCGGTACAACCTCAGTACCAACGACCCAGTCATGTCCCCAAATAAGAGATTAAAAGCTATAAAGCAATCTATAGATAGAAGCAGACTTCATGAACGAAAAAATGATAAAAAAATTAATATTTTCCAGTCGCCAGTCACGATAAATGAGGTCTGGTACCACCGTCATGAATTGCAATTAATTAAAAAGAATGAGTTTCATGAAGAATGAATTTCATTACTTTGGAATGAGGGCAAAAACGAATTACTAAGAAAAAAAGACATGTTTCATGAGCAACCCGGGTCTCGTTACTTTGTAATGAGGGCAAAAACGAGGTACTGAGTCTTTTGTTGCTTGTACGGCACAGCAGAAATTAACCTAGAGTTTTTTCAGTATGATCATACAAATTATTTCCGTTTAATTTGGTCAAAATTTATAGCTGTACTGATAAAAACGAAATAATTCAATTGTTTTAGCTCCAGATATCAATGTAAGAGTTTTGAAGCTGAATAAGAAATGGAAAACATTATGTTTTTAATATTTGTAAAGCTTTAAAAATATATTTTGAGCTTACTAGCCTATGAATCATAACTAAAATGAGATTAGTCAGAATAGTTGGAGTTTTGGAGTCAGAAATAAAAGCAAAACAGGTTTTTTTTAAAAGCTGAATAATAAATTGAAAACATTGTTTATACTATCAAAAATCTAAAAACATATTTTGTCAATTCAAACACCGTAACACCTAAATAGAGCACTAATTCCTATGGCCCCTGACGTGGAAAACATTATGGATTAACTTATAACTTCATAAATAAAAGAAAAACAGACTTTTGATTTGATAAAAATCTACAAAATAATTTTTCCCTTACTCTTAAAGATGCAAAATCCCTTTTATCATCTTGTCTTACACCGTAACTCTTAAATATTATTATTATTATTATTATATTATTATTATATTATTATTATTATTATTATTATTATTATTATTATTCTGAATGACAACTGACTTGAAAAAATTTACAGACGCCAGTAGGAAACACAGAAAGAAGAGGCCAATAATTATTAGTAAATAAAAAAAAGATAAATTAATAGGTAAACATAAAAACAGAGTACAGGCGAGATGCGAAGTGGGCGGGGCCTAGGAGCGGAAGTCAGCAAACAGATTAAGGTACGAGGTGGCCCATTACGATAAGCTTAACCATGACTCTACGAATTCCTCCCCCCACCAAAAAAAAAAAAAAAAAAAAAATCCGTCTTAATATTTCACAGCTCGCTGATATGTGGGATATGACACTGGTAGTATAAGTATGCTATGATTTACTAAATAATGGAGGTACAGAAGAAAGCAGGGTGAAATATGGAGCAGAAACAACGTTAGATGGGAAGTATAAAAACAGAAATTGAGTTTGGATATATGGTGTCCTTTTGAAATTCAGTATTAGATGATACATTTATCTAGAGTAGTAATGGTTTACATTTTGAGTACATACATTTATCTCTCTCTCTCTCTCTCTCTCTCTCCAGGGACAAAACAAACTTG
>NC_061103.1:39099134-39111634 GCF_015104395.2 Macrobrachium nipponense
GACTTAATTTCAATACCTCAAGCAATAGCTCCCTATATCTCGATTCGATGCAGTTGACATTCTGATATAATCGACTTCATTGCAGTACCTCAAACAATAGCTCCCAATATCTCGATTCAATGCAGTTGACGTTTTGACATAATTATCCTGACTGCATGAAATTTAGTGTCAGTCAAGCACTAGGGCACTTTCGGCCATTTGGCACTTACAACAGTGCAAGGAGAGATATGGAGTGGTTGGCCAGCAACATAAAGAGGTTCAGATGAAGTACAAGGTTCTAAAATTGGAATGGAGAGAAACCTCTACAGTTGCATTATTAAGACGTAATAATTAGAGAAGTTGGACATCCAGATTAAAGGAAGGAAGCAGGAATGGGAGGTAAAGTAAAAGACTGCAAATACCCTTTAGTAATACCAACAGTGCACCACGTCAAGTAGATAACTTGTCATGAAAAAAAATTATTTTAATACTCTAACGTTTCAGAATCAGTGTAGAACTTATTTCCGTCTTTGAAATTAACTATATAGGATAGAAGTGTTATAAAATTATTTTAAAAATTAATTCCATTGGAACACGTATTCAACAATAATGACCTTTTAGCAATGCCTACAGTGCACCTCGTCAAGTAGATAACTTGTCATGAAAAAAAAACTAGTTTTAATACTCTTAACGTTTCAGAATCAATGTAGAACTTATTTCCGTCTTTGCAATTAACTATATAGGATAGAAGTGTTATAAAATTATTTTAAAAATTAAATCCATTGGAAAACGTATTCAACAATAGTGACCTTTTAGCAATGCCTACAGTGCACCTCGTCATGTAGATAACTTGTCTTGAAAAACCTAATTTTAATACTCAACGTTTCAGAATCAATACAGAACTTATTTACGACTGCAATTAACTATATAGGATAGAAGTGTTATAAAATGATCTTAAAAAATCAGTCCATTGAAAAATATATTCAACAATAGAATGACACCATCTAAAATAAGGAATACAGTATCGTATGAACCCAGCAGACATTTCACAATATCAAACGCCCCTCACCGCTGGGACCAGTTTTCGACAACAACTGCTCATTAACAGTCTAGCCACACAAGCAAGCAATTCTTTCTGCATTCGACTGACACCCTTCAGTCGAAGGCAGAATACAGATGCACGCAAACGGACGGAAAACACACGCAGACGCTCACACACACACACAGACTAAACAGTCACAACTAGGCGACGCTAGAGCAGACACTAATTTCCGTCGGCAATGACTACTAATTGATATATCCCCCCCCCCCCCCCCCCCAAAAAAAAAAAAAAAAAAAAAAACCCCCCCAAAAAAAAAAAAAAAAAAAAAAAAAGAGGCCCAATTAGCAACAGAACTCAACATCTCTGGGAGTTTAATGACGTAATTATGATTTCGCTTCGAGTTAATGATAAGAAGTGTGACAATACGGCCAGTCAGGATTAATTCTTCCTTCTTGAGACGTCTCTGTCTTTCGAGAGAGAAGACCAGATGCCCTCTGTGGCGGATTTAACGAGAAATCTCCCGGGATTAATGAGCAGTATTATCGCGAGATTTCTTCCGAGGATAACTTCCTTTAACGGCGACCAGACAGAAAGTGGCTTGTTATGTTGTGATACAAAGAGAGAGAGAGAGAGAGAGAGAGAGAGAGAGAATGTGGGTTTTCCTCTACAGTCTCTCTCTCTCTTTCGCTATACAGATACAAACACCAAGTGAGAGAGAGAGAAAGCTTCCTCTGCTGTCTCTGTAACCCCTTCTCTCTCACTCCCTCGACTCTACATTGAGACAGAGACAGAGAGATGCTCACTCTACCATCTCTATCAAACCCTCTTTTCTCTCTCACTAGAGAGAACTTTTTCATTTCCACAATTCTTTTTAATTGCTTGATAGAGTAATTGCAATTCGAATCTGTTATCCGCATGTTGCTATGTCACTTACTGTGCAACGTCCTTGAGAGAGAGATAGAGAGAGAGAGAGGAGAGAAACATCCGGCAAGTAAGGATAAATAATTATTAATTGCTTTGAAGACGAAGCACGTGTTAGAACTGATGCCTATCCGATGTATGTATGAACAGCAGTGTGTTTGTTTGTTCCGAAATTATATATAGATATTTTTTTTTATTTTTTGTTTAAGTTTGTGTGTGTATGTGTGTGCATATATATATATATATAAATATACGTATATATAAATATATATATATATATACATATATATATATATATATATATTATATATATATACTATATATATATATATATATATATATATATGCAATAGGTTTCGCAAAATACAGAATTATGATACGCTATTGATTAAAACAAGCACAAATTTCATATATATTTTATATATATTATATATAATATATATATAATATATATATATAATATATATATATATATTATATAAATAATTGTGCATGTGTGTTTAATCAGTACCTCACTATGTATTCATCATCATCTCTCAATAATTATTTGCACTACAAACAATCATTGCATTCTCGCTTTCCACCTTTTACGTAAGAAATTCCTCGCCAATGTTGTGGTACTCGGTTCTCGCCCTGAGGCATTCCTGCTATTATCCTACCCACCCACTTTCTCCCTCTCTCTCTCCATTCCCCTGATCGTCAGATGATCTCGGTAGTCTGTTAATTATCCCTGCGCATATCTTCATTGTCTCGCGTAACATAGAGAGAGAGAGAGAGAGAGAGAGAGAGAGGAGAAGAGAGAGAGAGAGAGGCCAGGAGGAAAAGAAAACTAGTCTGGCTCTCTTCCTCTCTCTCTCTCATTTTTATAAAAAATACACAATTTGAGGATGCGTATTTTGTAAAGGGAAAAGTAGTGATAGATGGTTTAAGATGAAGTATCTTTCATCTCATCTCTCTCTCTCTCTCTCACATACACACGCATAAACACACACATAAGGTCAAAGCCAACTGTATGCTAATATGATATAGATAATTAATTTTGGTCTATTTAAAATAAAGATTAAAACTTAAGTGGCAATACTCCCGTCTAAATCTAGTTACCTTCAAGAGGATTAAATAGGTCAAATCAATCATATTTGCAAAAGAAGTAATTCCCTAATGAACTCTAAACCTACTTGCGTAGATAAGTAGACAGACGTCACACCGAAACACTTAACGCTTTGATAGAGTTATGCAAATGATCTGCAGCAGCCATTAATGAACCTCCGCACTCGTTAATGAAGATGCAACTGATTATTGCAATAATCTGTCAAGGTTGCGCGTCGAGTGGGAATTATTCTTTATTAGAATTAATCGATTCTGGCTTGTGAAATAGTGTGAGGGCTTGTGTTTATAATGTTATGCGGACTTAAATCGCTATGAGAGAGAGAGAGAGAGAGAGAGAGAGAGAGAGAGAGAGAGAGAGACTTTGACCCTTCGTTTCCTCTCTCTTTCTGTCTCTCTCTCTCTCACACACACGCACGCACGCACGTTTTATATATAAACATGTGAGAGAGAGAGAGAGAGAGAGAGAGAGAGAGAGAGAGAGAGAGACCATTACTTCCATACTTCATCCAACTCGACCTCTTTCCTCTCTCTCTCTCGAATCCTGCATATATGCATATATAATCACGAAGGTTTCCCGTCCTTACCTCTCTGGATGAGGAGTGGAAAGAGAGAGAGAGAGAGAGAGAGAGAGAGAGAGAGAGAGAGAGAGAGAGAGAGAGAGAGCAATCCCAATAGAGGCGCGCGAAGTGTCAACAACAATCATCAGGGCGGTTTCAATTCATCTCCCAGGAAGGTTTTTTTTATATTTTTTTTTGGGGGGGGTTGGGGTGGGGAAGAGAGAGGGAGGGTTAGGTTGACCCTTGCAACATCAGGATGGTGGTGGAGAAGATGATGATGATGATGACGACACCTAGCGAGAGATTCACGCACTACAAACCGTGGAGTCATTATTTGTGAGCGTGTGTGTACTGGTCTGAAAGCGCTCTGTCAAGGGTGGAAAATAATTTGCAATGATCGTGTGAACGAGACCAAAATGGATCGTTCTGAGACGTTCTCCAGAATAGAACGGGGACAGGAACTTCAATCTATTATTATTATTATTGTTATTATTATTATTAGAATGGAGGCCTTCTCTGAGGGCAGTAGCATTGATTATTATAGATGTTTCAACGGCATTTAATTTATTTAGAATCTTCTCAATTCTTCTTATAATCTTGTTCTCATCAGCATGTAGCTGGTATATATTTCATTTATTATTATTTTTTTATTTATTTACTTATTTATTTTTATTTTTTTTTGGTCTATCCACAGTCCTCCAATCGGGCGGTATTTTATAGGGTGGGTTCCGGGTTGCATCCTGCCTCTTTAGGAGCCATCACTCTTCTTACTAGCGCGCCGTTTCTAGGTAACACTTTCTGCATGACTCCTGGAGTACTTCGGCCTTAGGTTTTCTAGATTCCTTTTTCATGGAATCTTGGGATCTGCCTCCTAGTGTTCCTATGATATGGGTACAATTCCCACTGGGCATATCCCATATCCTTCTTATTTCTGCTTTTAAGGTCTTGATACTTATCCATTTTTTCGCTTTTTTTATCTTCAACTTGGTTGTCCCATGGCTATTGTTGACATCAATGAGGTTACTTTCTTCTTGATTTTGTCAATCAACCGTATTATATTATTTATTATTTTTTTTTTTTTTTTTTTTTTGCTCTATCACAGTCCTCCAATTCGACTGGGTGCGGATATTTATAGTGGGGTCCGGGTCGCATCCTGCCTCTTTTAGGAGTCCATCACTCTTCTTACTATGTGCGCCGTTTTCTAGGATCACACTCTTCTGATGAGTCTTGGAGCTACTTTCAAGCCTCTAGTTTTTCCAGATTCCTTTTCAGAGATCTTGGGACCGTGCCTAGTGCTCCTATGATTATGGGTACAATTTCCACCGCCATATCCCATATCCTTCTTATTTCTGCTTTCAGGTCTTGATACTTATCCATTTTTTCCCTTTCTTTCTCTTCAACTCTGGTGTCCCATGGTATTGTGACATCAATGAGTGATACTTTCTTCTTGATTTTGTCAATCAACGTCTATTATTATTATTATTATTATTATTATTTAAAGAAATACTCAAGGTAGCATGAGTCTTAAAATGGAAAAATAAATCAACAACTACGAATATACCGAAAGCTATCAGTGATATTTTATTAGAAATAATGTTTCTGTACTGTTTAACATGCACATTATCCATTTTTTTACATTCTAATTCTAATAAATAAATCATAAATATCCTATCCTAAAATTCCTGTATCTTTAACTCAACGCGAAACGCCTTTTCAGGTCTTTTTAGGCTCTTCCATAGACCTTTCCTACCCCCCCAAAAAGACAACAACAACAAAGTAGTATGCAGGCTTACCTACTTCCCGAATAAGCGAAAATATAAACACCAATTTAATTAACAACTATTTTCCTCTTACCAATATCTCAGATAGCGCGACCGGCAGACCTGTAGTCTATTGTCCATCACAGACCTCATTCACAAAAAAAAAACGTTTTTTTTTTACCAGCCAATATTAACAAAAAGCGATCAGTATCGCCAATATGTCATGAATTGCGTCATCGATTCAATAATGACAATAATTACACGCCGCACGCACCATCTGACAATACTTTCATAACATGCTACGGCAATTAGTAAACTTCTCATCACCTGGAATTAACTTGACGGACTTCGAGGCCGAGAGAGAAAGAGGAATTGATCACTCTCAGATAAAGTCGGCGGTGATGACGACACGTTCTTACGACAGAAAGCATGCAAGCAATTGTCGAAGTCATCAGCAGTTGAGAAAATCTCTCTCTCTCTCTCTCTCTCAGATACACACATAATACTGCTGAGTTTCAGCTTGAAAAACGTCTGATTCTAAAGTAAACGTTTGAACCTAAACTATACGTTTGAATGTCAAATAAACGTCTGAATCTAAAAAAAATAACATTTTAACGTCAAGTAAACGCCTAACTATAAAGTAAGCGTTTGAACCTAAAAGTAATAACCTTCACTCAACAAGACACAAAACCAATACTTACTCGACTTTGAAAATCAATATTTGGCAATGCCTCCCATTTCTGGCCTGTTGGTGCAATTACCTCGGAATTACTTGACAGAAATGGATCAAAATGTCGCAAGTATCAAGATGCACCTCCAACCATAACCGTGGGAGATTCACACACGTAAACACGACACTCTCCCTCTGCAATTTCCTCACAAGGTGGCGTCCTGTATTGATGTCAAAATCGATCACAATCCTGCGCGGCGGATTCTACGAGCAAATATCCGGTGTTCCTTAGGGTAGTGTTCTTGGTCCATAGTGTTTATAAATCACATGTGCTGATGTGTTTATAAATCACTTATGCTTAGGTAGTTAGGTCTGTCACCATCAGTCACAACCCTGAGCGGCGGATTCTACGCGCAAATATCCGTTGTTCCTTAGGGTAGTGTTCTTGGCCCATAGTGTTTATAAATCACATGTGCTATTGCGGTTTGGCCCGGAAAATAAGGTGGTAGCGTGAGCAGGTGATTCTTCTCCATTTGTATAGCCAGTGAAAAGTAACATATATTACCTTTAGTGGGTTTTATAATTTTGAATAAAAAAAAAATTATGCATTTGAATAAGCTATCTCTCTAGCAAATATTTTACATAATCCTAAAAGTAACATAATATTTTCAAGGGAGTGCTAAAATATTATAGTAAGTGACTTATATTACTTTTAATAAATGTAACCAGTACCTAAAAACCCATTCAATAAAATTGTTTTATAAAGATAAACATTTATTGAAATCCAATCATATTATTTGTCGATCATTCATATCCATAAACCCTTTCGCAAGTATAAAACGTATTAATATACACTATAAGCATGATATATTCTACACGAGAATTGTTCTCGGAAATAATTTTTTCAAATATACTACTTCTTGTTGACTATAAATTTAAACAATGCTTTTTAACATAACTATCTTATATATATAAGGCTAAACACATACAACTTTAATGAGTATCTTTGACGATTACATAAGTTCCTCTTTGAACGAGTGGTTTACGTGCTCGCCTAGTCCCGAGGTTTACCGATTAGAAATGAATTTCTCGATATAATGTGGTTCGGTTCCCACAATAAGCTGTAGGTCCCGTTGTTAGGTAACCAATTGGCTCCTAGCCACGTAAAAAAAATCTAATCCTTCGGGCCAACCCTAAGAGAGCTGTTCATCAGCTCAGTGGTCTGGTTAAACTAAGATATACATAACTTTTGACGTTTAAATGAAGACTGTGAGTTCAAGTGAGGATCTAGAAACCCATCATAGAATTTCTAGGGGAGGAGATACTACGATACCTTGATATAATTTTAGTAACTGGAACTTAAGAATATCATTTATTTCGTTTCCAGATGACAGACTTTGTAAAGTAAGGACGCTTGAAAAAACTGAGATAAAAACTGCCAAAAAAAATCTACTTGAGATTCTGCTTACATATGAGTAGCTATACCATTCAGAAACTTTTATAACATTTTACTGAATGGTTATAAATAAGTGGATATACCATTCAGAAACTGATATAACATTATACGGAATGGCTATAAATAAGTGGATATACCATTCAGAAACTGATATAACATTATACTGAATGGTTATAAATAAGTGGATATAGCCATTCTTAGGAAAACGGAATGGATATAACATTATACTGAATGGTTATAAATAAGTGGATATACCATTCAGAAACTGATATAATATAACAATATACTGAATGGTTATAAATAAGCGGATATACCATTCAGAAACTGATATAACATTATACTGAATGGTTATAAATAAGTGTATATACCATTCAGAAACTGATATAACATTATACTGAATGGTTATAAATAAGTGGATATACCATTCAGAAACTGATATAATATAACAAAATACTGAATGGTTACAAATGAGTAGATATATCATTCAGAAATTAATATGATATAACAATAATGTACTGAATGATTAAAAATAAGTGGATATACCAGTCAGAAATATATATATATATATATATATATATATATATATTATATATATATATATATATATAAATTAAAATCTAATAATTTTGAAGAGATTGTTACCAACACTGATTATAAAAAACCTTAATTAAACTCCCTTTGAAAATCACACAATAATAATAATAAAAATAATAATAATAATAATAATAATAATAATAATAATAATAATAATAATAAAATCAATAGTTCGTCACCCACGACCTTGAATTGTTCATGTGACTCGTCAACGCCAACACTGTTATCAGTATGACCAGCGCAAGTTACAGGCATTTTCTAAAGCTGATGGTTCCCTAGTTGAATAAATAAGTAACGAGAGAGAGAGAGAGAGAGAGAGAGAGAGAGAGAGAGAGAGAGAGAGAGAGAGAGAGAGAGAGGCCTTCAAGTATAATACCTTGTAACGTTTTCGTTATGCCAAGGTTATAGGCCAACTGAACTCATTGTAGAGAGAGAGAGAGAGAGAGAGAGAGAGAGAGGAGAGAGAGAGAGAGAGAGAGCGGTCAATTTTACGTTAAGCTTTAGACCATACTTACAAGCATTTCAGATCCACACAGCAACTTCAAATTTAGAAAGAGAGAGAGAGAGAGAGAGAGAGAGAGAGAGAGAGCCCAGTCACACAAAAAATCAGGTTAGATCTAAACTACCTGATCAAAATTCATCTAAACATTCACCAGTTGTACACTGAATACTAAGCAATGACGTCATCTTTATAGTGCATACCCACAAGGGCTACCCTACATACCCACAAGGACTATCCCCACGTGGTACAAACCCACAAGGACTATCCCCACGTGACACATGCCCATGGGGACAGGGGTACAGGCGATCTGAATATAATTAAGGCTGAATTTCTCTACGGAGACTTTGCCTTTCACCTCCAGGCACCCGAAGGAGAGCTTCCATACAAGCGTATAACCACGTGGATGGTATGACATTGGTGTTCCCAGCTGATTGCCATTCTGAAAGAGCCTCTGATGAATAAAGGTATACTTTTTAAGGGTATTCGCTAAAGTGAGAGGGTCCTTAGGCCTTGAGACATTCATTGGTTAACCCTTCAACCCATAAAGACTGGGTTTCAGGAGGTCTTTTTCGAATTCAGTACACCAGTAGGCCTATAACTTCACATTCTTCCCAGAGAGCATTAGGCCTTCGGACTAGGGGCTTTCATTGGGTAACCTTTATATCCTTATATGACAAGGCTTCAGAAGCTCATTTTGGAATTCAGAATAAGTAGGCCTATAATTTCTCCTTCTTCAGCGTTTTTCTTTGTAATCAGTTCATAGGGCTCTTAAACACCCACTTTCATTTTTCATGAAGGATAGGCCTACAGTAAAGATAACTCTTTGCCCCGGAAGGTAAGAATTCAAAAGCTCATTTTGGAATTCAGAATTCTAGTAGGCCTAAAATTCCGCCATCTTCAATTTTTTTTTCACAATCAGGTCAACTTCAAAAGGGTTTTCAGCAACCACTTTTAGCCTCCCTGAAGGGTAAGCATAGTAGGTCTATAACAAAGCTTCCAGGAGAGTTAAGAAGACATACTGAAACATTTCACTAAGCCTTGACGGATTATGGGTCAGTGTGCGTCAGAGTGATTCTGGGGGTAGGGGGGAGGGTTGCCGGGGGCGGGGGGGGGGGGAGGGGGGGGGGAAGGAAAAGAGCAGTGGGAAGTCAGATCTAGATATTGCTTCAGCTGCTGCAGTCTCATATTTAAGATGACCTTTCGCCCCCCACCCCCCTAACCCTCTGGCATTGCAGAGCGCTGCAAAACCACGCGCAAATGCCTTCAAATGTCATTCTTGGACGCCATCATGTCTCTCTATTCTTACGGTGAATGTTGAGACTAGTAATAAAGCATAAATCGGCTTTCCGTTCTTGACTTTTGGTTGTAAGATCAAGGAAAATGAGGTAAGAAAGTCTCGAACCAGAGAGAGAGAGAGAGAGAGAGAGAGAGAGAGAGAGAGAGAGAGAGAGAGAGAGAAAGCCATAACACTCCACTAACTGCTAAAGCATTAATCATGCGTACGTTCTTGACTTTAGTTTAAGATCATGGAAAATGAGGTAAGAAAGTCTCGAACCAGAGAGAGAGAGAGAGAGAGAGAGAGGAGGGAGAGGGGGGGGGGGGGTGAGAGAGAGAGAGAGAGAGAGAGAGAGAGACATAACAATCCACTTATGGAATCTCAGCTATAGTTGGACAGTTGTATCTCGCAGCTGACTAAAGAGTTTTTACAATTGCTTTCATCAATCCGAATGCTTGCGCCTCTCTCTCTCTCTCTCTCTCTCTCTCTCTCTCTCTCTCTCTCTCTCAGCGAACTCTTCTCTACTGGACTACTTTCACTGTCGGTGCCCTTAGGCTTATACTAAGCACTCTGGTTTTCCAACAAGAACCGCTGCAGCTTGGCTCGTAAATAATAATAATAACAACAAAAATAATAAGAAGAGGTCCGTTAAATTAGAATAATATATTGGTATCAAATGAAAATGAAGGGAAAGATGATTCAAATTTGAAGATAAAAGCTGAGAGAGAGAGAGAGAGAGAGAGAGAGAGAGGAGAGAGAGAGAGTTCAATAGCCAGCAACAGCAGCCTTGTCCACTCATACTATGCAACAACCCTCCCCCCACCTACCAATACCCCTGGAGTATTTATAATAGGCGAAACAGCAGTTTCGTTCTTCCTGCCTTCGGGGAATCGTGTAGATAGCCAACGCTATATAACCTTCTACCCCTACTCCCTCCCATCTAAACCCCCCCTTCCCTTCCTGCCTCTCCTTGAAAAAATATCCAAACTACTCCTTGGAGTGTGTGCGTGTGTATGTGTGATCCCTAACGCCAGGAATGAAAGCGTTCCAGTCGTTCTACAACGGCGTCCCGCCAAAGTCATTACGTGCACGCAAGCACGCAAACGCGCGCGTATATAGCCTTGCGTTTATACGTCATGGAATCGAGTTTTCTTCTTCTTTTCTTTTAAGTACGGTACGAACTCTTGCCCTACTTAAGCAAAAACCGCCTCCATTGACATCGACTGATCGCTTGGAGGAAAAGTGAACTCTTTCAGCTTGCAAGGTACGAGACCTCTCTCTCTCTCTCTCTCTCTCTCTCTCTCTCTCTCTCTCTCTCTCTCTCTCTCTCTCTCTCTCTCTCTTCTAGAAGCACGATAACAACGATGTTATGACTATCATAGGCCTAAGATAAACACAAACATTCATACATTTACTAAATAGCTCTCTCTCTCTCAATTACAAGCAATTACAGCTATTCCAAGACTACTATAAGCCTAGGAAAACCTCAAAAGCACAAACAAATAAGGCAACGTCTGTCCCACATAAACCCAGCAGACGAGAGAGAGAGAGAGAGAGAGAGAGAGAGAGAGAGAGAGAGAGAGAGAGAGAATCATAGCATGCCCACTGCTATGAAAGAGAGAGAGTTGAGAAAGTGTGCTGGTAGCCAGAGGAAGGTCAGATCTGCTAGACAGATCACAGCTACTCTTGAGTCTAAAGCCAGACTCTACTTTCTATTCTAGCCTTGCTACATATTATACTTATTTCCCCCTTTTTTTATTATTTATAACTAAGTAACTGTTACAAGGCGAATTATATGCGCTTTCCTATTCACTGTATAATCTAGTGTAATAATTCCTCATAATTGCAAAAATGAATTACTCAAATCTACTGGCATTTACGAATACAATGAATGATATGCAATAACGAGTTGTTTTTGTAAAAAAGTTAAATGAATCGGCATTTAAAGCATTAAACTGTGATACTCTCTCTCTCTCTCTCTCTCTCTTCTCTCTCTCTCTCTCTCTCTCTCTCTCTCTCTATATATATATATATATATATATATATATATATATATATATATATATATATTATATTATGTATACCAAAACAGAATTGATATTCGACCAAATAAAAAATTAAATGACTATGAATATATCCAACTGAGCAAAATGAATGAATTAGAAGGTACATAAATACGAGTTTCTGTTGCGATTGGAAAGAAACATACCAATTTAGATAATTGCCATTACGGTCGTAAATGATATATGAAGCCATTAAAAAAACAAATTAAATATAATGAACTCTGGATTGACTGATCGATTTACTGTTACTAAAACTGGCGCCAAAAACATCTATTGAAACTTTGGAAGAACAAGGTATGTGTATTTATAGAAATATTATCAAGGGTTTTGGGAATTAAATACAATCATACGAACTTCTAAACCTCTGTGATGCTGGGAAGAGAGAGAGAGAGAGAGAGAGAGAGAGAGAGAGAGAGAGAGAGAGAGAGAGTATCCGCGTTCCACGCGAACCAAATCGGCTTGACGTAAAAACAAAAAGTTCATCAAAACGAGAAAGAAATCATTTTCACAATTATATAAAAACACTGACGTATCTTTGAGCAAATACGAATGCATATTAGGCCCACATGAACA
>NC_061103.1:39116634-39169134 GCF_015104395.2 Macrobrachium nipponense
CTATGTTTTCGAAAACACACCAAACAGATTCACACAAACTTCAGACGTCACAAACACACACATACACATACCAAGATCTGTGTCAAGGTACACAAACACACAAACACACGATATCTCACAAATATTTCTCTTGTAATGTCAACATCCTCTGTTTAATTCGATTATTTTCAGAGCAGCCATTATCAAGCCATTGTTTTACTTTTTCCACTTAAACTTACCTATATTGAGTGAAATCCACACGGTATTCATTGATTATATATCATGTATTTTGCTTTAAATGTATTATATATCTTTTGCAACAAAACTTCACATAACTAACAAGATGTAAAATTTACACTTATCAATATTTGAAAAACTGGTACTAAGTTTACTCACCCAACTTGTGATCAATAACTATATAAGGTTACTAACATACTATAAGTGAGACGACACAACTGTACTATAACACTGTAAATAGTAATGTAACAATTCATACATAATTCTTATTTTCTGTTTACACATCAAAGTCAAGTAAACACTAAAATTACACATTTCTAATATTTAGCCCATAATGGGGTAGCGCAAATGTAAAGATTAATTGAGCAATGAGAAAAAACGCTTCGAATATATGCAGAATTTGCAATTTTAAACAATATTTGGAGATGATTAGACATCTTGAAATACTTTAAGCCACAAGGTTGGCTGTACCTAACAGAGACTAGGTATAGCCGTGTACGAGACCCTTCTCATCTGGAGGGCTGAACTCTCTCTGCCCGTAATATATTTTGCCCATAAATCCAATCATGTGTTTATGTGAAGGAAGAAACCACACTTCTTGAGGACACTGCACAATTATTCTATACACCACGTAAAAATGAGGGTTACCTGCTAAATTTCAAGTATTACATACAGCCTACAGTATAAAATTGAACTGAGTAATTAGTAGGGGTTAAACTTTTTAATGCAATATTACTAAATAATAGCTGTCACTGAAATAAATTGCAATGGTTGAATAGCCCTGCTACACTGGCTACTCTGCCCGAAAAATTTGTCAGCCCAAATCTTAGGTGGGCTGCAGCCCGCCCAGCCTCCCTGGCTCGTACACCTGGACTTAAAAGCCTACCACATTAAGAACGAACATTCTAAATGTAACCTTTGTTATTTCCTGTACAAGGATAAGGATCCCTCTTGTTCCTATCATTTCAAAACAAACATATGTTTCTACAGGATAAAATTAATAACACCACAAATGAAGCCTGCACTTTATTTCAGCTCCAAAACAATATCACAGATGAATTTTCCTTATGAAAGACTTACAAAAATGTATATGAGATATATTCTTTTTACAAAATATAAAACTTCACAACAATGTAAACTGACTACATACTGCAAAGAAATTCACAGAAACGGTCACAATGATGAGTTAGGAAATAATATATACTTTGTTCTTGTGTACTCTGAGGAAATCAAATCTGCACCAACACTGATAAGACATCCACAGACCTGAAGACGAGAAGAAACAAAATTTTCCCTATGCAAAATGTTTCAGCAAATTTCAGTCTTTCTTTTGCTATCTAAATCATGGTTAGAAGTATGTTACATATGGATTATGTACAAAAGTTTCTCTTATAAACTGAGATAAGGTATGTTATCATAAGCACTACACTTCATTGTAAACCAAATCAGTTCAAAGAACGTCAGTACTCAATAGCTCAATGTCTAGAGTAGGATGTCATTTCAATAAGTAAATAACAGGGAAGGAAATAATAATAAAAAAACATTCAATTCACACCAATATAAAAAATAGGTACTATTTACAAGAGCAGTGCATGCATGGCCAAACTCTCAAAAATATACCCTAAGATGAATGATACAAATATCATACTTGTACATAAAAACCATATTTAGACCAGAAAACAACAAAAAATTTCTCCCAACTGCTCCATTCAGTGTCAACAACTTACCTATTCATTTAAAAAAAAAAGAAAAAAAAACTTAAGAGTATGGCTTACAACACACTCACAAATATGTCCTGTATTTACTTGTGTATCAAGTAACTCTCTGCAAACAATTTTCAGATTCAGTTAATTGTTTGTGTAAGACTGTACTACACAATGTGCTATATGCTGTAAAACAATTCTCTTTAGCTAATACTTGACAAGTCTAAAGTAGAGAGTAGCTGTATGGTACAAGTGAACATTTCTAAATGTTTAATCTACCAAAAATGTAATCAATTATCAGTGGAAAAAAGTTTAAACAGTCCTGGATGAGCAAGACTATTTGATATACAGGTATATACAGTAACTCGCACAGCAATAACGGAACTGTACGTAGAATTTGAATACATACAAGTGTCAAGTTTGACCATACAGAATTCCTAAATAATGACCAGATCTACTTAATGGCAAGGATGAAAAACAGGAAGAATGATATGACTTAAAACTACCCCTGATTAAAGATCACTTTATCAGATAAATGACTTAGTTAATAAAATATAAAAATCACTTCAGCAGTAATTGAAAATTCCATGATACACACTTTAAATGCAATGTCAAAATCATTCACATTAGCAAGATTATAGTTACATATATACAACTGTTCACATATGTAACAGCCAAAAATGTTATACAGTATTCAGTAATTGATGTTTTCAATTTAATACATAATGCCCTCTTCAAATTAATTAATTTGTGCACCTCAGATTTTTACAGTTAATTGTTCAAAATGCCAACAGTTTTGAAAGACATATGAATTTTTTATTAAATACTATTTTCATTTCATGACAAGTAATGATATAATTACTACACAGAATATCCATATAAGCTATTATAACAGGACTTTGCACATTACAGTTCTATAAGTTTCCTTCAGACTTATAATATTCTTTCCGTACTATACACTCCAATTTTGACTACAGTATGTTGTGGTTTATCTAGCATCAACATTTGATTAGTTCAGGTATTCAAAATTTTTCTAATTGCAAATCTGACATTAATATCACAATGTATAATTTAATTTCAATTCAAAATTTGCAAACAAATTACCTCTACAAAATAAGTTTGAGAAAGCTCTGCAACTGAACTTTAGAAAAACTCTGAAACCGTCTTCCACATTTTTTGAGTTAGTACTTCGTACCTCAGTTCCTCTTATCAAAATTCTTACGTAACTAAGGTGTCTCTCAGATTTCAAAAACTTACTTCACACCTTGAAAATAAAATTGGATACTCCACCCAAAGTGTGAACTTAAAACTTTCCAGCAAAACAGGAAAATGGTCTGTAAACAGTTCACAGTCATAAGGTTCTGAGTTTTTGGAAACTAAGATACGAAGAGATGAAAAAAATGAAGTTACTATTATTGTATACACTTGACATATGTGGTACACAGGAAATCTTTATCATTACCTCTATTCCTTTGTTTGTAATGGCAGTATGCATTATTTGTAAAAGTCTTTAAATACTACAAACATCTGATAGTATAAAGTATATAGAGGACACAAAAAAAGCCTAATAAAATAATGGCTGTATGATGGATATACTGTAATAAGCTTACTATCTTACTCTATTCTCTAAATAAATGACTGGCGCTACCATCAACAAAACCATAGAATGTAGCTATAAATTTTCTGGTATGTGATGATATTTTATGGTAGGATTGCTTGTTCAAATTTCCCTGACCTGCTCAGTAATCAACAATGGGTTGAAAAGACAAGAAATCTGAGGTGGTCTAGTATGCCTACAAGTAGACAAACAAAACGTAGCAAGTTACTTTTGAAGCATAATGTTCTAAGCTCTCTATACTGCACAACAATATGAGTTGCTTAAAAGTAACTGTTCCATCTATTATTCCTTAAATGAAATGCTTGCTATTTCTTAAGCCAGTCTGCAATACTTCCTACTTTTCCTTCTAACTTCCTGCAAAAAGGAAAACTTTCCCTTTTTCTTTCTTGTAAAACTTATCCTACTTAGGTGTTAAAACCCTGTTTTCCTTTGATGACTTTTTAAATAATAATCATATCACCTGAACTACTACTGATTTCATTCTGATTTTGAAAGCATCACGATCATCACCAATTACTTCCACATTTTTATAGTACCATCCCTTGCAGCTGTCACAATCAACCTCTGGGGTTCATTCATTACAATGACATCCTGTATTGTATCCTTGTGCCCGGGAGGTGGCTGATCGGGACCCTTCCTTGGGGCATCATCCCCACTTGAAGGTGTAGTACGTGAACGACTAGCAGTTTCCACAATGACCTCAGTTCCATCTACGAGGCGAGAACTGTTGCAGGCAAAAGTAAAGGAAAGAAGTAATTAATTTTTTGGTCATAAAAGCATTGAGTTGAATGTCTACAGTCGTGATAAACTTATAAAAAGATATTCACTTATTAAACAAAAGGACAAACCTGTAAGTTACAGGACAATGTAAATATGGGTCCTGTGCAGCATAGCAAATGATGTACGACGATTCTGGTTCACGTAAATCCCAAAATCGTAATCTGCAGTCTGTTCCGCCGGCTATAACGTAAGGGCCTCGGTCACCCTGGCTGACGTACATTGCGTGTACACAGTTGTTATTGACCTGTAACGATGATGCCAGTGAATGCAAAATCCCATTTCCAAAATAAACAAAGATTTCAAATTGTTCAGAAGTAGAGGGATTGCTGAAGAACTCTGCAAAATACATTTGTCCTCTATATAGGCAAGATATTTAAATAGTGTGCAGTGCATTAATAAAAGAGCAAAATGTGCAATGCAGATTGTGTGGTGCATTAGCCAAACCTGATGACTTGAAGCCTAAAGCTTAAAAGCAGCAAAACTAAAGGAAATAATAATATTTAATACAGTATTTCCTCTTTCTGATATAAAAAAACCTCTTTTACTGCCAGTGCATATTACTGTATGAAAAAAAAAAAACTGTAAAATTTGTTTTTATAATACAGTGGTACCTTGGACATACGAAAGGCTCAACTTACGAAAAACTCGAGATACGAAAGCAAATACGAAGATTTTTTTGCTCTACATACGAAAATTGTTCAAGATACGAAAGGTTGTTGCTGTAAAGTCCTGAGATCCGCCCGGACCACCGATAACAATTTTAAAACAAAAATTAGTAGACTCGCCACCATCCTCCCGCTCTCCCATTGGTTCCTGATGCTAGTCACCGCCATAAGATCCTGCTCTTCTATTGGTCAGCATCTCTCCTATGACCCCATCATGCATCTACGTAGCGGCGTGCTTTTTCACCCACTCGATGGCATCATCGGTATCGCAAGCACGCGAAATTCGTTTGTTCTATACGATTTAGTTTATTAACGTAAATTCGTTAGTGATTTCGTTGTAGTACTACTTTATCGTGTTGTGTGAGAACTTTACTACATATGTATACGTACTACATAACTTAATTACGTACAGTCATGGGTCCCAAGAAAGTTGAAGTACGAAAGAAGAGGATGCTTTCTTTGGAGACGAAAATGGAGATAATAAAAAAGTATGAAGCTGGCATGCGATTAAGTGTGATCGCAAAGGAATACGCCCGAAATCTGTCGACAATAGGCACCATCCTTAAGCAGAAGGATGCCATCAAAGCAGCTACACCTTCATAGGGCGTGACTATTTTGTCTAGCAAGAGGAGCCACGTGGACGACGAGATGGAACAGCTGCTTCTTGTCTGGATAAAAGACAAAGAAATCGCTGGCGATACGATAACCAAGACGGCAATCTCCCCAAAAGGCCAGCACTGTTTTCGGCGATTTGATTGCCCAGGCCGAAGACGACGGAGGAGAAGGGACATCGACGCCAACCCCACAGACTTCAAGGCTTCCCATGGGTCGTTTGAAAAATTCCATAAACGGACTGGCATCCATTCGGTGGTGCGGCATGGGGAGGTGGCCAGCTCGGACACGAAAGCGGCCGAAGCCTTTATTAAGGCGTTCGACGAGATGACAATCAAGGAAGGCTACAGTTCTCAGCAAGTCTTCAACTGTGATGAGACTGGCCTTTTTTGGAAAAAAAATGCCTTGTCGGACATACAATCCCGCAGGAAGAGAGAAGCTACCCGGGCATAAGCCTATGAAAGACAGGCTTACGCTCGCACTTTTTTCGAACGCCAGTGGGGATTGTAAGGTGAAGTCCCCTACTTGTTTATCATTCCGAGACTCCTCGAGCCTTCAAGGCCCACAGAGTGCTAAAGGAGAAGCTTCCGGTGATGTGGAGGGCTAATGCGAAAGCCTGGGATAATGAGACTTTTGTTCACCGAGTGGGTAAAATCTGTGTTTCGGCCCGACAGTGAAGAAATTCTTGGAAGAGAAGCGCCTCCCTCTGAAATGTCTGCTGTTGTTGGATAATGACCCTGCTCACCCTCCTGGCCTCGAGGAAGATATCCTAGCGGAGTATTCATTTATCAAGGTTCTTTATCTTCCGCCTAACACCACCCCTCTCCTCCAGCCCATGGACCAGCAAGTGATATCGAACTTCAAGAAACTGTATACAAAACATCTTTTCAAGAGATGTTTCGACATCACCAATACCACAAACCTCACCTTGCATGAATTTTGGAAGGAGCATTTTGATGTTGTGATATGCACCCGACTCATCGATCAAGCTTGGCAGGAGGTTTCGAGGCGAACCTTGAATTCTTCGTGGAGGAAACTCTGGCCTGATGCCGTATCCGCCCGAGACTTCGAGGGATTCGACGTGGGCGAAGCTGGTGCTGCAGATTCAGGAACAGTTGACGATCCTGAAACTGTTTCGCAACCAGGTCTTGACGAGATCGTTGCACTCGGCAAGTCCATGGGGCTGGTCGTCGACGAGGACGACATCAATGACCTTCTCGAGGAGCACCAAAAGGAGCTTACGAATGATGACCTGAAGGGGTTGGAGGCCATGCATGTTAACATAACGTCGTTCATGAGTAGTTCTCTAGCAGCGGCGAGGAGGAGGATGACCCTATGATAACGGCAGAAATTAAGGATGCTCTAGCTGCTTTTCATAAAGTGCAATCATTTGTAGAAAAGACACACCCCGAAAAGGCTTACACAGGTCGTATGCTTGCGCAGTTCGATGACGTTTGCCTGAGTCGTTTCAGGAACATTGTGAAAAGTAGGCAGAAGCAATCTTCCTTAGATAGTTATTTTTTAAAGAGGCCTTTAGTAGGAGTAAGCAAAAAGGAAGATCCAATTGACACTAATGAAAAAACAGAAAGTTGAAAGTGGTGAAAAAATCGAAATTTAAAAAAAAAAATATTAAAAAAAAAAAAAAAAAAAAAAAAAAAAAAAAAAGTAAAAATCAAAGACAAAAAAAAAAAAAAAAAATTTTTAAGTTTTTTGTAAAGTTAAGTGTTACAGTTTTGTTAATGTGTTTCGTAAAGTTCAGTTTATGTTTCCTGACATTTTTTAACAAGTACGTACATACGTATTAGTACTAGAATGTGTTAGGTTAGGTATTGAATGATCCAAATTGTTGTAGTATTTCATTGTTTATTGGTCAATTTAGCTTTACATATTATAAAATTTACTGTGGTGCTTTTGTAAGGCTTGGAACGGATTAGGCATTTTACATGTAAAATGCGGTTCAAGATACGAAAAGCTCATGATACGAAAGCCGCCTCGGAACGGATTAATTTCATATCTCGAGGTACCACTGTACATGGGGCAGACTGAGACTATTATCGTACAAATAGCTAAATTCCTGCACTTCCTCACATAATGACAAATTTTTAAGTCAATTAGTATTTTTCATAGCTAACAAACCTAAGGTCTTAACAATAGGATGTTTTTCAAGCACAGCTGGTAACTGGTTATTACAATTAGAGATTGTAAGCAAGGAATCTGTGAGATCCGGCAACGCCTGTGAGTACAAGGTGAAAGCAAACTGAAACCACAATTGAAACAAGGAATGACAGCTCCTAACAGCAACTAATTTTCTGTATCTGATATTTAACCCTTCAATATCAATACATAAATAAGAAGAGCCTATGGTTCAAAAAGCAATGTACAGTAAGCCAATAATAAAATCATCTGAAATAATTTTAGCTTCAATCAAAGGCATCATCCATAAAGAACAATATTTGACACAATGACCACACAGGAAAGCATTTTTATATTATCATTTTGACAGTACGTATATCAGTATTTCACAGAATACGTATGTCCATTCAGAGACCCATGAGTACTGCAAGTATCCAAAGATATTGACAGCTACTGTAATTCTTTACAGTATATATACGTATATATATGACACTCCAAAATCAATTCTGTTTGTGAACCTAAAACTATTAGCTATGCTATAGGCAAGAAAATACAAAGTACAAGTCACATGCCCAAGCCCTCAACCTTTGGAGATCAAATTTCTTTATGTTTTTCCAAGGCAGGTTAACTTAACAACAGCCAGCCCTATTCAGTATACAAAAAAGCAAGCTAAAACAGTCCCTGTTTGAGAAGCACAGACTGCATAGATCTGAAGTATTATCTAAAGAAATACAACATGAATGATTAATGAGTCATAAAAAACTGTTTATATTCTTCCATTAAACATGGGTCACTGAAAAGTAAGAACACATGGGAACTTCCCCATAGTTTCAATCAAAACTTATGACCTTGATTTTCTACCGTATTGTATCACACAGTAAGCATAAACTGAAACCAAATCCCCATTGTGGCTATTTATTTAAAGATCCTACAGAATCTTCATGCACCTAAAACTTAATGACAAGCAAAGTTTTATGGTACATAATGAAATCTAAACCTAACATTATGCATTCCAAGCAAGAGCAGAATGGAAACATAATAAATTACTAAAAAAAAAAAAATTAAAAGACATTGCCTTACACATGTCTTTCTTCACCATTGCAATGGTTTAGACTAATCCCTGGATTTATACCACTTTGTGTACCAGTATGACTGGAAATGTACCAAGGGAATGTTTTGTTCATGAGAAATCTAAACTGCCTGAAGTGTTTTGGATGTATTAACACCAGAAAGTAAAAATTACTTGAAAAAGATGGGGAGCTTTCTAGGAGTAGGTAACAGTGGTTTTAAGTTTCAGATGACTGGACTTTCATAAGGTATGTATTTATGAAGTAGCCACATGAACCAACTTTGGTTCCAAAATGATATTGTTATGATACAATAAAGTTTGTTCATACTTACCTGGCAGATATATATATAGCTGTATCTTCTGAAGTCCGACAGAATTTTAAAAACTTCCGACACACGCAGTGGTCGGCCAGGTGGTTAGTACCCATTCCCGCCGCTGGGAGGCGGGTATCAGGAACCATTCCCATTTTCTATTCATAATTTTTATTTCCACTGTCCCCTGAGGGGAGGTGGGTGGGTACTTGATTATATATATCTGCCAGGTAAGTATGAACAAACTTTATTGTATCATAACAATATCATTTTGTTCATGAAACTTACCTGTCAGATATATATATAGCTGAATCCCACCTTTGGAGGTGGGAAGGGACAGAATAGAAGGATTTTGGGAAACAAATGCATGCAGATGATTTACATCTTGGTTCCACCTGTTAGCATAGCTGGCTTCGTGGTTACTGCCACGTAAGTCTGCTTGTGCTACTAGAGTTGCCAGCGAGGTAGAGACCTATATAGCTGGTGCACTCCAGATGATCTGTCAACAGGGGCGAGACCACGACGTGACTAGACCATATTGACCATACCATGAGGGCTAAGAAGTAAAATAAATATATATATATATAAATATATATATATCACCACCTGACCAACCTAGCCAAAGTTAAGGTGTGTTAACTAAGGCTTAAGAGTTAAGAAGTCGCCGTTGTCGGCGACTCAACAACTAAATTAAGAGCTCTTCCTAACCATTTTCTACAGGATAGGATGAGTGGTACTTCTTGCCCCCAAGATTGTGTCTGCAGACACGTATGGCCCTAGCGAGCAGCAGATCTCATATGCCATCTTCACATCTCGCAGGGAGTGTGAAGTGAACACAGAGTTGCTTCGCTAAAACACAATGGTACTCAGGATGTTGCTGAGTGCCATGCTCTGTTGAAATGCTTCCGAGGCCGCGCCCTCACCTCGTGAGCATTCAGATAAAAGATTTCAAATGTTTGTGCAAACACAATGAAGGAGGCATTTTTGAAAGAACTCCTTAACACTAAAGCCAGGCTGTTCTTCGATATGGGCAAGTCTGGTCTTTTCGGAACACTGCAGATTGCCCGATTGACTTCGACTTTCTTGAGTTTTATGTAGATAAAACTTGAGAGACCCGACAGGGCACAGGACTCTCTCTGGCTCCTGCCCACTAACTTGTGCCATCCTTGCTTCCAAGCTCCTGGCCCAAGGACAAAACGGGTTACCATTCTTAGGCCACAACGGAAGGGTTAGAGAGCACACCGCCTTGTGTTCTCTAAAGCCAAAACTTGTGACGATGGCTTAAAATCTCACTAACCCTCTTTGTCGTATCTAGGGTGGTTAGAAGAAGGCCTTCCTGATCACATGCAAGAAGTTAACAGGTAGGAGAGGTTCGAATGCTTTGACATCAAGAACTTCAGACTACGTCTAAGTTCCATATTGAAAGCTTCGATCTGGACATGCACAGTCAGTCCGTCTGTACTAAAGTCAGGTGACCGACCAGTTGACCAGTCAGACGAATCAAGGACAGCAAGGCTGTACCCTGAAGACCATAAGGCACTATTCTTCGCTGAAGGATGAGTGTCTGGACTGCCTGGGCGATTCAATCTAAGCAAACCTTGGGGGTGTATCAACGCAACCCAACGTCGTCAGCGAATCAACTCCTGACTCGAGCTTCTGGTGCCAGGAGAAAGGAGCGAGGAGCAAAAAGGCGATTCAGTCCCGAAGGAAGAATGCCTGACAGTCCAACCTGGTCTCATGTTACACGATCATCGGGGGTGTATAAACGCAACCGACTTCGTCAACAAGAAACTCAGGGCTACTATATGTCGCCTGATCTCGCACGAGTGTCTGACTCGAGAGGGAAAACAGGTGAGACAAAAAGTAGATGGTGAGCGAGGTTCGAGATTCCACAGAACTCAAAGATCGTGAAGGGCTTTGTTGTTTGACAGACGCAAATCTCTGAGCCAAAGGCCGTCAACAACATATTTGCGTATTCTTTAATAGTTGTGACTGCCAGCTTATCCATTCTTCAGACGGAAATGGAAGACGGTAATCTTATTCCTGTCAACATCTCGATAGCCTGAACGTAGTCAAGACATCAGAGCGGAGAGGTTATAGGTACCTTTCGAGTTAGAGTAGACCGACTCTCTCGGAAAGGTCCTTGGAAAGTGAACTAGGAAGTATGTGACCTCTGTGAATCCAGGATCCTGAAGGCCAACATGGGGCGATCAGCGTCATTGTCGCTCCCTGTGACGTCATAAATCCTCTTATTACATTTCCTAAGCGATTGAAAAAAGGGGAAAAGAGACTAAATATCCATCCCGTTCAATATCATAGGATGGCGTTTAATGGTACCGATCCCGGATCGAGAATAAGGGAGCAGAGAAGAAGAAGCCTCTTCGTCCTCAACATATCGAAGAGAAGAATGAAAGGGCGTCCCTAAAGTCTCCACAACTCTCAACTTACTTCTAAAGAAAGATTCCACTCGGAAGTCAATAGTTGCTGCCGTCGATCGAGACGATTCGTACGGACTTTTGCAATCCGGTACGAACCTCTAGAGGATCGTTACATTCTACGCCTGTTGTTATAATAGGCTTTCTCGTAAACTCGAACAGGGACCGAGAGAAGATACTTCTTAAGATATGAGAGAGCTGTGGAATATCAGAGTTGATCTGGACCACTGGTTCCCAAAACTCGTTACGAGGACTGGAGGGACTACCGAATCGCTTTTACTTCTTTCAGATTAAGATCCAGGACATCTGAAACCCTATCCAGAATGTCCGCACCTTCTTTCTATCACCTCAGGTGATAAACGCACTGAGAGATGTTCAGAATCATTCCTAGATCTTGAATAATATTTCAGTTTCCCGGTAGGAAAAAACTGTGGTCTGAATTGCAGTCTATTCGGGGAAACAAAAAAAACTTCTTCAGGAAGGAAATGGTCCCCCAGCAAGCTCATCCATTCCCTCCCCGAGTATGCTTACTTCCCTAATAAGGCTGCGCTTTGCCTAAGCAGGAGAGCATATAAAAGTGCAATGTTGCGGTAGACTCGTAGTTCTATACCGTGCGGTAACGAGCACCGAAAGGATTAAGAGATAACTCTGTTGAACATAGTAAGGCAAAACGAATGCAACGTTATTCATTCACGTAAGAAATCCCCTCAATCTTAGGCTAAAGTCCGTGATTGTAGGGCAGAGTTACAGTTAGTCAGTCAATCCGCAGGAGAGACGTAACCGCCAGCACAGAGATACGGTTAGTCAGTCAATCCCGCAGGAGAGAGAGACGAAACCTACGGCGCATGACAGCGCCCCGATCTGTTACTGGCTCGGTTGGACTGGAAAGACAGACCACAGCGTGACAGCAGCAGCCAGCAGCTTAACGAACGTCGTCTCTTAACTTTATGTCTGGGTTGCCAGCTACCCTATTCTACGAAGAAATAGGTCCGTTATTTTTTGAGCCGAAAGACTCTCAAGCTGGTATATTTAAGCGAAACAGAAAACGCTAAATATATAGATGCGTTTGTGTCGTCAGAACACTACCATACAACGGTAAAAGATAAATCGGAAACTCCTGGAAGGCTGCAGGGAGTAACGATTAAATGTCCTTAAAATAGACAATAGACCTCTCGGTTGCCATCCGAAGAGGTAACTACAGCAAGCATATATGACTTGAACCAACCAGAAGTAAAATAACGCAAGGCAAAACCAAAAATATGAAATTATACACAATAAAGTTTGTTCATACTTACCTGGCAGACATATATATAGCTGAATTCGGAAATACAGCTACATACATATCTGACAGGCAAGTTTCATGAACAAAAACTTAAGATAATCGAAGCAGTCAGCTCAAGCTTCTTATGTTACTGGACATAAGCGTTCATTGACGTAGTCTACAAGTCTATTTCTTGTACGAGTCTGCGAATGACGAATGAGAGCTCTTCCGAATCTTGTCAATAAGAGCTTATTCGCTTACGCAATATCAAGTTAATGAGATGTTTGTCAATGAGAACTAACCCATTTACGGGACAAAGAGATATTTTGTCAATGAGGGGATACCCACTTACTTGACAAAACGAAAGTATATTGTCAATGGGGGAAAGTCACTGAATTGACAAAACGAAAGTATATTGTCAATGGGGGAAAGTCACTGAATTGACAAAACGTAATCCAGGGAGTCAAGCATGTATAATTTTTTCGTATTCCCGTCTCAAACGAGGAAGGGGCAAGAATCCTGTTTAAGAGACTGGGCTTACGGCAGGTTAGAACGACGATGTTCAATTCGGCAGCGTAGTCCCGACTAGAAACTAACAAAATCTATCATCTGAAAAACCCTTTCAGATGGGCTAAAAAGCTTGCAAAATCATCCTGGGAAGAGGAAGAAACTCTCCAACCAGCTTCCTCTCCCGTATCACAACTAATGCCTGCTAAAGCTTAAAATTTATTGGCAGTATGGCAAAGGAAGTCCTGTCTTGCGCTTTCCTGAAGAGCGTCCTTTTGATGAGTGCCTTTGCAAGAATCCCACTGAACGTTGCCGAGAGTCCTGACGTGCAGGACATCGAGCCTTACATAACCCGTAACTACCTTATCGCAAAGTCTTGGACTGCGGTAGTGGCAACTTAAATTTATTGGCCGAATGGCAAAGGTTGCGGTAGAGCAAACGAGATCTTCCCTTGAGCTTTCCTTAACTCCATCCACCTATGCGAAAAGCAATATTAATTGACAGAGACCTCTTGAATTCACGAAACCCGATGTCTTGCTGGGTTTCGAAGAAGAAGTTGTCTGTTCACTTTAACCCCTTCGCCACTGGCCTGCTACATTGCTGCTAATGCTTGCATACAGCATGAGACCCCCTGTCGACCGCGAGTATCAATCATTACTTGCTCCCACTAAATTTTATGTTATTCATATTTTTCCTTCATATTCTTATGTGAAAACATTGTGTGTATGGATATCAATGAATATTTTTTACCCCATTGTCAAAAAATTACAAAAAATATAGTAAGAATATCGGAAAAAATAGGAATATTTAGTAGAAAAAGTAATTGCAGAAGTAGGACTTGTTATAAAGTAGTAGAACATAGCAGTAAAGTAATAGAAATAAAGTAGCAGAAAAAGTAGTAAAGTAGTAGTAAAATGTAGTAGTGGTAATAGCAGTACTAGTTTTCTTACTGAAACAGTTATTCCTAGGTTTCATACAGAAAACAGCATATACATCAATGAATGTTTAGCAGCTGGTAATAATAATAAAATAATAATAAAACAGTAATAATAGTAATAATAATAATAATAATGATAAAAAAGCAACAGCATCTCGTTACCAATACGTATATACATATGGGGCAGTTTATTCACCCCCATTATCATCTGCAAGCTATAAAAAACACATCTCATCACAAGTAACAGGCCTCCATAGAAGTCCTTTCACCTTACGCTTTCCTGTTGAATGAAAGTACTACTCCTGCCCCGAGCATTCATCCATTCACACAATTTGTCAATTACATCACCACAAAAAAGGAAAAAAAAATGCATCACGTAAGCAGATGAAATCTGGTGTATAAGCAGGAATCCCATTGCCACCCTCCGTGAATCAGGGGGGGGTGGGTCTGGGCGCAAGTCACAAGATGGATCAGTTATGAACTGCCAGCCTTCATCGACAAGAGGTTCAATGTCTTCCAAACACTCGTTGTCACTGTCAACCTCTAAAAAATTATCACTATAATCATCATCTGATAGATTTGGCAGGTACTCAGACCCTGACTCTGAAACACTATCATCTGACATGGTACTGAAAAAAAAAAAAAACATAAAATAACTGCAATCAAAAGGGGAAAAAGATTTGGAATTCAAATCTACATGGTTTACGGACAAAATCGTAATCATCCTTCTCAGATAATAGCCTGAGGCGCACTGGTATATGTTGGCCAGTACCCCTCCTAATATCCCATATGAAAATGACGTCACGACGTCCATCGGACGCTCATTGGTTAGAATGAATTGTGGGTGGAGCTTCAGCACCTCTCTCGTACACAATACTGTGTTTGGAAACCATCCAAGCTAAAGAAAACGCTTTGCTTTTCGAGGAGGGATGAAAGACGTACACGCGTACGTCCCGGTCTTTTATTACTGTACCGTAAAAGACGTACATGTGTACGTCCCAGTGCTGAAGGGGTTAAACTTCCTCCGAAGCACTGCCTACTTCACATTCTTTGCAGGTGAGGTAGAAGGTATCACCGGAGGTAGAGGTAAACATTCTTTAGGCCCATATCTGAAACAAGAGCTTGAAGAGTTCAACAGAAACGTTCAGCCAGGCGACACACCTGGCGTGCGCTGGTGCACGCTCGGCGTCCACTGGCGCGCGCTCGGCGTCCACTGGCGCGCGCTCGGCGTCCACTGGAACGCGCTCGGCGTCCACTGGAGCGCGCTCGGCGTCCACTGGAGCGCGCTCGGCGTCCACTGGCGCGCGCATCTTGGCGCGCACCCGCGCGCGCCTGGAGTCCATCCGAGCGTCCCGGGCGTCCGCTCTCAAAAGCTTCCTGCTACTATGACTTCTTTTACGTATTTCTCGGTGGAAAGACGGACACGAGTTCAGGCGACGTTCGCCTTCTTACTTCTCACTGAAACGCATAACGAGAGAGAGAGAGGAGGACGTGAAGCGTCCTCTTCTATAAAGCTTCTATTTAGAGCGCGAGTCCTTCCGAAAGCTCCAATCCCTGCATGGGGAGGACGCTTTCGGAGGACGAGAAGCAATCTTTCAGGATTCGTGCACGCGCACGCACTTTGGCATGCTCTGGGGATTTTCATCAGAAACTGCCGAAGGCACGCCAGATCGGTGGGGGTTCCTTGTAACCCTCCTTAGGCTTTCGACATGCTCCCTCCCCGGGTCCTGGGAGTCAAGCAGAGGTCCCGGCCTAGAGGCGAAACGAGGCCGATCTGACGCACCCTCCACTACACAAGGGGTATCACTGCACTTCTGCACTTCACTTTTACTCTCTAAAGCAAGCACTTTCGATTCTAAGATACGAATCGAAAGAGTATCAGAGAAAGGGTAATTCCTCTACAGACACTGCTTAGGGCCCGAAGGCAACACTGCAGGGTAGGAGTAACAATTACAGAAGTAGCACTTCACAAAGGAGAGCGAGCACCTCTCGTAGACCTATTCATAGCCCGTAGGCCATTACTACAGGGTTAGGCAAAATAAAGTCTACAGGAAGGTTAGCAGGTTCACTACCCTGACTTTTGTTACTGATTAATTGCCGTACATACGAATCATACGTCTTCCTTACGGAATTAGACATGTTTACTGATTAATTGCGTACATACGAATTCATACGTCTTCCTTACGGAATAGACAAAGTCTCACACTCCTTACATGACAAATCTCAACAAAGAAGCAAGACCCATACCCCTCGTACATACCAAGTGCGGATCTACCGAAGCTTTCGGTAGCCACACCCTATCTTTGCAGACAACCCCGTCTGAAACTAGCCTAACTCGATTCAGATATTTTATGCAAAAATGAATCAAATTCAAATCAATTTAAGATAGCGTATGCCTAGCCACAAATCCCACAAATCCAAGTAAATAAATCAAAAGACAATTAGGATACTTAGCGGCAATGAAGTTTCCAAAATCCTAAGACGGAGGTATTGGATCCCTTTGTGAAAACAGGTTTTGTTTTCCAGCACCAGCGACAGAAAAATTATGAATAGAAAATGGGAATGGTTCCTGATACCCGCCTCCCAGCGGCGGGAATGGGTACTAACCACCTGGCCGACCACTGCGTGTGTCGGAAGTTTTTAAAATTCTGTCGGACTTCAGAAGATACAGCTATATATATATCTGACAGGTAAGTTTCATGAACAAAGTGGTTTTTTAAGATACTCTACTGTTTGTGTGTGTACATTCTGCTCGTGCATCTAAGGCTACAGGTTCCAAAACTTTAAATACTAATAGCATTTTACAGCTCCACCTTTTACAAATGGAACAGAGGAAAAAACAGAGTTAAATGCTTTTAACACACATACGATGGTTCATCAAGAACTGTTTACAATTATGGAGGTCCTAGGTTTCCATACGCAATAAATGGAGGATCTACGTTACTATTATGGCTGGGTTGACTTGCAGGGTTATTTTCTAGTTCATACTGGTGACTACAGGGAGAAAATAGCCTGATACAATAAAAGAGATTCTCTAGCTGCCTTTATCTAACAAGTAAACTTAAGGGCACAAAATGGAATTTTTACAGACATATCAACAATAAAAATATGAGGAAAAATTAGAATGAAGTATGAAATACTAATTAATGGCAAATGAACATCAGTAGTAACTAATCACACTAACTGATGCCTAGTGAAAGAAGATTTGGTGTTGTAGAGAGAGAGAGAGAGAGAGAGAGAGAGAGAGAGAGAGAGAGAGAGAGAGAGAGAGAGAGAGAGAGAGAGAGATAATATCACATGCCATCTAAACAGGTACACAAGGCAGTTTAAACAGAAATTAGTCCAGAGGTACTGACAAAGAAAGGCATTTATAAGCAATAGTCTGTGCTTGAAGCAAACCCTTACCTCGTCATAGTCACTACTTGCCTGAGTCATAGACAGTGGAGGTTTCGTGCTTGCCCACAATGTCATATGACGTGATTGAGTTTCCATGTCCCACATGGAAATCTCGTTGTTTCCATTAATAGCAGACACTACCCAAGACCCTTCGGTTGGATGCATGCTGACACGTCGGACAATTGATCCTGTAAGGAGAGAATAGAATAGAATATGGAATTTAGGCTAAAGGCCAAGTGCTCCAGCAACTATGATGAGGTCATTCAGTGCTGAAATGGAAATTGACAATCAAGAGGTTTGAAAGGTGTAATAGGAGGAAAAAATGCATTTGTACTATGAATTAATTGTTAGGAGACGGTGATTATTATTAATAGGCCTTAGTTTTTCCAGACCTCTGAGTCTCAAATAGACTCTTCTCGGGCTGGTTCTCAGGGATTAATCCTGAGAAAGAAAGAAAAACAATAAATAAATAAATAGATAAATGGATAAATAAAAAAAATATTTATATACTATGTATAAAAAAAAAATTTAGACTATTTGAGAAACCTGTCTTATTTAAAAAATTTGTTGTTATTAATTGAAAAATCTTTGCTTTCAGCAAGAATACTTTTCATTTTTGAATTCCGCAGATATAAGTGACCATGCGAGAATTTTGTGTCCTATACGGAGCCTTGCTAGGATCACCAGGAGACGGGGGAAAGTAAGATGGAAGAGAGAGAAAATGAACGGAGGTAGAGTAAAAGGAGTGAAAGGGGGTGCAGCTAGGGGGCAAAAGGACGCTGCAAACATCCAAAGGTAATGCCCCTACGGGGGTAAAGATGCAATAATTCTATTATCAAAATGTTCATTAACTTGAGAAGTATTACCGTAAATAGGGACAGTATATTACAATGGTTTTGTTCAACAATAAATCCATTTCAACTGACAATTTTCTTTCATGTGCTAAAAAGCAACATGAACTTGCTTTCATTACCTTTCCGATGAGTAACAGTTGAAATTGGAAGCATAAAACGTAAGTCCCAACAAACATGGTGGCCACTGCTAGTTCCAGCCACTAGCCAACTCTGGGTACCTTCCATTGCATATGAAGTAATAACACCTGTATAAAGATCTATGTATAAGAAAATTAAATTTTTTTTGTTTATTTGCTCAGATTTATAAAGAAATATTTACTTAAAAGAGCCACCATATGTACACTAGTGTGGAAATTAATTTCAATTTTATTTTTTGCTCAAATGAGTGAATCAAGAAATACTGTGTGGTAAATGAACATCAAACTAATATATGTTGTACAAAAGAGCTGAATGTATTATACCACATCTATTTGGCTAAACAACTTACCAATAGTCTAATGAATTCATGCAAAATTCATATATGTATTATATTCCCTGAATTCAACGAACAATTGACTTTGCCAAAGAGCAAATTTTCTTTTTCTCCAATTTGTAAAGATTAACAAATATTATACAACAAATAAAATTCAAACAAGAGAACTGTCATGTTCTTGCTAATTTAATCAATGCCTTCAATTTTACCCAGCTTTCACAAAACTAAAGATTTTACTTAGCAATATAAGAGATTTTTGCTTACCCTTTCTTGCTCCATTTTCTAACTTCCAGGCTGTTCCTGGAGCTCTCAGATCCCATCCAACGATAGAGCCATACATAGTTGCGTATGTTAAGACTGACTGAGATCCTGGAAATAAGTGGTTGTGCAATATAATACTTAGTTTTACCACAGCAAACTGCTTTATAAGCTAATAGGTCTTGGTTATCTAAATCAAATACGATTTCATAATAAACATAAATACTGTGCTATTGTTAGGCTTTGAATTTCATATCAGAGTGACTGAACAAAACTTGGTATAAAAGAGCTGGTGGACGTCATCTACTACATTAAGTTTACCTACCTGTATCAAAGAAATGCATATCGACAACATGGCCATCTTCATCGATGTTCAGCTCTCTCTTATTCACTAAGCTCATTTTGTCATACCTGAAAAAACAAAATTATAAGGGTAAAGTAAATCAGGATACTTTATGTACACCTATCTTTGGATAAAAAAATGTAACTCAAACATTCTATTCAATTTTTTAGGCTGAGTAAAATGATTTACCTGTAGCAAAATTATTTCACTAAAGGGAAACTACATAAACAACTCTTGCAACAATTGAAACACTTACTTTATTACATGTATTGATCCATTACTTGAAGCAGATGCTAGACTTCCATATGTTATACACGGGGCAAGGCAAGTGATCACACCTCCTTGCCTGTTGTAAGTTGCCTTAGACCTGAAATAAGATAGGACACATCATAAAAAATATTTACTATCTGTACATTATGTAAAGCAGTTTAGACACCCAATAATATAAGTAATGTTTCTATTGTACATTCTAGTACATTCAAGAATAAGCTGAATCTAATCTTCTCACACAGACCTGAATTTTTCTCACAAAAATTTAAACATTGTCATTCACAAGGACCAATGACTGGACTAAAGTGTAAAATTCAAGCACTGTAAAACAACTGATTTCCCTCCACAGATGGATGGATGAAATAACACTGTAAACATCATTGACTTTAACTGCATTCACTTCATTTATCAAGGATAAGAATAACAGTTCTAGGAAGAAACTTTGCTAAGATTCCATTGAAGAAAATGTAGTTTCTATATCTCCACTTCTATCTAAAATATTAAAAACTTACCTGTTTATAGAAAATTTCCTTTCAATACGATTACAGTCCCACACTTTGACTGTGCCATCTGATGAACAGCTGGCATATATGGATGTATCACCCATTGCAACAAGCCTGAAGGAAAAAATAATTGTTGGCAGACTTAGATGATTTATTCATCGTAGCAAAAAATATATTGTAATGGCCCACACCACAATAAGGATAAGTTTGTGTGTGTGGGTGGTGGAAAATCTATACTTCAAAACTAACAAAAATTCTGATAAAATAGTCCTGGAACAAACATTGGAATATCATATGATATTAAATATGCCTCCTTTTTAAAGCAAATAGAGTTCTTCAAATTAAGACCCTTCAATACATAAACTTACCTATTTACAGCACCTCGGTGTTCGTGCAAATGAGCAATCAAATGTCCTCGCGGTTTCCATCCAGGTGGTGGCAACCGAGTGTCCCAGGCTAATGTCTCCAAAACGCGACGCTTTTTGAGGCATTCAAGGTGCTCTTCTCGCTTCATAGCTACCAGACAATTCAATTCTTGCTTGCAAGGTGCTACGCATTCTGCAAATTGAAGTTACACTCAGTATTCCACTTTCATAAAAATTGAAAAATACATGATTTAATATCTTATTTTAGTTCCAAACATGAAAGACACTTATTTCACATTGGCTTAATGTCAAGAAAGGCCTGGTTAGTGTATTTGTCTAGTGCTACTATACTGAACTTTTCCAAATGGGTACAGCAAACTCAAGCAGACAAATTTGGATTATTTCATCTACTAAAACAGATGAAGAAAAGGAGAAATAATTTACATCTCTGGATAAGAAAAAAGCTAGATGTTAAACCTAAATAATACGTATGAATCACGTGCAATAAGAAACTGTATTTATGATACACAGTTTATAGTGGATAATACACACCAAATGCTAATGAAGATTCTTTTTAAGTTAGAGATATACAACAAATATGAATGAGACATCTTTAAACAAAGAGAGGGCTAAACTAGATTTGCAAATTGAGAGAAAAACTGGAAACGTAAAAATACACTATCATTGGACTTGGCTTTAGAACAGTGAAGCCAATTAAATTCACATCAATGCAGACATTTTTTTGCAGACATTTTTTAACCTACATATTCTGTCTATTAATTTTTATTGCAGAAAGCCTAACAGCAAAACAACAGCTGAATACCTGTCAAATTCTAAAATGCAATTTCAGTCCAAAGTATTTTGTCCAAAAGTGTAAAATGAAGTTATACATAAAATAATGACTTGTATTTCCAATTATTATTAACCACTTACTTATGAACCCTTCCTTTCCTTCTCCAACTGATACTTTAGTTGCTACTGCCACAGGAGTTTGAGTGGAAAGCTCAGGTTCAGTTGGGGACACAGACCTGCAATAGTAATAACAAATTAGTGATTACATATTGATAAGCACCTTATTATCTTTAATTCTGACTATCCAGGAAACAACAAAATCACAATTATATAGTTATCCCAAAATGTTCATTTTGTAAAAGCTTCGTTACTAAGCTTGAGTGAAATAAATACATAACAAAATTATATCCTGTTAAATGACAAAACCTTCCAAACAGAATACCTCATATCTCTGAAAGCAAATCATGTTGAACTAACAAATTACAAATAATACTAACAACAACATACCTGTTGTCTGGTGTCCTGTTTGGTGACACCCGGTCATCGGCCGTTCCAAACATAGCCTGCCATTCTTCGTTCATCGTCATACTTGGACTCTGCATCATACCTTTTTGGGATCTGTAAATGATGAAAGTTTCTTTTTTTATACTTTTCTGTCTGAACCATAAAGGGCAAAAAAAAAAAAAAAAAAAAAAAAAAAAAAAAAAAAAAAAAAAAAAAAAAAAAAAAATTAAAAAAAAAAAAAAAAAAAAAAAAAAAAAAAAAAAAAAACAAAAAAAAAAAAAAAAAAAAAAAAAAAAAAATTATATATTATATATCTATACTATATAAATATATATATATATAGTTATATATATATATATATATATATATATATATATATATATATATATATATATAGATATATATATAGATATATATAGCTATATTATAGATATATATATATATATATATATATATATATATATAGATATATATATATATATATATATATCTTTATATATATATATCTAAATATATATATATATATATATATCTATATATATTATATAGATATATATCTTATATAGATATATCTATATATAGATATATATATATATATATATATATCTATATATATATATATCATATATATATATATATATATATATATATATCTATATATATATACTATATAATATATATATCTATATATATATATTCTTATATATATATATATATATATATCTATCTATACCTATATATATATATATATATATATATATATATATACATATATATATCTATATATAGATATATATATATATATCTATATATATATATATAATATATTATATATATATATCATATATATATCTATATATATATATATATATATATATATATATATATATATATCATATTATATCTATATATATATATATAGATATGATATCGATATATATATATATATCTATATTATAGATATATATAGCTATATATATATATATGATATATCTATATATATATATATATATCTATATATATATATAATATATATTATAATATATATATATATATATCTATTATATATATATATATATATATATATGCTTCAGATAGTATAAAACCATTTTCCAAAGGGTACAATATTAGCATTATATGAAACATAGTACTTAGTATGTCTGAAGTTAAATCAAAGAATGATCTTTTACATAAGCAACAGCCACCTCTTATTGACCTGATGATCTCCACTTTTTAAAAAGATGGGTGACTTACATGCTCAGAGTTGAAAGATCAATAGCTCCGTCTTCTGGCATCAAATCGCAATGATGTGTTGGGATTGGTTTCTTCAATGAATCCAGATTTATCTGCAAAAAATATTCATCTACAATCATTCAGAAAACCAACAACAAGAGTAAAAAATTACTCTAAATAAATAGAACTTCATATTTCATCAAATGAAAAAAAGATTATGAATTTCCCAAATAATTCAATGCAAGTTCTCACAAATCTGATTATCATCATTACAGTATCTCATCACTTATCAGCCTTTACTTATATGCTACATTTGTTGGTAAGTTAAATGTTTGGATGTTATGCTTTTTGTGAGTATATCTCTAAACTGACAGAATGATAAATGTCAATCATAGTTCACTTTAAGCTAGGAATCATATGGAATTACTGTTAGCTTTGGTATACCCTGGATATTCAAGTGCTGGTTATACTATACAACCTTGTTACTGTAAGGCCAGGCCCAAAACACACCTCGTTAGTTGAAGTCCTTCTGTATTATCATTATTAAGTAAGAAACAGACAACCAAGTCACTTTTCTAGACTCACGTAGGTTTTGTAGTCAAATGACAGTGAAAAATAGAGCAAGACAAAGTTAAGAATTTACACTGCTACCTTGGATGAAAATGGAATTACAAGAAAACTGCAGTATATACAAAAGGCAATGCAACTGTGGCTAACAGGACATTACAAAGAATCTGGATGCTTAAATGTTACCGTCTTTTGCCATAATTCTCAAAATGGCAAAGATGTTTAAGCAGTACATCTTCCAGCAAGTTCAACCCATGCAATTTTCTTATTCAACCAATTTATAATAACAATAATATACATACAATTCCCATCTGAAGCTGCTGATTTAAGGCAATATTACTACGGGTAGCCTCCGTTGCTTTCTTCTGTTTCTGAAGTCTTGTGAGATGTTCACGCATCAGGAGTAATTGATGTACATTATCCTCAGTTAACCCTCCCCCAACGAGACGGCGCAGCAGCTGATAAAAATAATACTCAATGAGCAACTCAAATATAACATGAAGTAACATAAATATTACAGAGAATCATAAAGCTTATTGACTGTATTATATTTACATAAATAAATACCTCAGTGACAACACATTGCACTCATATGTAACTTATAAAGGTGCACTGTAAAATAAATAACTTTTCATTTAAAAACTCAAATTCTCAATCCATCTCTTCTTAACCCACTCAAAATAAACAATATTAAATGCTCATTAAAGCAAATGATTTTAGGATACAAAGATACATAAAAAAGCACTGCTTACATTTCTGGTAGGGTGATCAAGATGAGATAACTTTGTGGGTAACTGAGCTAGAGGTACTTTTTCTTGTTGTGCTTCCTGAAGAATCTGAAGAATATGGCCCACATCTGGGCTTCGTACTAGAGCATCATACACTTCCCTCGAAACAGGCGGACGGAGGCACGACAATATGCACACCTGAAAACCCACAAAAGTTGATGAAAAATGATTGTCATAACGAATGGAGAGAAAAATTACTGACAGGGAACATGTTATTCTAAAGCAAGATTTCAAAGTGAGTACCTTGCTTCCTTCTTTATTAAGTTCAAATTGACAGCTATTGCATGAACAAGATATATTATTGCTATTATTATTATTCTTAACCCCTTCAGCACTGGGACGTACACATGTACATCTTTTACTGTCCAGTAATAAAAGATTGCGACGTATGCTTATGTCTTTCATCCCTCCTCGAAAAGCGAAGCCGTTTTCTTCAGTTTGGATGGTTTCCAGACAGAATTGTGTACGAGAGAGGTGCTGAAGCTCCACCCACAATTCATTCTAGCCAATGAGCGTCCGATGGACGTCGTGACATCATTTTCATATGGGATATTAGGAGGGGTACTGGCCAACACATGTCAGTACGCCTCAGGCTATTATCTGAGAAGGATGATCACGATTTTGTCCATAAACGATGTAGTAGATTTGAATTCTAAACCTTTTTCCCTTTTGATTGTAGTTATTTTATGTTTTTTTTCAGTATCATGTCAGATGATAGTCTTTCAGAGTAAGGGTCTGAGTACCAGCCAAATCTATCAGATTGGTGGTTCATTAACTGATCCATCTTGTGACGTGGGCCCAGACCCAGTCCTCCCCAATTCACGGAGGGTGACAATGCAATTCCTGCTTACACACCAGATTTCACCTGCTTACGTGATGCATATTTTTTCTTTCTTTTTATGTGGTGATGTAATTGACAAAGTGTAAGATGAAAGGACTTCTATGGAGACCTGTTACTTGTGATGAGAAGTATGTTTTTTATAGCTTCCTGATGATAATGGGGGTGAATAAACTGCCCTGTATGTATATGTATTGGTCAAGAGATGCTGTTGCTTTTATTATTATTATTATTATTATTATTATTATTATTATTATTATTATTATTATTATTACTATTATTATCATTATTATTATCATTATTATTATTATTATTACCAATGCTGTAAACATTCATTGATGTATACGCTGTTTCTGTATGAAAACTAGTACTGCTATTACTACTACTACTACTACTATTTTAATAACACTTTATTGCTTTTTATGCTTCTTTATTTCTACTACTTTACTACTATTTCTACTACTTTATAACTGTTTCTACTTCTGAAATTACATTTTCCTCTAAATATTCCTATTTTTTCCGATATCCTTACTGTATTCTTTTTTTGCCAATGTGGTAAAAAATATGTATTCATTGATATATACACAATGTTTTCACATAAGAATATAAAGGAAAAATATGAATAACATCAAATTTAGTGGGAGAAAGTAATGATTGATACTAGCGGTCGACAGGGGGTCTCATGCGGTATGCAAGCTTTTGCAGCAGTGCAACAGGCCGGTAGTGAAGGGGTTAATCAGAAGATGAACCCTATTCATATGTAATGACCTGCTGGGGCCTTTGACTTGAAATTCAAGCTTCCAATTAATGTCTATTTGAAGAAGGAAACAAAGAAGGAAATGAAGAAGACACTATAATATAAACTCCCCATTAATTAACAGTTTTTAAACACCATTGCAAAAGAGGTCACTAAGTCTGAAAAACATAAAAGTTACTCACCTCCCTGTGCAACTGCAGTAAAGGCCTTGCAAGGAATGGCTGTACCCTTGCAACAACAGTCGTCTGCACGTCCACTAACGACAAAATACGAGAAACTACGGCCACTAGGCCAACAACTGCCTGAAAGGGATAATGGCTATTATGACTAAATATACAAATATTAGATGATGATTTTTTTTACCATGGTTATTGTCTGAACTATATTTGTTTATTTTAAATTTACAACATACTGTTTATCATAGTGTATAATTTCTCATTTCATGTTCTATGTGTAAAGTTAACTGAACTGAGGAGTACTGCATAAATAATACATTTGACTGAAATTAGGTTAAGCTGACCTACATCATTTAGCCTGGCCTACGATAAGCCATGCTATTTATGCTGGTCCACTAAAGATCCAAAAGATCATAACATTCATTTCATTCAGTTTTTAAGTAAGTCTTGTCAATCAAAAATAATAAACTTAAGTCATAAATGACTCAAAAGATAAGAAAGCATTTAAAAGCATGGATAATAAATTCAAGTAGGTATGAGCAGAAAGGACCCAAAATTCTACATACATATAGTATATCTTGACAGATAATAACAATTGAACCTAACAACTAAGAAAAAGCACAATACTTACTTGTCTAATCCATAAGTTTGGATGTATTAATAGAGGTGCCGTGTGAGATAGCAAATCCCACTGCATGTAAGGGGGAAAGAGTCCCAGTTCAGTTAGAGACACCATACCCTCTATAGCTGCAACTACAACAGCCTCTTCTGCATCACTTAGGCCCTGTTATGGTACAAAATTTATAAGCTTAGCTAATCAGTGTATAATAGTTGATACAGATTACTAATTTACAGTAACTTAACATATAAAAACCTTTACGTTTGCACTGATTGCAGTCTTAGGCTCCATCACATAACCTGGAAGATATTGCTTAAGTGTCTCGTGTAAATAAAAACAGTAGATGACACTTACATACCCATTACTGAGACAACATACTCATTACTGAAACATTACCATTTTGTCATTTAACCAGACAAAAACACTGAGTCTCATAGGGGTGGCCATTACAATTCATAAGCACCAACCGCAGTTAAGGAAAGCATATCACACACTGCTCCATGAAGATAATAGTTCTTTTCATTTAAATTTATATCTTACAATCCTTCCAATAAAATGCGGAAGGTAGATAGTACAGGTACTAGTTATAGAGAAGGTTTAATACAGTAATACCTTATCATACACATTTAGATATCAAAGTCCATTCCTGTTTCCAATGATAAAAATGAAATTAACAGTATAACAACATACCTGTAAGAGCAGTGGCTTCAGTATATCTGCACTATGACAGCCTATGTATGCTGCTACCCCAACGATACTGGTAAAAAATGACATCCTCAAGTGACGGTCATGCTTGTCGTTCAAAAAAGTTATCATGTGAGATAACAATACATCATTAGCTGAAAAAAGAAATAATTAATAGCAAGAAAAATAAAACAAATGCATCTTTTTTTATTCAGTCATAAGGAGTAAAAACAACACACTATATTACTTACAATATGCTACTTTAAAAGTATTGCATTTCCACTTCTGTTAAACTCTAATCCACCTACTTTAGAATGAATCAAGCATATTTCAGAAGGACAAATAATTATGGCAAAAACACATTTATGCCTGGTTTTAACATGTGGCAACAAAAATGAATTTAGCAAAGGCAATACTATGCATGAATTCACAAGGAATTCATGTACCTTAAAGTCTTCAGTAAGATGTATGGATGGAACTACCCAGCTATTGGGCTTACATTATAGAGATCTTGCTATTATAGCAAAGGTACTTTTAAGAATTATACTAAAATATTTGGAGAAATTTGATGATCCTGAGATTTTGATAATGATCCTGAGATTTTGAATAATGAGTGAAATCATCAAGTACAAGTTCTATGGAAAGAGTTTTATTAAAAAACAGCATATTGGTGTTTTCACAAGTTAATTTTATAAGAATCACTTGTACAAGTATTATAAAAAATGAAAATATGTAAAGTGGTACCATACCTTTTTGTTTACCAAAGAACACACACAGCTTGGTAACTGTTTTCTCCATCAACGTCCTTTTCACTATGTTGGAAGGGTCTGAAAACATTGTGGCTACTTTTTGTTGAATAACTTCTTGTAAATTTGCTAGCTCAGTGTCATAGTTAAAGGAAGTCACCATTCCTTGGAGTTGTGTATATTCCAGGAACCTGAAAGATAATTTTAAAAGCCCTTGAAGAGTTGTAGATTCCTAAAGGATAAATTTCCTTACTGCTACTTTTGTCAAAGATAGTTTTATAATGTTAATTTTAAAATATTTATTCAGATTTACAAACAACAAAATTTTATCCATTGCAAACAAATAAATGCAAAGTTATAAAATGCTACAAAGACAAAAGAATTCACAATTAACATACATATATCACTTTGTTTTAAGAAAGTTACAAAAATCACCTCCCTTTAATACCAATTTCTGAGATTTATTTTAATATTTTTATCACGTCTATGAGATAAGGGATACAGCATTACTAATCTTCTCTAGAGGAGGGGTACATTTCATACCCATATAGAAAAAGCATGCAACAGTGCACTAATGCTTGCCATCTTTCCTTATAGTATACTATTCAAATTTATAACCTCTAACTTACCTTAAGGCAGTTTCTGCTATGGTAGCTATATCTTCAGCGTAAGCTTGTCTAACAATAACGGCTTCATCTTGAACTATCTGTAATGATTATTTTCTCTGAGTAATGAATTACTTAATGAAAATGTAGTTTCTTGTATAAGAGAGGAATAAAATTGTTCCTGGCAACTGTACTCTGTGCCATGTAGGAGAATTCTAACGCTGAGGCTTTTTGATACTTTGCTTATGCAGCATATTTCATTAAAAACCTGGAAATATTCTTACCTCAGCAAGATTAGGGAGGATATACTCTGGAAATATGTTTGTATCTGAACGTGGTACGGTTGAAACAAGGGTGAGACATCGTGTAAGAGTGTGAAGTGCACAGACGCGAACACGCGGTACTTTGTCATGGAGTAAGTGAAACTGAAACGAAAACATGGGGATAAATGGGTAAATATCAAAACTTAAATGAAGACATTATGCTAAATTTTTCCCATTAAGATTTCCACATCAAGTAAAACCAAACCAAGCTTACTGTTAATGGAAGAATTCTTTCTAAGATGATCTCGTCAGGAACGTATTGAGATACGATGCCTAGTAGCTCTAGGCCATCAAGTTTTGATGTTATGAAGTTTAATGACCTGAAAAGAGTATGTAAGGATATTAACACAGAGCAATATATACTTGTAATTATCGTAGCATCAATCAAGAGCAAATACGAAACAATATTGACGAAGTAAGAAGGTAAATGATGGCAGTAAATCTGTAGCATCAAAAAAGAGAAAATAGGACAAAAATACAGTACAGTATTGATGTTTTAAGGTGAAAGATGTAAATAATTCTGAACCATCAAAAAGAGGAAATACAAGAATATATGTACAGGCGGTCCCCGGGTTACGACGGGTCCGGCTTACGACGTTCCGAGGTTACGACGCTTTTTCTTAAAATATTAATTGAAAAATCCGCCCTGGGTTACGACGCTTGTTCCGAGGTTACGACGCTGACGCTTCCGACGCTCCGAGTTTACAACACTTTTAAAAAACACAAACTATGATAAGAATCCTTTATAGTTTAGCACAGTTTCTCTCTCTCTCTCTGTATTTTCTGATGAAAATAATCACTAATTAGGGTTATTTTGTGGTTTTATTTCATGACTAAAATACATTTCATAAAAAATATAAAATTAATCAGACTGCATCATGAGCCAACAAATACATATGTATTTTTTAGAATTCTTCTTCTGTTTTAATATTACATTACAATGTTTCATTATAGCTGTCACTAACTCGGTACCTCCATAAAAATAATAATTCTCTCTCTCTCTCTCTCTCTCTCTCTCGTAGTAGTCATCTTGCTTGGTGAGACGTTCCTGGTCGAAGTCAGATTAATCAACAAATATCACAAGTTTAACATACGTCTAGAATTTGAGAAATATCTAGAAGTGTTCGTGAACTATCGGTGATAAGATTAGTGTGGAAATAGTAGGATAAAGCGTCTTCTAAGTTAGTTTATCAAGTGAAATACTGTAAATCAGAACAAGATGGCAGTAAGCTCCAACTGCGGAAAAAAATGGCGAGATTTAGCTTGCTTGGCAGATTCGCAATACGATGAGGTAGCAGGAAGGGAACTGGCATTTCTGATCTATGAAATCAGCAACAGTCCTAACCAAAAAGATACAAAATCATTCATAGATATATTAGAAGGATACAATCCTTCAAACTGGAACAAATCAAATGAAAACATCTTGAAAATAATTGAAGAAGTTCCAAATAAAATCCAAGTGGTCAAGAGACTCATAAAGAAAATATACATAAACCAACATATTCCGACAAAGAAATGAATAAAGTGAACCTTGTGAATATCCTAATTTGATGCATTAGGAAAAAAGAATGCCAAAAGCATGTAAACTGTGTAAGGTGTGGTATAGCATAGTTAATCCACAAAACCTAATCAGAAAATGTGCTGCATGCAAACATTCCGACCCATCCACAGTGTGCTGAGGTAATGCAAGATATGAGAAAAGACACAAGAATTTTTTGCTCAACATGTCTACCATGGATAGACAATGTTATTAAATCAAATTTAATTGAATGTACAAATAGTTGAGGATGAAGAAGAAGAAGAAGAAGAAGAGGAAGAAGAAGAAGAAGAAGAAGAAGAAGAGGAAAACGTAAGAGAAGTAAACAAAACTGAAATGACAGAAAAAGATAAGGAAAACAAAGAACAAGATAAAAGTATGGATGCAGAGATACTCATTGATACTACATATGAGGCTATAAAGCAGCATACCTACGAAGAAATAAATTACGATATGACAGCAGAAAATGCCGAAGAGGCTCTACCCAGATCTACACAATGACGGGAAAGAGGAAAAAAATATACAAAAAAGACAAAGTCTGCAACCTTTTGAAAAGAGGGAATTGCAGATATGGAGAAAAATGTTACTACAAACATTCCTAAGGTATGTCACAACTATGAAATATATGGTAAATGTGCATACTTAGATGGATATGAGGATGATTGCAGAGATCTACATCCAAAAATATGCAAAAACCTAAAAGAAGGAAAAGGATGTAAGTTCGACAAAAAATGTAAATATATGCACCCTGTAGCCATGAAAAATAATCAAATAAATAACCAATCAAGCAATAAAATCCAAAATAAGAAAGAAACAAATAAAGAGAGGAATGAAGAATATCAGGTAAAAGAAAAAAGCAAGCCATCAACGAGATATGCAGAGGTGCCAGCAAAAAATTTCAATGCATCAGCTCCAAGATTCTACTCAAGAGATAATAACTGTTTTTATTATGCAAGGGGATATTGCAGATATGGAGAAAATTGCAGATTCAGACACAAAAATGAATAATTATGATGAAGGAAGAACAAATATTATGGAAAAGTTGGATTTTTTAATGTCAGAATTTCTGAAATGAAAAAAAGAACAACATACGTACCAGAACAGGAAAGAGACGGGATGGGAAATCCTTATTATTACCAATATTAAATGAAGGAGAAAACACGCAAACCATCATAGTGATGAATGCGCAGGGTTTAGTTACGAGTAACTCAAAAAGAAAAATAGAGTACTTAGAAGAACTAACCCAAACCTTGAAAAGAAAATAGATATAATGAATATAAGTGAACCTGGTATTCCCAAGAGACTGGGAATGATGATCAAATAAAAGGGTTTCAAACTTATAGATCAGATAGAAAAAATAGGAATCAAGGGGGAACCGCAATATATGAGAAATATAGTAACTCAGAATGTGAACTAATAGCGGTAGAATTTGAATCTGAAAAATTAATGAACATAGTAATATATAGACCTCCTAATACTAAAGAGTTTGACTTAATAATAGAAAAAATTGGATGATATATGTAGAAAATCACAAGGACTGGACTATTCTCCTATCTGGAGACTTCAACTTTCCTTTCGTAGACTGGAAAGAACGAATAGGAGATTGTGGATGTACTTATACATATAAAAAAGAGAGTAATAGTAGTGCAGAAGATAAGAGGCAATTTGAAAAGCTATTAGATATGCTACTAGAATACAACCATTCAACAAATAAATCACCTGCCAACAAGAAAGGAAAATACTTTAGACCTAGTATTTGTGAACGAGATGAATTATGTTAAAGAAATAATAGTTTATAATGCGAGTATTTCAGACCATAATGTCATAGAATTAACAGTCCATTCCAAAGCAAGTGAAAACAGAGATAAGCAAGAAATGAAAAAGTGGGAAGGATATGGAAAATACAACTTCTACAGTAAAAATATAAAATGGTCAGAAATAAATGAAGAATTAAACAAAGATTGGGATAATATTTTCGTAAGTGATGACATAAATGGTAAATACGGAGATATTATATAAATATTAGAGAAAATAGTGGATAAATATATACCGAAGAAGAAAGTAAACAAACATCGGTCATGCATACCAAGAGACAGAAGGATCTTGTTCCAGAAAATCAGAAAGTGGAAAAAAGGTCTAGAAAAAAAAAAAAAATGCATGGAAAGTTATAGAACTAAAAAGTAAGATAGAAAATGCAGAACAAAAGATTATACAATCAAAAGAAAATGAAAAAACGGGACTTGGAAGAAAAAACCCTATTAAATATCAAGCAAAATCCCAAACTATTATACTCATATGCGAAGAAGATGAATAAAAGAAGAATAGAAATAGGCCCTCTAAGAATTGAAGGGAGATTAACGAAATGAAAAAAAGGAAATTTGCAACATACTGGCAGAACGATATAAGAGAGAATTCACCTCTAGAATAGATAATGAAGATAATGATATAGAAGTAAGGGATGAAAATAGTGAATATTTAGCTGACATAGATATTAATGAAGCGTAGATAGTTGTGCAGGCTATTAATGAAATTAAAAATGGAGCTGCTGCAGGGCCTGATGGAATTCCTGCTATTTTGTTAAAGAAAGTAGTTCATTCTATCGCAAAGCCACTTGCAATATTATTAAGACAAAGTGTAGATACAGGCAAGATTTATGATGAAGCACAAATTAGCATATTATTACCCCTACTTTCAAAAGTGGATCAAGACTAGAGGCAAGTAATTATAGGCCTGTGAGTCTAACATCACATATTATGAAAGTGTATGAAAGGGTAATGAAGAAAAATATTATGAAACATTTAATAAAAAATTATTTGTTTAATAAAGGACAACATGGTTTCGTACCCGGAAAAAGTACACAAACCCAACTGTTAGTCCACTGTGAGAACATATTCAAAAATATGAAAAGCGGAAATGAAACAGATGTGGTTTATTTAGACTTTGCAAAAGCTTTTGATAAAGTAGACCATAATATATTAGCGAGAAGAAAATTAGAAAACACAATATCGTGGATAAAGTAGGAAGATGGTTAAAAGAATTTTTACACAACAGAAAACAGATAGTTATTGCAAACGACGAGAAATCGGATGAAGCCAAGGTAATATCCGGTGTGCCGCAAGGTACGGTGTTAGCTGCAATACTGTTTGTTATTATGATTGAAGACATAGACAATAATGTTAAGGATTCGGTAGTGAGTAGTTTCGCAGATGACACAAGAATAAGTAGAGAAATTACTTGTGATGAAGATAGGAACGCTCTACAAAGAGACCTTAACAAAGTATATGATTGGGCAGAGGTAAATAGGATGGTATTTAACTCTGATAAATTTGAATCAATAAATTATGGAGACAGAGAAAGAAAGCTATATGCATATAAGGGACCTAATAATGAGACAATCACAAATAAGGAAGCAGTTAAAGACCTTGGTGTGATGATGAATAGGAACATGTTATGCAATGATCAAATAGCAACTCTGTTGGCAAAAATGTAAAGCAAAAATGGGAATGTTGTTACGGCACTTTTCAAAACAAAGAAAAGCTGAACACATGATTATGCTTTATAAAACATATGTTCGTAGTCCACTTGAATATTGCAATATGATATGGTACCCACACTATCAAAAGGATATTGCACAAATAGAGAGTACAAAGGTCCTTTACAGCTAGAATAGAAGAAGTTAAAGACCTTGACTACTGGGAAAGACTACAATTCTTAAAATTATATAGTCTAGAAAGGAGAAGAGAACGCTACATGATAATTCAGGCATGGAAACAGATAGAAGGAATAGCAGAAAATATCATGGAACTAAAAAGTAATAGAAAGAGCAAGCGAGGTAGATTAATAGTGCCCAAAACTATACCAGGAAAAATAAGGAAACAGCACACAGGACATTAATCCACTACGCACCAGCATCGATAATGCAGCATCTATTCAATGCGTTGCCAGCTCATCTGAGGAATATATCAGGAGTGAGCGTAGATGTGTTTAAGAATAAGCTCGACAAATATCTAAACTGCATCCCAGACCATCCAAGATTGGAAGATGCAAAATATACCGGAAGATGTACTAGCAACTCTCTGGTAGACATTAGAGGTGCCTCACACTGAGGGACCTGGGGCAACCCGAACAAGATGTAAGGTCTGTAAGGTAAGGTCTCTCTCTACTACAAAGATGTATGTTTTTTTTGTATGATAAAGAAATGATTTACTAATTTTCAATAATTAATTAATTAATTTCCTACAAGCAATAATATCAATTCAATAAAGAAAATACCATAATGAATTAGTAAGATTTTAGCTTATATTTAAAAAAATTATGGAAGAATGAAGGAAATCCCAGTCTTCTCTGTAACCTTTTCCTCAGATGCAGGTACTAAAACTGTCAGATATATCAAGTTCTGTGACAGCCCGAGGGGGAAGAGTTGGGGGAAGAGCTGCAGTGTTGCAATGACATGGTCCTGAAATTGTTCCCCCCCTCTCTCTCTCTCTCTCTCTCTCTCTTCTCTCTCTCTCTCTCTCTCATTTACTGAGACTCGAGATTTTTTATGTACTTGTACTATTTGTTTTTTTAAATACTTCAAAAAATAATAATAATAATAATAATAATAAATAATAATAATAATAATAATAATAACTGTAATTACAAAATTCATATGTGATAGTATTTTAAAGAAATACAATACGTACTAATCTATCCATGTCACTTTTAATTAAGGTTAACTCTCTCTCTCTCTCTCTCTCTCTCTCTCTCTCTCTCTCTCTCTCTCTCTCTCTCTCTCTCTCTCTGGTGCCACAAGATAATAATGTGTCATTGTGGTAACTCAATCCCTCTCTTTCGCTGGAAGCGTTATAAGTATTTTTTTGAGAGAACAGAGAGAGATAAACCACTCTCTCTCTCTCTTTACCGAGATGAAAGAATTTTTATGGTACTAGTATGTAAAATGTTTATTGATAATTTCAGTTATTTAATAATAATAATAATAATAATAATAATAAAACTTTAATTACAAAATTCATAATGGTCGTATTTTAAAGAGATGAAATGACCTTTCCATTTCACTTGTAAGGATAATTCCTCTTTCTTACTGAGATGAGAGAATTTTATGGTAGATGCATGTGTTTATTATATTTTCAAATAATAATAATAATAATAATAATAATGATAATAATAATAATATAATATAGAAGTAGTAATAATACGATAACTAATTTCAAAAGAAAATTCTTCCCTTTGTCTTTTTCTGTATCAATTTCCCTAACTCAACTCGAGTGACACTCGGAGCTTAATGCCATACAATGGGCAACGAATTTAATGGTTTTATGTAATTCTCTCTCTCTCTCTTACTGAGATGAGATAATTTTCATGGACATGTATGTAATAAGTTTATCATTAATATTTTCCAATAATAATACTTATTAACTGTAAGTACAAAATTCATATCTGAGTATTTTAAATACAATAATCATTCCATTTCTCTCTTTTAAATACTGTGAGGACAACTCTCTCTCTCTCTCTCTCTCTCTCTCTCCACAAGATACTTGTCATACATTTGGTGTTTCTTATTTCTTCCTTTTATCTCTCTCGCTCTCAGCAAAAGAATTGATAGACAGACAAACATAATTGCACAGTCCTCTCTTTCTCTCTTCTCTGGAGAAATATATGTGTTTATGGGAGGGGGAAAAAGTTGCCTACAGACTAATTTCAATCTATTGAAACCGTAAGGAGTTATTTTTTTTTTTCTCTCTCTCTCTCTCTCTCTCTCTCTCTCTCTCTCTCTCTCTCTCTCTCTCTCTTGTATTTTAATGAAAATATACAGTAATTTGTGAATACACAGTGTTGCACATGAAAAAAGTAAATTAGTGATAATTTTAGAGATAAGCCCTAAGAAAAATTGCAAATTAGTAGTGAAATTTTCCCTGTGGACATGTTTTCAAGAACGTCGTTCCGGCTTACGACGATTTTCGGGTTACGACGCGTCTTAAGAACGGAACCCCCGTCGTAACCCGGGGACCGCCTGTACTAATGTTTTCAGGTAAAAGTCCAATAATTCTGTACCTGAGGCAAGAAGTTATTAACGAAGTGATGATGATTAAGGCTTCGCACTTCTTTTCTGGTTCACCTGGCTCCTTCTCAGCTTTATAAATACTGCTCTCGTCATCTGTAGACAGGGCCACCAGGATATCTGCCATACTTTTCTTTATACTGTAAAGAGAAAGATCCAAGTTTAAAAAATTATAACTTTACTAAATCCTGCAATCAGCGGAGTAAAAAGTTTCACCTTCCTTTTACAACTATTATAATTTCTCAGTTTTACAAATATGCCTAGTAACTCCTTGGAATATGTCCCCCTAGAATATTACAAATACTACAGTACAGGTGGCAGCAGCAAATTACATTTGTAGAAATATGTTTAGAAGGTACTACAATAAATCTATTGTTTGCAGTGCAAGCATGTACTGTACATTATGAAGATGCAAATAAAACACAGTTTCAAGGTAAATAGAATAAGGACCTAGCGTAGCTAGACTATTGGTGAATAACAATAACCCAATACATACTGTAGTTGAAATCGAGATTTTGAAAAGGTTAACATTAAGATTCATGGTCAACGTCCAGTTGAAAGATTGTGGAGTTAATGATTACAGTATGTACAAAACAAGAAAAATTCATATAAAAATAAGCTTACAACTTTCCACCACAATGAAATTACTCAAAACCCAACAAAGGCAGAGAATGCTACAGAGTAAAACAAAACCTGTTACTCACACTTTGATCTTATCATCAGGTGACATGATGGGAGTGACAGCAAACTGCTTCAAAAATGGCCAAAGAAATGAATAAAAATACAGAGGAAATGTGTGTCCTCTCTCCTCCTCAAGATATTCAGCCACAGACTTCCTGCTCTCTGGCTCCCTCTGAATCATGTGTTCAATAAGTGCCTGAAATATCATGTGCAAGAGAAAAAATTAGAATCAACATAAAGAAAAATATTAGTTTTTTACGGGGAAATGGTTTTCTGAGTTTAATTTCAGGTTTTAGGCTTATATAAAGGTTTTGTAACATTTAAACCCTATTCTCCTTATTTTGATTTACACAATAATCTTCACGAGCTACTCTAATAATTTTTCAATTAATCATTAAAAAAATGCATCTAATTGCTAAGCATTACTTGATATTCTTATAATATTTCACTCACACATTTAGGAAACATTATGAAAGATCTATTCTATACTACATGCTAACCAATGTTCATGGTAAGGTAAGTTCATAGCACTTTGAAAATGAAGCTCTGTCAATTATTCAGTATAATTGCTTTTACCAATATTTTACTTTCTGCCTGTGAGACAATCAAATTATTACCCGCGATTAGGCACAACAATACGGATAAAATAAAGCAGGGTACAAATATTTACCCTAACCCGTGGATCATCAATTTTATCCAGCACTTTTGAAGGATAATAGTCCCCAGCTCGGTAGGCTAAAAGCTGTGTCAAGTCAAAGGGAGCATTCCCCTCTGTGAAGAGTTCTGCTAAGCAGCACCTGTAATAGAGAAATACAAGCATTATAATCTTACACTTCAGGATATACTGTACCGCCTTTGAATATCAAATGTCTTCGTTACATAATGTTAAAACCTCTTTTGTTATATATGCACAATATCCAATGTCAAAACATGAATACTTGAAAATAACAGTAAAAAGTATATCTTGTGTAAAAGAAATGATTATCCATGGTAAAACATACCATTTACAAGTATACTGTAAGAGACAGAAATGTAAAATAAATGCAATATAGTATACTTTTGCATGCACAATTACAAAGAACAAAATTTAGAAGAATAACTAAGTTGTCACTTTACCTCTAAAAGAAAGCACTACATTTTTCTGACTTTTGTGAATGGGTTATAAACCAACATTGTACAGTGATACCTCATTTGTCGAACTTTTCTTATGTCGAACTTTCTGTTTTTTGAACAGAATTTTCTAGAAAATTTTGTATCGTTTGTCAAACAAATACTCCAAATACTCGTACTTCGAACTGACTGATCATCTAGCTTATAATTTTATTCGGCTGCCTACTGGGTCTTACAAGTTAAACTGTATTAACTTTTTTTCATTTACAATATAGTATAGTTTAATGACAACAATATTCGACAAAGTAAATAAAAGTATTAAGCATTTGATATAAAATATAGCTTTCAATATAACATTAAGCATAAAAGATGCATAAAATTGTACGTAACCGCAGTGACATTACGCCCCAGCTGACTTGAGACTGAACGAGGGAGCGTTGATATGTTGAGGAGAGAAGGAGAAGAGATAGCTAAAATATTACTGAATATATGTAAAAGCAATAACAATTCACATAAAAACGGAATTTCCCAATGAATTTAACATAATGATAAAATATGAAAACAAACAAATGCAATACGTATAGAAAAAAAAAAAAAAAAAAAAAAAAAAAAAAAAAAAAAAAAAAAAAAAAAAAAAAAAAAAAAAAAAAGTCTTCATTGAGCCAGTGTTCGGTGCGACGAGTGAGATGGTCTAGATAAACAATATTAACAAAATAGTAAATGAAAGAACAAAGCTTTTCACAATAGAATTTAGCACAAATGATTAACAAAATCATTCGTCATTGCGTTGATACACAGCTAACTTGAGGTAGAGGGAGGGGGCGTTTACATTTTTGAGGAATAATGAATGAATGATTTTAAGTTATCATGCATCGTGGTATTGTTGAGGAGTGAAGAGACAGTAAAATCTTTACTATATGTACATAACAGCAGTACTAATTCACATAAAAAACAATATGTTATTTCACAATAAATTTAACATAATGATATATGAAAACAATCAAATGCAATACAGAAAAAAAAGTATTAATTGAGCCAGTGTTCGGTGTGCCGAGTGAGACGGTCTAGTTGAACAATTTTAACAAAATAGTAGATGAAAGAGCAAAGCTTTTAACAATAAAATTTAGCATAAATGATTAATAAAATCAATTGTCATAGCGGTGATACACAGTTAACTTTAGGTATTTTTGAGGAATAATGAATGAATGATTTTAAGTTATTTTGCGTCGTGGTATTGTTGAGGAGAGAAAAGAGCAAAATCTTTACTATAATATGTATGTAAAAGCAGTACCAATTCACACAAAAAATTAAATTATTTTCACAATAAATTTAACATAATGATAAAACATGAAAACAAATGCATACAGTAAATAGAAAAAAAACTTGCTCGAGTCCGTGTTTGGTACGCTGAGAGAGAGAGAGAGAGAGGGAGAGAGAGAGGAACGGCTCTGCTTCTCACTGACTTAGCTGATCTGGAATGATTATTCGCCCATTTCTTTCACTTACACTTGATTTTCCCAAATCACTTTTATTTTTTTTACGGTAAAATACCAATCTTGTGACAAACGCTTGTTGCGATATTTTACTACTGTACAAGTAACTCTGCTCTATGATAAACAAACTGGCGCAGTTTCAGCTTCTGCATGCCTTTGATTGTTTGTTGAAACAGCTTCCTTGTGAAAAGTTATTTTATCTCTCTTTCCTTTTCTTGCATTCTTGACTATTACTTATTTGTCTGCAAAATCCTCATGTTTGTTTTAAAAGTCTGCCGTTTGCCAACAGTAAGTTGATGTATTGTGACATAATTAATCTCTTTCGTGCTCTTTAGATACAAGTGTAAACAAGCCGATTACTCTCTCTCTCTTTCTCTCAGTCACAATCGGACACACACTATCGATTCCTTCGATTGTCTTTGTACCTAATAGGTGAATAAAACTGATTTTATCAACCTATGCATACTGCAACCAATTCGGTTTGCTCAAAGGGTTCCCGTCTCTCCTCTCTCCACTCCCCAGCCAGCCGGCGCCATTTTTACCAAATAGTTCGTAAATAGTACATAGAAAAAATAGAATTGAGAAAATTTTACTTCACATAACGTACCGTTTCATTGCTCTACACTCTTAATTTAACTTTTAAACACATTAATAATAGAAAAAATGTGAAAGGGGGGGACTTTTTGGGTTGGCTGGAATGAGTTATCCTGATTCCCTTTATTTGTTATGGGGATATTTGTTTCATATTTCGAATAAATCGTACTTCGAACAGCCTTCTGGAACGGAGTAAGTTCGTAGTACGAGGTACTACTGTACTTTCAAGCCAACTTACCCAGCTGAGAAGACATCCATAGCAGGCCTTGTGTGTCCATGTTCTTCTAAGAAAGTAGGTAAAAGCTGTGTATCCACCTGGAATGCTTTGAAAAATCTATAAAAATAAAAAGATAAAACATATGATTAAATTTAAGTTACTTAAAATCTTTCAAGGTTATGAAATGAATTAAGTAATGAAAGTAGCCATACAAATGTTCTTTGATAATAAAAGCACTTTTCACTTTTTGTATTTATGAATGGATATCTAATTTCTTGAGTTTTTACTTGGGGTAGCGTACCTTTCAGGGGCTATATAACATATTCTTCTGCGGGAAGTATCAAAGTAGTAGGTATAATCCGCAGGGTCATTGTCCGGTAGTACACTTGGCTTATAGGTTGCAAAATCTGCTAACAAGAGCCAGCTCCAGGAAGACACCATGACATTCTCCAATTTTATGTCACCATGACATACCTGTTAAAATAATCCTGTTTGGTCATATGTAAATCTCGAACTGACAAATACATTGACTACTCTAAACTGTCTATTCTAAATTCTTCAAAGTCAATGAATCAGAAGTGGAGTAAAACTCAGAGTTGAGTAACTGGAACCTTTAAAGTTCAAGTGAAGATGCAATCTATTCCTACCCTAAAGCAATTCTCTTTGTAATTTACAATCTATTTAAATTTTAATAAATTTATCTATTAATCTGTTAAACTATTCTCTTCTACTAACTGACCTTATCTTCCCTATATGAACACCATATCTTTGGAAGCTTGAATTTTGAGTCAATGGCTTATATGGGCTAGTTTTAAATGAATAGTTTTTATCGTCTGAACAAGAAAAATAATAATAATAATAATAACTGAAAAAGAAACCCACAAAATCACTGTGTAACATGTTTACTTCTAAGTATTTACATTGGATTTGACTCCACACTCAAGTACTTTCAGGCCCTATCTGTGGCCCATTTTCAAGAGATGTGTAGGTTGTCAGCCTGGGGCAAGGCCCAGCAGTCTTCTGGAACTTCTCGTTGAGCTGTCATTTATGCGATGGCTGTTCTGGTTTCCTTGAGAGTTGCTAATCCCTCTTATCGCTCTGATATCCTGAGCTGATGGTCAATGGGATTAACTCTTGTGGTAAGGGAGTGGTCACCAAAAGTCTGTTGGGCAGAAAACCTAATCTACAACAGACTTTTGGTGACCACTCCCTTACCACAAGGGTTAATCCCATTGACCATCATCTCAGGATATCAGAGTGACAAGAGGGGATTAGCAACTCTCAAGGAAACCAGAACAGTCATCACATAAATGATACCTCAATGAGAGGAAGTTCCAGAAGACTGCTGGGCCTTGACCCAGGCTGACAACCTACACATCTCTTGAAAATGGGCCACAGATAGGGCCTGAAAGTACTCGAGTGTGGAGTAAAATTAAATGTAAATACTTAGAAGTAAACACGTTACACAGTGATTTTGTAGGTTTCTTTTTCAATCTTCAGAAGAAAACTGAAAGAAGTTTTTGTTTGGTTAATAATAATAATAATGGGTAGATATCTAAATTACAAGGAGGCAAGTAATGTTCTTTAAGGTCCACAAAAATATTCTGATGGTAGCAGTAGTTAAACTTTATAAAACTATATAAAAGCTTTGAAACCCTTCCCTGGGTTCATCCTCAGTCAAATGAATAAATTGAACATAAAATGTATCTAGGTAAACAAGACAAACAGTACGTCAAGAATGGCTGCCCCCGTCAGTTCAGATCTCTAATGGGTACGGTGATGAAGAAAGCGGTCAATGGCCCAACTAGGTAATTTCCTCTTCTCTGTTATTATGTCTGGCTGCTATTCGGGTGGATCGTTGTTATATCTGGAGAGCAGCCATTTATAACAACAGAGGAGAGGAAATCACCTAGTTGGGCCATTGACCACTTTCTTCATCGCTATCTTTGTTGGCGATCTGAACTGACAGCAGCAGCCATTCTCGACGTCTTTGTCTTGTTTACCTAAGTACATTTTATTCTAAATTTATTTATTCAACTGAAGATGAACCTAGGGAAGAGTTCGAAAGCTTTTATAAAGTTTTACTACTGCTACCATCAGTATATTATTGTGGACCTAAAGAACAATTATGATAACACGTAATATAATAATAATAATTGAATCATGATTAAAAATAGAAAAACAGAAACAATGTTTAAGTGATTAGATACAACTTACACCTTGCTGGTGGGCTTGATTAAGGGCACACAGAAGCTGAAATGCCAGCCACTTCTTTTCAACAGCTGTCAGGAAAGGTCGGGTTGAGATACGATCATAAAGGCTACCTTTCACATACTGCCTAAACATGAAACAGGCTTTTTCTGTTACCTGTAGAATGAAAAAGATGAAGTTACCAAACAAAAATATAGCAATTATAGTAAGACATGAATGGGACATATAAGATGTACAGGTTTGCATTATGCCATACTGTACACCGTATAATGGCTTTAGGTCTCCATCAGGGTAAGATCTGATGAAATACTGTATGACCAGAAAACTTACAAAACCATGATTCCTCGAGTTGAAATACACTTCAAGTAACACTAATTCATGAACTAAGCATACATGAATATTACAATCAGTCAGATAAACAATAAAGCTACAAACTATGTCCTAAGAAAAGAGTAATGAAAAACACATGAGGAAAAGAAAAAAAAAAACTTCACCTTTAAACTGTGAAACTGAAGACAGTTTGCTGCTGTGCTAAGCTTCCCCTGAATTTCTTCAATGAGCTTCTTATGGGCTGTGAGCTGAATGGACGGATCATGAATGACGAACACCTTGACCACAACCGGTCCCTCCCAAGATTTGCATTTGGCCACCTTAAGAAAACGGGTGCTGCCCAGACTGCAGCGAAAATAATCACAACTGTTATCCACTTATATTAAAATTTTGTTATAAAGACAAAAAAAGAATAGAAATGGGTAACTAAAAATAAGGACTAATTATGATAGGGATTTTAATTTCCAAGAAATGTTTATGAGCTTCGAACAACACAGTACATTTCAGTTTAAACAACTTACCTAGACTCATATTCAATATCTTGTACTTCCGATAAGTACGTCTCAACAGGGAAGATCTGTGATGGAGCAATGCCAGCAAGCTGGTTGCCCATCTTGACGTGAATCTGAAATATAAATATATATTATCAAAAAAGTATAATCCCAATGAATGTGCTATAACAAAGATCAGTAAAAACAAGATGCTAGAAAAAAGCAATATCAAACAAGTCATGTTAATCTTAGCAAACACCGAATTGTTTCTCGCACACTTTTAAGTCACGTACACCCCAAACTTGACTCATTTAAGTACTACTAGATAGCCTAGCAACCAGTTCTTGCTATTTCATCCACATCAGTTTAAGGAATAAATATATTTTCTTCTCAGTGACTGCCTGTAACCTGGTGAAATCCAGCTATAATTTAATTATCATAGGATCACAGTGCCATTATGAGTGTTAACCAGCCAAAATGGATGGATTAAATTTAGCTATCTAGTATAACTGATCCCTTGGGCACTGAAACTAAACGAGCCATTGTGTGTTAGCCTATAGCCAATAATGGTTGTAGACTGCAGTTTCACCAAAAACAGTAAGGTAGGATAAATCTACAATCTAGACAAGGGTACCATTGGCTACCTAGGTATCTTAAATAGCCTAACGCTACGTAGCCTAAGTTACTCGCTGCGGCCTACTAGGCTAGAGCCTTGGCATGGCCTGGTAGCCTAACATACATCATGAGAGTTGCCATTCGACCTACCTAGTATTAGTGAAACTCAGCAAGTTACGAGCCCACGCTGGTTACCTATCTTAGCTACCTAACCCACCCTATCGCAGACTTTACCAAGCAACGTAGGTTATGATCATTGCTTAGATTTTATTCTATTACCCAACAAGAAAATTTTGCCTCAAATCTATTCAGTTGACTAATAAATTCTCCATTATTCGTCTAATTATTCATAAATATCAAGAATTATTCCTACGTGTCCATTAGTCTCCGTCCTCTATGGTAAGACGACCATAGCCATGTCAATAGGTTAGTTACGCCATATATTAATTATTTATACGAATTTCACTTAACACTATCGTTTTTTAACACTTACACGTGCTCCGCCTTTATAAAATTATAAAAAATCACTTAAATTTCTGCTACGAAATAATAAAAAGGAGCGATTTAAGAGAAATCAACTGCGTCAAATGCCATTGTCAGCTGATTTTGTTTACACTTCACATAGGATCGACGAAGCTAAAATATTTAGGTGTACTTGCAAGCCTTTTATATTTTAAAGCCTTAGCATGTCAATTACTTTCATATTCAATAATAATTTAATATGTTGAAATTTTTATGGCAAATAAGAGCTGCTTTTGTCTAATAATTTTGTTTACTGTTCTCCACAGGGTCGACGAGCCTAAACTTTAGCAGTACGTGTAAGCGTATATTGAATATATATATTTCTAAACCTCAATATATAAATTACAGCAATGAAATAAAACAAATACCGTACACACGTATTATCATCGTAAATTAGAGTTGCATTACTCTCTCATTTAAGATCGGAAACATTTCTGGGGGAAGAAGAGGCAATCAAAGAAAATGGACAACGGCCATCCGCGGCCGCCAGCGTGCGTTCATCAACATGTCTGGCCGTGTCTTTCTTCAGCGTAGCCAGGATCGACTTATAATAAGACGCCATTTGTTTAATTCAAATTATCATACGTAAAATAAAACGATAAATTAATCAAAGATCTCTCAGATAGCTTTTGATGAAAATAAATCTCCGTAGAAGATGCTGCGAGCTAATTAAGATGCCAAATCATGGAAACCAGTAACACGAGCAAGGTCTATCTATGCCATTATGATCGGGCTAACAGATATTGATTTTCGAAATAAATATATGCCTGTTATAAATGGGCCCAATAACTACTATTTGGTAATTATGCTGTATTACACCAATAGTAAGATTAGCAATTAAGATTTAATGAAACACTTACGATCTGTGTTAATGGCGAACACAAAGATGTACCCGACTGATGATCTCTCTCTTTCCTCGATCTCACAATGACAATGATTTAAAAGGCTGTTTGAATCCTACTTCAGTTCAGTAAACACGATTGTTGTGGAGGGTAGAGGTTAATCCTGGGAGCCCCTGAGGCTATATGGGCATTGGTAGGTGGGGGGTGGGGGGAGAATTAAGATTCGGGAGAGAAGGGAATAACCTCCTTGAAGGGACTGAAAACAACCAACTGGACCCCATTATAGGCCTATTGTGTTTCGTCCAAAACAGAAGTTTTGTCTTTGATTATTATGGATCCCAGGCACAGCATAGTACCAAGTTATCCTGACTAAATACGAATAGTCTTATAACATATATATATAATATATATATATATCTATATATAGATATATATATATATAATATATATATATATTATATATATATATATAAAATATATATATATATTATATAATATATATATATATATATATATATATAATATGGGAATGACAATAAAATGTCACTTACTTGGGGCTTGTTAAGATAATTTTAATATAGGTCTACGATTTGAACCACCATGATAAAGTAAGATCGGGAGTTGAAGACTCTCTTACGTGCGTTGTCAAGCAAGTATTTTCATTCGAAAAAAAAAAATCATACTTGAGTATGATTATCATCGTACTTGCTTCTTCTTCTTCTTTCTTCTTCTTCTATATAACTGTTAAAAACGAGAGTCAGCAACTCTATCTTGTTGTTGGATTTATAAGCCTCCCCAACTGTATTCAAACTCCACCTACCCTTCCCCCACAATGCAACGTCCAAATTATAGATTTGCCTTGCAACAAGAACTTACGTTTACTTACTGAGGTTCGTGGAGCCGTTTCAAAGGGAAATCGTGTTAACTACTACCACTACAACTACTACGAAGTTTAATTTATTTTGATACCCAGTGCTCTTAATTCTCCATATATTTCCTTTGACAACCAACTAAATTAATGTAAATGACATCTACTTTTCCCTTTGATAATTCGCTTAATATTACGTAAACAATCTAGGATTTAGACCACTAGTCTATTTTTGTTTTTGAATTGTTGAAATCCACGTTGCTAAATCCGCTGGTTCTGTTTGGAAGTACCCGGGATAATCCCTTGTGAATCCTAAATTCTACAGCATTCTAGGCCTAATGGCGACATAGTCAACTGAATAAAATATGTCTATTTGCTAATAAAGAGAGAGAGAGAGAGAGAGAGAGAGAGAGAGAGTCGACCATTTAAACATTTCCGTAATCTTTTGGTAAAATTGTGTCAAAACTGCAAATTAAAATTCATTAGGTTCAATATACTATATATAAAAAATTCGATAGGATTTTTAAATAATTAAAATACTCGAATGTTTACGTAAACAGGTACCAATCAAAGTTATCAATTTATATATAAAAAAACATGCAAGTGAGTGGGAGAAAAAATCGACCAGTCAAATGGTTAAAACCTTGTCTAGAAAAATAAAAAAAATAAAAAAATGCTACATACATATTTAGGTTTTTTAAAATACAGAGGTAATCAAAAACAAAAACATAGACAACGGGGTACGGGAGCCTTTAATAACTAGTGGGGGTCGCTTATAAGAGAAAGAGAAGAAGAGCGAGAGAGAGATCGAGAGAGAGAGAGAGAGAGAGAGAGAGAGAGAGAGAGAGACTCTATCTTCCCAGCTTTGCCCAAGATGGACTGATTAAAGATTTGGTGTAAACTCCTCACAGGAGTGTCAGTAAATTATCCGGAAATCACTTGGCTTGACTGTTGTCAGCAAAATCCTGTCAGCAGGCTATAATTGTCAGCAAACTGTTTTTCGGCAGACCATTGACAACAAACTATCGTCAGCAAACTGTTTGCCAATGGACTATTGACAACAAACTGTCGTCAGCAAACTGTTTACTAACAGACTATTGACAACAAACTCGTCAGCAATTCTTTGCCAACAGACTATTGACAACAAACTCGTCAGCAAGCTGTTTGCCAACATACTGACAACTAACTGTAGTCTGCAAAGTTTTGTCAACAGACTGTTATCAACAGGACGTTAGTAGAATGTCACCAGCAAGCTCTTGTTAGTGAACTTTAGATAGCAGATTGTTGTCAGCAAAAAGTCATCAGCAGACTGTCACCGTATTGTCGTCAGCAGGCTGTTTGTCAGCAAGGGGCCCGAGGTTAACGAGAATGCAGACGTATCATAGAAACTGCATCAGTGATAACTTAAAAAAAAAAAAAAAAAAAAAAAACTCGCGGAAAAAACGAACCATTATTTTCCTACTTGTCAAACTTCCCTTGATTGTGTCTAGAAGCCACCGTTCCCCACCCCATGCGCCCCTTTTATTTGAGAGAGAGAGAGAGAGAGAGAGAGAGAGAGAGAGAGAGAGAGAGAGAGAGAGAGAGAGCGAGCTTCAAGTGAAAGTACGTTTGGAAATGCTGAAAAAAAGTGTTTTAGAAATTACGCTCAATTCTATAAAGACACCACACTAATTTTCGAGAACACACACACACACACACACGTATACAACACACTTTTAACAGCAACATTACACCAAACCAGGACCTACCTAGCTCAATAAAATTCATCAAAAGAGAACCACTACAAAAAAAGTCTCAGATCCCACAAACACTAAAATTAAGAATGTCATTATAAGAATGTCTGAGATTCCTCCATCTTCTTGCAAGAATACGCCAGCCAAATTGGACGACATTCTTTCCCGGGTTACAAAGACTGATTAAACGATCACTTAGCACATGACAGAAGTCTGGGATAACAGACAGGACGATAGAAAAAAGGCTAGGAACTTAAAGATTCAGCCATTTGATTGCGAGATCCATCACACTGCATTAGGAGGAATTATAAATGAATATTTTCTGTCGTTACTCTCTTATGAATTAGTGATGTTTCTCTGGTTTAAATGAATCTTCCTTTAACCCGTAAGTTTCGTTTGTAGAGAGTTTATGTAATAAATCAATGCTTTTTCTTATCCACCAGTAATTTGTCATTCTAATTAAGCACACCTGACCTAACTTTACTTTAGGAGTTGTCATAAATTGCATATATCCTAAACAACGCTGGACAAATTTATTTTCGATACAGAAATGAAAATTAACAAGCCATCAAGGGTTAAGGAAAACATATAATGCTAAAACATAAAAAAAAAACCTTTTATCCTGGACATAAGAAGGGACCTCATATCTGCGGTTGTTACCATAGATTTTAAATATTGTTTACATAAACATACGCAAGTTCTTAATTTATATTTTTATATCCGTTTATATGGATATTCATAGACCGATCTCATTTTATTTATCTTTTCTGTTATGACCTAAATCTAAAGAAGAGATATTTTTCTTATATTAATGCACTTTTATTTGCACACACACACACACACACACACACATTATAGGTTATAATATCAATATCAGTCCTAACTTCTCTATGCAAGAAACAATACCTGAACGGTACACGTCTGCATTCAGTATGATACAAAGACTCACTAAGAAAAAAAAAAATTAAAAAAAACTTCCGTTCGCCGAATAACGGACATATACTATGTATACGAACAGCGGACATGATGAATTTTCATTATTTTTTTCTATGTTTTGTGCGTTATTTTATCATATATGAGCGTAATTGATAACTGCAGTTTTTTTTTTTACCCTTAAAACAATCGTATGTCAAACGAAAGAGTCAAATTTGGTCAAAACTGCTTAAAATAATAAAAAATAAAAAACTTGACAACTTGTGTGCAAATCTGCCTGGAGGTAGGCATTATTGCAGAGTGCAACTCTGTGTCTCAAGGACATGCAGATACTCTGACACAAAGAGAGAGAGAGAGAGAGAGAGAGAGAGAGAGAGAGAGAGAGACTATTTTATTTTCATACTCTTTTACAAATACAGATAAATTTCTAGCAAATGATTTATCTCTCATAAAAATAATGAGAGAGAGAGAGAGAGGAGAGAGAGAGAGAGAGAGAGAGAGTAGAGAGCGAGATAGAGGAGAGAGATAGAGAATTTTTAGGCTCCCTTTAATGGGGTCAATTTTTTTGGGAAACACTCGTAAAGATGCAGTTAAATTTCTAGCAAATGGTTTATCTCTTAAAAAAGGCAAATGAGAGTTTTGGACAAATATATAAATCTTCTGGGTTTTAGGCCAGTATTTAAAAACCTATAGAAGCTGAAGTAGAAGTTTTAAGTCATTATTTAAACCTTCATAAAACTGAACATAAAATAACAATGATTTTATTATCTATATAGCTATAAAAATGGTAGTTTCAGATATTAATTTTGATTATATTTATAGTATGAACATTAAATATGATATGAAATATTGATAAAATATCTATCTTACTAGCATAAAACACAATAGATAACTTGATATTATAACATTTATTAATTTAACGTTACCTAATATTTCAAAAATTATTTAAAGTATTAATGAAAACAAGGGAAGCGTTTACATGCGTAGAATTTGACATACAATGTTTCTTAGAAATGAATGAGTAAAATAACAATTGCTTGTAATGATGGAAATATCCCCCCCCCCCACCTCTCTCTCTCTCTCTATCAGAATTTATTCACACGGGTTCCTCATCTGTATCTTAAACGCTTCGCATCGATAAGAGTATCCCAAAAAAATCTATGTCTAAGGCCAAGCGCTGGGACCTATACTACGACGAGGTCATTCAGCGCTGAAAGAGAAACAAGATGGAAGAAAGGGAATATGAAACGAATGTATATTGAAGAGGAATGAAAGCGGTTGCAGTTATAGTAGATTCACATCAACCGTGCATCTGATGTCTAGGCCCGTCCCTTACGACGGTCCTGATTAGGCTGTTGATAAGCCAATCACAGGGCTGGAAACTCTCCTCAGCCTCTCTCGAGAGTTCACATAGGTAGGAAGTATGCACCACCTCTCCTGGGGGATACTTTTGAAAGACGTATCATCAGGAGAGGTGGACCATACATCCTGCCTATGTGAACTCTCTCGAGAGAACTGAGAGTTTCAATCAGGAGCGTCGTAAGGGACGGGCCTAGACATCAGATGCACGGTTGATGTGAATCTACTATAGGAGTCCCCAAAGGACGCTGCAAAGAACTTCCGCAATGCCTACGGTGCAAAGAGTGAGGCGCACTGACGGCCGCTACCCCAATACGGGAATTAGGATTTTGTGGTGGATGTAATTACATAGGTTTATGATAAAAAGTGACAAGTAGAACTTATTATTTTATTATATATTATAAAAAAAAAGATATATTATATTTATATATATATCTATAAATATGTATTATATATATAAATATAATATCTAGTATATTATATTATAATATAATATATATATAAATATAATTATAGTTATATTTATCTTATATTTATATATTTTAGTTTAATATATATATTATAATAATATATAAGACTTTTGAATTTTTGAATTGATTTAATTAACTTCAGAGAGCATCTATAAGAATATTCCCACACTGGTATGAACTGGTCACAGGCATTTCAAAGCTACAGAACCCTTACTAAAAAGGCCAAGGCTTTTAGCCTTTGAGATATTTCAACGCCAAGTCATAAAAAAATAAAAAATAAAAATAAAAAAAAGGAGTGTGGAACAATACTCTCACATCAATTAAGCACCATTTTCAAGGCGGAATTTGGAAATTACAAACTTAAGTACCGAGATAGACCCACACTACACAAGTTAAGGACATTAGAGTTACGCTAATGGAGGTTAATTACATACGCGAATCTTGATTTCCTCAACTTACACGCGTAACGAAGGTACTAACCACTTCAATTACAAGAGTACCCAAGGTGATACGCGTTGATACGCATTGATACGCTTCTTTTCGACAGCAAACACGCGCGCCCGCGAGAAGCGTTTCAGACAGTTCGTGAAATTACTGGGTTAAGGATTGTAGGAGTTCGAAGGACAAGGTACGAAAGATATAAGACTGTAATTCCTGAAATATCTAGACTGTAACTGATAGTAGTTGACTTTCATGGTACTGATTGAATTACATCTCTTCCGGTCAGGTGTGCGGTATTTTTTTTTTAAATGTAATTACTGTTGTTATTTTGTTCGTAATGTTTACTTAAGTGATGGAATCGTACAAATTTTTGCACAAGAAATTCTATGTACTATACACACACACATATATATATATATATATATATAGATAGATAGATAGATAGATAGATATATCTACCTATCTATCTATCTATCTATCTATATATTCGACTCATGAGTGAGGGGAGTAGAATACCCAGTGTAATTTCTTTTGGAGAGAGAGAGAGAGAGAGAGAGAGAGAGAGAGAGAAATGTTAATGATCGTCCTTTTAACATGTTCAAGATATCTGGACTTTAGAGCACCACATAGCATGCGCGCGGCCAAGCGCGCC
>NC_061103.1:39174134-39201009 GCF_015104395.2 Macrobrachium nipponense
TATATAATTAACTGTTTATATAAATGCAGATTTGTTCACAGTGATCTTAAAACAAAATTTAGCATAATAATATTGGGGGTCAGAGGCTGATCTATATTAGGAATTATTTTGTGAGAAACTATTGTTAAAATATTTACACCGCATATATATATATAATATATATATATATATACTATATATATATATATATATATATGTATGTGTGTGTGTGTGTGTAAATACAAACTGGTTCATGTACATGTTTGCTGATCTCTCTCTCAAACAGCTAATTATGTTCCCGGTCAACACAATTATTCTCGTATCTCATGAAACCAATCCCCGAATTAACATTTCCATCGAAAGACCCTAATATCATTAGCAACCCTATCTCTCAACAAGGCTTAACGAATGGCCGGTTGTCAGCGTCCACGGCAAACGAGGGGCTATTTAGATAGTGGTTAAGGATTGATGAACCCTTTAATATTGATGAGGACGCTTCTACTAGGTGCAGACGGAGGTGTCTAGAAGTCATGAAATTATTATTGTTATAAAAAATTTATAGGCTAACAAGAGTTACCAACAAACTGAACAAGACAGTTGCAATAATTTTTGTTCCTAATTTTGGAAAAATTATTATTATTATTATTATTATTATTATTATTATTATTATTATTATTATTATTATTATTATTATTATTAAAACTAACAGGAGTTACTAAGAAACTGAACAAGCCAGAGTTGTAATGTTCTTGTTCCTATTAGAAACTTATTATTATTATTATTATTATATTATTATTAATTATTATTATTATTATTATATTATTATTATTAAACTAACAGGGTTACTAAGAAACTGAACAAGACAGAGTTGTAATAATTTTTTTCCGAACTTTGGAAACTCATTATTATTATTATTATTATTATTATTTTAATAATTATTATTATTATTATTATTATTCTTATTATTATTATTATTTATATTATTATTATTATTATTATTTTATTTTTTTTTTAGTATTATTATGATTATATTATTATTATTATTATTAAGAAGAAGAAGATACCAAACCTTATTCATATGGAACAAGCCCACTAAAGGGGCCAAAGAATAAGCCGTTTTAATTACGAAGAAGTAAGAGGAAGTAAAGGGAATTACAGAAAGAAGAGATCTAACTTATTTAAAGACGAGATATAAATGAATGAATAGATAAAAATGTATAAAAAAGCGAGGAGAATAGTATGAAGGTATCATAGCACTGCATCTTCCCTTGAACTTCTGACGTTCTAATTGCACCACATCCTCAGTAGGGAGGCTGTTCCACAATCCAACGTTGTGAGGAATAAAAGATTTCGGTATTTCTACAGAAGCAATCCGCGGTGGCCTAGACTATGGCAATTGACGTTATCCTATGTTATTTTACTTACTGAACAAAAATTTAAAGTAATATTTATTCGGACGACTGTAATTAATCCGCAGGGGCCAGTACTAAACACGACGAAATACAATGGACGCCCCAATCCCTAGTGGGTGTCGTATCAGCGGTTACGTTCCTTGCAGTTCGTGCGGAACTATTCTTTAGAATTACCCTGCAAGAAACGTAACCGCGGATAAGATATCCGCTAGGGATTGGGGCATCCAATGTATTTCGCCGTGTTTAGTACTGGACCCGGGGGGTTAATTACAGTCGTCCGAATAAATATTACTTTAAATTCTTGTTCAGTAGGTAAAACTGCATAGAAAAACCGCAACTGCTATAGTCTGGGCCTCCGCGGATAGGTGCCCTAGATCTACCAAGATTTCTAGAACTGAGAAGTCCTACTACTAGTGAGGTACATTTGCTGCATAATGGTGCTGCTGTTCATCGGATCAGGTTGGTCTCGGCGGAAAAAAAAAGACGAGGGTTCATTTGTGAATGTAGGGGATCTCAGTTGAAATATGGGTCTAGAAGGACATTGAGCTATTCATAGCTAATCGACCTAAGGAGGAAGAAACATTGACCAAAAAAAAACTCATTCACAGCGAGTCTCTCTAACTTCGTATTTGACAGAAACGAACTCACACACACACACACACACACGCATGCGCAAGAGAGCGAGCACTTTCGCTATCAGCTCGGTCGAATTCTCTTTCGTTAGAATGCCACACCTGAGGACGTGTTGTTTTTTCAAGTTGTCAAAACCCGGATAAAGAGAGAGAGAGAGTGAGAGTGGGCTGATTGTGATCAACTGGCGAGATTATAGGAAGTAATTGAGAGATTGTTACTCTTTATGTATATGTAGTATATATAATATAATATATATATATATATATATATATTCTATATTTATATATATACATACTTTATCACTACGATATTAAAAACATCTACATATTCTGTAGTTCAGTATCGAAATCAATACTAAGGCACTTTTTTTTCTAAGAAAATTTTAAAAAATTAGATTTTTTTATTATCTGTCAATGATGAGAGTATACGTGCTTACGTTATAGTCGCATGAAATAAACGGATAATGCTAATTTCATATATATATATATATATATATATATATATATATATATATATATAATGTATAATATTATTATATATATATATATATATATATATACGTGTATATATATATATACACACACACACACACATATATATAAATAATTTAATATATATATATACTATATATATATAAGTATATTATTATAATAATATCTATATATATATATTCCTCTAAGCACGACAGAGAAGAAAATATAGTAAAGACAAAGTAAGTAAAATAATTACAAGAGGAAATTATCCATATGTATATATATATATATAAAAAAATATATATATATATATATATATATATATATATATATATATATATATATATATATATATATATATATATATAGCTATATATATTGCACATTAAGACCAGTAAAATCACTATTTACAAGACAAAAAAACAATTTAATTCGATTGACCATCTTTTCTCAGTGAACACTGATCAGGACAAAGCATTATAATAAAAAGGACATTCAGAACGTATTTATAATAAAGAAGACATTCATATATATATATTTCATATATTTATATATATATATATATATATATATATATATATATTAAACAAACAAAAAACAAAAATAAATAATCAAACATCTAGACTAAAAACCAACTGTCTGAATACCTCTGTATACACAGCATCCCGCTACTGCAATGGTTGTCCTTGCTTGGAGATAATGCAGCATCCAGGATGCTAAGATGATGGTCCAGCGGTGGGAATCCTAAAGGAAAATATCATGGAACGTCCCCAGAACAGGATGGAGGCTGGGATATCCCACTAGAGAGAGAGAGAGAGAGAGAGAGAGAGAGAGAGAGAGAGAGAGAGAGAGAGAGAGAGAGAGAGAGATATGCTTGAGTAGGTCCTAAACACTTGTATACAGTTATACAAGATATGTTATAAAGAATAGGTCCAGTAAAGAAGAGAGAGAGAGAGAGAGAGGAGGAGAGAAGAGAGAGCGAGAGAGAGAGAGATGAGGAGAGAGAGAGAGGGAGAGATATCTTGGAGTTTCCTTAAACCAAACTTGTTATACAGTTATACAAGATATTTATGAAGAATAGGGTCCAGGTTAAAGAACGAGAGAGAGAAGAGAGAGAGAGAGAGAGAGAGAGAGATACTTGAATAGGGCACGTAATCAAAATACACACTGGAAACAAAGTATAATTCTTGTGTGACAGACAAAAAAGCACAAGAACAAAACTTGACATTAAAAAAAAACCTTCTCTATCTGTCCAGACAACATTGAAAAGGCCATGCAAATAAAAAAAAAATACCGAGAGATAACTGATCAGAAGTAGTACTAGGAAAAAAACTAGTTTTTTTTCTAGCAGACAAAAAGGTGACCGTCGTGTTTGTTTGTTTCTGTGCAATCGCGTGGGACGTCTGCAGGGAAGTAATCAAGGCGAGTATAAACCCGGACACTTAATTGATGATGAAGACAAGCCATCATAACCTTCACTGTGCAGACGTGAAAGTCCTCTGAAGATTTGAAGAAGTTCTGTGAAGGTTTGAAGAAGTCCTTTGGAGACGTAAACGTCCTTGGAAGATTTAATGAAGTCCGGTGAAGGTTTGACGAAGTCCTGTAAAGGCGTGAAAGTCCTCTGAAGATTTGAAGAAGTCATGTGAAAGTTTGAAGATGTCCTGTGCAGGCGTGAAAGTCCTCTGAAGATTTGAAGAAGTCATGTGAAGGTTTGAAGATGTCCTGTGGAGGTTTGAAGAAGTCCTGTGGGGACGTGGAAGTCGTCTGAAGATTTAAAAAAGTCCTGTGAAAGTTTGAAGAAGTCCTGTGAATGGCGTAAAAAGTCCTGTGAAAGTTTGAAGAAGTCCTGTGAAGGCGTGAAAGTCCACTGAAGATTTTAAGAAGTCCTGTGAAGGTTTGAAGATATCATGTGGAGGTTTGAAAGTCCTGTGCAGGCGTGGAAGTCCTCTGAAGATTTAAAGAAGTTCTGTGGAGGTTTGAAGAAGTCCTGTGGAGACGTGGAAGTCCTCTGAAGATTTAAAGGAGTCCTGTGAAAGCTTGAAGATGTCCTGTGGAGGTTTGGAGAAGTCCTGTGCAGGCGCGAAGAAGTCCCGTGAAGGTTTGATGGAATCCTATGAAGCTGTGATATCCACTGAAAGCTTGAAGAAGTCCCCTGAAGGCGTGGAGAAGTCCTCTGAAGTACTGTGAAGGTGTGAAAGTCCTTTAAAAGTTTGGAGAAGTCCTTTGAAGGGGTGAAGATGTCCTGTGAGGGCGTGTAGTCCCCTGAAGGTCTTAAGAAGTCACCTGAAGGTCTGAAGAGGTCCTGTTAAGGAGTGAGGAAGTCCCGTGAAGGTTTTTAAAGAAATCCTCTGAAGGTGTGAAGGCTTGTGAAGGAGTGAAGAGGTCCTATGAAGGCGTGAAGAAGGAAAATAAACATTGCAGGGAATCTGAAGAGTACATCTTTTCTCATACATTCAAGTTGTTTACTGCTGTGTCATTAACTGGTCAACAAAACGAGAACACATATAAACAAACAAATAAATAAATAAATAAATAAATAAATAAGTAAATAAAAACACCAGTTTTCCTTATCAATATGATAAAAGTTTCGAGGATATATTAGTTTTTTGCTTGATAATCGATAAAAAGTTGCAGCTGATCATGTGAGGAGCATCACGAAGTGTCTGGGATTCAGTAACTGTAAAATACAAGGCAGAAATTGTTATATTACATATATAAATTGATGCAGGTGAAACGTTACTGTAAAATATATAGTACCTGTGTATTATTTCCTGTTCTCAAAATCTTTATTTAACATTAGTAAAATTTTAAACTGCGAGAAGAAATATCATATATATATATATATATATATATATATATATATATATATATATATATATATATATATATATATATATATATATATCTATATATATATATATATATATATAATATATATATACACGAGTATGAATTGGCCAAATTATTGTAAGATGTTGACAAGTGTAAAGCTAAATTATATCTAGGTCATTACAATTCTCTCTCTCTCTCTCTCTCTCTCTCTCTCTCTTCTCTCTCTCTCAAAATCTCTCTCTCTCTCTCCTAAAAGTCCTTGGTAGGTCAAATATGTCCCAGCTGTTGCTTCTTCGAAGGACATTTGAATCTGGTGTCAGATGACACTTCATTTCCGCAATGTAAAATGTTTATGTAACATTTCTGCTATGTAAATTGTTTATATATCGTTCTGCGATGTAAATTGTTGATGCACCAATCTGCGATGTAAATTGCTCATGTATCGTTCTGTGATGTAAAATGTTTATCATTCCGCGATGCAAATTGTTTATGTATCATTCTTCGACATAAAATTTTTATGTATCATTTTGCGATGTGAAATGTTTATTTATCCTTCTGCGATGTAATTGCTGATGCATCATTCCGCGATGCAAAATATTTATGTATCATTCCACGATGTAAATTGTTTATGGTAATAAACTACTCCCCCCCCGATTGTCAAGATGTCTATGTATCATTCTGCGATGTAAAATAAAAAAAATACTTAAGAACGAATATTAATTTGACGTCATAAGGATATTTGCAATAACTGCTATGGCCAGATGATGTAGAAGTGTAGAGAGAGAGAGAGAGAGAGAGAGAGAGAGAGAGAGAGAGTTCCCCACTAAGGTGATATATACAAGTTACATCTTATTGCAGCCGACCAATCAGGACGACCTCCCGTTGAGAGCAAGCATTAGCAGGACATTGCAAAGTAGCAGCCAGCACGCGACCACCGGAGGGTATATATATTATCACCTTGAGTCCAATTGTGTTCGTTAAGCCCTATATGCTAAATAGGATGCTGATGCAAAGAAGCTAGCTAGCGAGAGAGAGAGAGAGAGAGAGAGAGAGAGAGAGAGAGAGAGAGAGAGAGAGCAAAGTTATATGATATCAAGACTCGTGAAGATGATCTTGATATACATATAACAGAGTCAGGGGACGGATGAGGTTAATTTCTATTCTGCTTCTTCTTCTTCTTCTTCTTCTTTTCGACTGAATGTCTAAGATCAGCCAATCAGGAATAACGGAATCTCGTCTGAATTTCGAAGATTAGCCAATCAAGAATAAAGGAATCTTGTCTGAATTTCGAAGATTAGCCTATCAGGAGAAACGGAATCATGTCCGAGTTTCGAAGATTAGCCAATCAAGAAAAACGGAATCTCGTCTGAATTTCGAAGATTAGCCAGTCAAGAATAACGGAATCTTAGTCTGAATTTCGAAGATTAGCCAATCAGGAATAACGGAATCTCGTTTGAATTTCGAAGATTAGCCAATCAGGAAAAACAGAATCTCGTCTGAATTTCGAAGATCAGCCAGTCAAGAATAACGGAATCTTAGTCTGAATTTCGAAGATTAGCCAATCAGGAATAACGGGATCTCGTTTGAATTTCGAAGATTAGCCAATCAGGAATAACGGAATCCTGTCTGAATTTCGAAGATTAGCCACTCAAGAATAACGGAATCTCGACTGAGTTTCCAAGAACAATGAAATCTCGACTGAATTTCTAAGATCAGCCAGTCAAGAATAATGGAATTCAGACTGGTTGTCGATGACTAACCAATCAAGAAGACTAACCAATCAAGAATAAGGGGATTTTGACTGAATTCCTAAGATCTGACAGCCGAGAATAACCGTATCTAGACTGAATTTCAAAGACTATCCAATCAAGAATAATGGAATCTCTACTGAATTTTCAAGATCAGTCAGTCAAGAACAAAAATCTCTACTGAATTTCAAAGAATAATTGAACCTCGACTGAATTCCTAAAATCAGCCAATAAAGAATAACGGAATCTCGACTGAATAAGAATAATGGAATTACGACTGAATTTTCGAGAGCAGTCAAATAAGAATAAAAGTGAACCTCTAAAAAGCAGAGAATCAAGAATAACGGGATCTTGACAACAATTTCAAAATAATGTCGGAGAAGACGAAAGATATAAATTGAAATATTGGATAAATAGATAATAGATTGATTAATTAATAAATAAATTCTTTAAGTTAATAACTAAGTAAATGAATATTTTATAAAGTAATAAATAATTAAAGTCAATAAATAAACAAATAAATAGTGATTAAACTCGCCATATTTTTTATAAAATAGATAATACTTGAAAATTAATTTAAAAAATAATAAAAAATATTTTAAAGTGAATAACTAAGTAAAATGAAATATTTATAAACTAATAAACCTAAATAATTAAAGTCAATAAATAAACAAATAAATAGTGATTAAACTCGCCATATTTTATAAATAGATAATAGCTTGATTAATTAATAAATAAAATATTTAAGTGAATAACTAAGTAAATGAATATTTTATAAACTAATAAATAAATAATTAAAGTCAATAAATAAACATAAATAGTTATTAAACTTGGCATATTTTAAAAATAGATAATAGGTTGATTAATTAAAGAATAAATTCTTTAAGTTAATAACTAAGTAAATGAGCATTTTATTAAATAATGAATAAATATATAAAGTTAATAAATAAACAAAGAAATAGTTAATAATCTCGCCAAATATCTCGTCCGAGTTGCAAGCTGAAATGACCACCAGCAACAGACAGCAGCCAAGGTCACACACTTAAGCATCTTTAACCACCCTTAAGTATATTTTTTTAACCTTCATTACCGTTCAGGCAACTATTTCTTTTTTTGTTTATTTATTCTTTTTTTTCTTTTTTCTTTTTCTTTCTCCCAGCCTCTTTAATTCAATAACCCGTCCGCAAGGACAACCAGGACTCATTTCCCACCTGTAGCAGTTGGTAATGATACTTCTTCACCTGGACTTGTACCAGGTTGGATTTTAGCACTAGAGACAACAGGACTTGCAACTTGCAAAGGCAATAGTGGTGACTTGCAAGGCGTGACTAAACCCTGTTAAAGACTTTTTAATTTTTTAAAAGTAAGGTTTAATCCGAGGGTGTTTATCAAGACTTTTTTTATTTTTATTTTTTGTGTTTAAGTAAGGTTGATCCGAGAGTGTTTTGCATAGCGAGTGGCTCCCTGCACTTGCGCTTTTATTTGAAACTTGCAACTTGTAAATGCAATAGTTTTGGTTTGCAGAATTCGGGAAAACTTTTGAAGAACTTTTTTTAGGCCTTATAATTCTTTTTCTAATTAAGGATCAGTCCTGGGGTTGTTTTGCAGAATGAATGGGTCCGTGTCTCCCTGCACTTATACTTTGCACTTATACTTTTATCTTCAGAGGTCGTAATGTTACATGACGTCGCGTGATTCGTCGTGTAATTGCAATAATGATTTTAGTCGTTTCCCTCTCTGCTTACAAAGTGCTAAAAAAATAACTCAGTTTAAAGGCCAACCATCGCAATAATGGTTCAACATAGTCCTTTCAGTTTCTACGTCAATCTTGATTTTTCCACCTAACAAACTTCCCATCAATTTTCCACGGCATTTTCATTTGATTTTAATCTTAAATTGGAGTTCACAATAATACTTATCTCTGAGATAATGATACCTGGGTTTACCTGGATATTGGGGCATAGTTGTAACGATGACAACAGTAACACAAATAATAATAATATAAAGTATAAATTTTGTAACAGAGTTCAGAAATTAAAGGCAGGCTAAAAACTCTACGGCTTTTACACTCCAGATTTCACATCTTGATTGTAAAACTATGTATGTATTTCAATCACATACAGTCCCTTCAAAAGACAAAAAAAAAAAAAAAAAAAAAAATAAATAAATAAAGAGAGCTCGGGAGTGAAATCACTTCATACTAGCTATGTGTCCAATATGATATATATACAATTTATAAATTCTGATCCAAGTTGTTTATGATTTACAAGTGTTTCAAATATGCTTAATTTTTAAACCATTTCAAGAATTTTGGTGTTATTCTATAGAACTGGAAGCTTATCTTTCAACATACATTTTTCTGCGATCCATTAAATAGAAAAACAGTTACTTAGCAGAAAATTCTCTAATGCTATCTGAAGACGGGTTGCTGGTATAATAATGATAGTAATAATAATAACCACCCGGTCGAATAGGATGACCGTGATAGACCGAGATAATAATAATAATAATAATAATAATAATAGTAGTTATTATTATTATTATTATTATTATTATTTTTTTTTTTTTTTTTTGCTCTATCACAGTCCTCCATTTCGACTAGGGTGGTATTTATAGTGTGGGGTTCCGGGTTGCATCCTGCCTCCTTAGGATTCCATCACTTTTCTTACTATGTGTGCGTTTCTAGGATCACACTCTTCTGCATGAGGCCCGGAGCTACTTCAGCCTCTAGTTTTTCTAGATTACTTTTCAGGGATCTTTGGGATCGTGCCCAGTGCTCCTATGATTATGGTACGATTTCCACTGGCATATCCCATATCCTTCTTATTTCTATTTTCAGATCTTGATACTTATCCATTTTTTCCCTCTCTTTCTCTTCAACTCTTGTGTCCCATGGTATTGCGACATCAATGAGTGATACTTTCTTCTTGACTTTGTCAATCAACGTCACGTCCGGTCTGTTTGCACGTATCACCCTATCCGTTCTGATACCATAGTCCCAGAGGATCTTTGCCTGATCGTTTCTATCACTCCTTCAGGTTGGTGCTCGTACCACTTATTACTGCAAGGTAGCTGATGTTTCTTGAAAAGCCCTCCACTGGAGCCTGTGCAAGAAACATCAGCTACCTTGCAGTAATAAGTGGTACGAGCACCAACCTGAAGGAGTGATAGAAAACGATCAGGCAAAGATCCTCTGGGACTATGGTATCAGAACGGATAGGGTGATACGTGCAAACAGACCGGACGTGACGTTGATTGACAAAGTCAAGAAGAATGTATCACTCATTGATGAAGAACTACACGCCCATTAATTTTCGTAGTCTCCAACCAAACCGATTGAGTTGCTATAAATATTTTGCAACGATCTTCTATAAAAAAAAATAAGTGATTTTATAAGAAAAAAAAAAAAAAAAAAAAAACTCCTCAAGGTTAATATTAAGTGTTTGTTGCGTTTTTTGCCGCCCCCCTCCCCCCGCTTTTTTTTTTTTTTTGTTTTGCACTTATTGTTTATTCACGGTCGGCAGTACAGGTTTCAAGGACCCAGTCCTGTTAAAACAGTCATTTCTAGTTTTTGCAGAGTGAGATACGATTCGGCAAATTAAAGAGGTTAATTTGTAACCGGACCTTCGGATTGGTTTCCAAGATGTCTGCTGCTGTTTCTTTGCTATTTTCAGCCCCGGATTTTGTCAGCAATCTTGCCCAAAGGCGAGCAATGATGGGGAGAGATGGCCCCAGGCAATTGCTAATAGCAATTCAAATTCTCCAAATTAAGAGGTTAATTTACCACTCAAACTTTCTGCTGGTTTCTCGAGTCTGCTTCCGTTTCTTTGCTATTTCCAACCTGAATATTTTATCAACAATCTTACCCAGGGGCGAGCAATGACGGGAGATGACCCAGGCAATTGCTATTAGCAATTGCTATTAGGAGAAGAGGCACGTACCTCTCTGGTTTCTGCGGTTAAACGCACGCTACTTGAGACAATGGGATACTGATAATATCTCGAAATTTGATTTTCATCCTGTCCTTTCCTTTTTTTTTTTTTTTGCTGCTATCAAAAAGCAAAATCTATAATCATTAGATTTACGAGTCATTGAGAGAGAGAGAGAGAGAGAGAGAGAGAGAGAGAGAGAGAGAGAGAGAGAGAGAGAGAGAGAGAGAGAGAGTTTTAACCAAACCCATTGGTTTTGATGACAATCCTACGCTCATGTTTATATCAACGCCTCTCGAAGGGAGAGCTGAACTAAAGGTTTTATTATATGATGGACGTATCTCTTGGAAGAGACTCCATTTGAAGGGAGATCCGTACGGAGGTTTTAATCCTTCATGGACGAATCTCTTGAAATAAACTCCACTGGAGGGGAAGAGCCGTGCCAGAGATATATGTAAGTGTTTACATAATAAAAATATGGAATGTTAGTCCATATATATAAAAGTCTAAAACTAAAGAGGTCAACCAGATTGCTTGCAGGAATGTGATCAGACTAGACGCTAAGATGACGTATACAATAAGTATGTAGGCTAAGATAACATGCCGTCACCTGTAGTCATTCGATTGTTTATAAACATTAGTCCAAGCTCCCTGCTTGAGACAACTACCGCCTACGTGATCTGTAGCGTGTCTCATTTGATTGTGTGTTCGTATGAAACTATGTCATTTGTATGTATGTTCATATGTTCGAACTACTGTCTGTTCCCTCATAACTTGTAACAGAGGTGGTAGACAGGCAGAACAGAGTTAGCTATCGTCATTAGAAGACCTGTACCTCTTTACCTAAGCTTTATCATGTAGAGGAATAGGATTAGCCAATCATCATTGGCAGAAGCGATCAAGCTATCGTTATTAGAAAGACTTGTACAATCATCTGATCTTCAGCATGTAAACTTTCAGAAGAAATTATATCTATTTTTATACTTAGTGTTTTCTACAAGAACCTCACCGAACCATGAGTTTAACACATCGTCCGTAAAGATAATACCGACTTTCGAAGTTGATCTACAAAACCCCAGACACTCCATTGAAGATGGAAGTGCAAATACCAACCGACGTTAGCGTAAGTTATCGCTAGTCTAACATTACCTCATAGGCGCCTTATCATACAGGCACAAGCCCTAATATTGGTGGCCAGCGTACCAGAAGAACTCTACAACGTCCTACGAAGAAAAACCAGAATAAATAAATCATGTATCATAAGAAGTCAACGACGACGGAAGCAGCAGATTCTTCAAGCAACATAGTATCATCGTTAGTGAGCGACTTCAGAAAAAACACAATAAGAACTCTTCAACGACGACGACGAAAGCAACAGATTCTTCAAGCAACTTAGTATCATTGTTTAGTGAATAACTTCAAGAACAAAACCGACGTGTCTTTTTCCTACGACAACGCAAGCTTCGTCTCTCATTAGAATCATTCAAGAAAAACATCGTTAGTGGAGCGTTTCCGGCACTGCAAGAAACAAACCGAACGCGTCTGCAGCATCGGATCTTTCAAGGGCTCGAATCATCGAAAACACGCGCACAATGAAACTGAAGCCAAACCAGGTCATCCGCTAAATAGAGAAGGAGGACCAAGGCCGTGTGTCGTTATCGGAACACCGTGACTTCCCACAAAAGCAAGCTAAGTACAATTTTTTATTCATTTGGAGTAACTTTGAGTGTTTCCTTTACAGGTCGAATTTCGTTATTCCTGTGGCTGAAGTTACGAGACATTCTTATCTTACTTTTTTTACAGAAATTATCTACATCATTGAGATTTCGCTACTGCGAGTTTTTATCTTTGATGTCTGTTTCCAGAAGTTCTACTGAAATATCATAATCATATACTATGTTAATTTTATCATTTTGGGTGATTATTAATTCCTTACGTAAACAAATCATATTAAACAGTGAATATGCGTTTACGCAGTGGACGTCTGTATTTATACATGATGCATGGATAGGGTCGTTTAAGCACCGTAGTGATTAGAAAACACACAAAACAAGTGAACACCCGTACAAATCTAGATAAATTGAGGTAACACTATTTCGGGTCATGACAATAAATGCTCCTTTGCAAGTCCCGATCGCAGTTTTTAGCCTTGAGTTTTTTGAGTTATATAAAATATCGAACCTCAATGACTCAACTTAACTTTAAAAAAATATGGCTGGATTGCAAGGAATAACATGTCTGTAAAAAACTTTCATCAGGCTAAATGCGCTGACCAGGATCCCTCACTATTTCAAATTTTAGCAAAGAATGAGTACAAACATTAAGATTGAATGCATAGAGATAAACTCGTCTTAATTAGTAATCGCTCAGTTCCTAATAGTTCGTCATTCATTGCTTTATTACGTAACCAGCAACATAATGCTAAAAACACACATACGTTGCCGATGGTAATAAAGAGAAGGATCCTAATTATTACAAAAAGAAATAGAAACAGTAGCCCCGTTCAGAATCAAACAAGCAAACTCGGTGACTGTGTCACCTAGTCAAGCGGTCAAGGTCAGTCAAAAAACTGCCGAAGTGTTTTTTTCAAAGCATAGCAAAATTCCACACAAAATAACGACTCTAGCAAGAGTGGGGAAAGCGATGTTGGTTTATACATGCCAATATCTTTTTGAATTAAAAAGATTTTTCCTATGAAAACACACGACCGTATAAAGTAAATCAGAGCAGGTTTTCGTTTTTTTTATTTTTTTACGTAAGTATTATAAGTAGTGGTGGATAAAGCCCGACTGTAACGCGCAGTAAAATTAGAATATCTTGTTTATTCCTTTAGTAAACGTAATATCCTGTATTTACGGACTCACTGTCTGTTGTTCGAACTTCCTAATGAAGAAGTCCGGATAAGCGAGCGCTTACAGATACCTCTATAGTTTATAAAAAACATTGATCTGTATCTAGTGTAATTGTAAGATCCATCTAGGGGTATACAAATATTATCTTACATCCTGCAAAATAAGGCGTGTTTATCAAAGGAAAATCCTATAAACCTTCAAACATATTAAAATCCGTTTGAACAAAAATGAGACAGTTAATCAAATAAATAACTTATATAAAAGAACAAATCATTTGTCTCATAAATCGTAACATTGTTCAAATGACCCAACAGAATTCTCCCACAACCGCAGTCGCACTTTGCACGCAAAATCTCGAGAAGCATGCACCCTCGAATTGCCTTAGTGCGTGTAAAAAGACTTTGCTGGGAAATGAATTTTTAATCCCTTCCCTTCCCCCCGACACTCTGAAATATAACGATTTCCGCGAACAAAGCCCCTAAACGTATACATATCGTGGATACGGAAGTTATATATCGCATTTTTATTGTTGCTAATTTTTAATCACGCCCAACCAGTTCGTAGATGAATCTCTCTGATAATCTATCTAAAGTTAATATCCGTAAAGTCATTCAAGCAGAGGTGATTCAGCAGAATTTTTTTTTATCTTTTATCTGAATACCAGGAAGTTTCTCCACTAGCGAGTGATCCTCTGGGATAAAAACTCGGATGGTTCATTGAAAACTAAAATAATACGGTCCTAACAGGTACAAACATAAAGCCATAATAACGTACCTTCGTGTAGAACCCCAAGGAAATTTCAAAATAGAGATAATGACGAAGTTGAAAAAAATGTTAAGTAATAGGAGTCATTAGGAAATCAAATAAGCCCATATAATTTTTCCCTCAAACGTCATGCCATAAAAGATTTCGGACTTGGGCGTATCTGCGTAGATTTCCTGTCGCTTAAACAAGGAATAAACGACTCCCGATAGTTTCCAGTGCCATGTACCGACGACATCTTATCTCTGTTAGGTTAGAATAAATTTTTTTTTCACCAACTTGGACTTACTTACATGCTTTTACCAGATACCATTACCTAAGTGATTGTACCTCATACACCGTTTTCAGCACACCCAGGGGACTTATCAATTTTTACGTATGCCTCCGGCTTACGTTGCGCCCCAAATTACAATATAGTGTTTGGAGACTTTTAGGGGATAACCTACATGCCTATATGGATGATCTTGTAATCTTTTCTAATACTTAGAAGTACATTCACATAAAAAGTAGAGCTAGTGCTACAGAGACAAAGACAAATAATCTCAGAGTAAAATATCTAAATGTGGTTTTTTAAAACCGAACGTGTTTATCTAGGTTTTATGTGTCTGGTCAAGGTCTTAAAAGTAGTCCATGGTAAGGTGTCGGCTATTCATACTTTCCGGTACTTATTAACGTAAAAGGGGATACAGCACTTTTGCGCGTAGTGGGTATTACAATCGTATGTAAATATGTAACTCTTCAATCATGACAGCTCCTTTAACAGATCTTACGAAGAAGAGCGTAGATTTATTATGGTCTGAAAAGCATCAACAGGCGTTCGATATCTTAAAGCGGAAAAATGCAGCTTACTACTTAAAAATCCCTGATTTAAATAAGGAATTTTTTTTTTATTGCAACAGACGCCTCAGACCAGGGGTAAAGAGGGATATTACTTCAGTAATGTGATAAACAGTTCTTCCCCTATAGCTTTTATTCACGTAAACTAAAGCCCTCTGAAAGTAAATATGCAGTAATAGGCAAGGAAGGGCTAGGTATCTTTAACTCACTAGTACATCTTAAGTTCATAATCTATGGCTATCCTGATAAAGTCTTACTGAACATGAGTCCTTTACCGAGTTTTTCAAAGGCTTTAATCACATTGTCCAAAAGGAACTCGGTGACAAATGATCATTCAGGTCTTTGGAGCCAAGATAAGATATCTACCTGGGAAAGCAATTATCATAGCTGACGCATTATCCCGCAATCCCGCACCATACGCAAAGAACCATTAATTAGACTAAAAGATATAGAAACATCCGTGCCTATTGTTAAACCCGTATCTAAACAAGAAAATTCCTTAACCCAAGAGATCGCGAGCATTGAATATCTGGGTCGGAGCGCAGAACTGTTACAAACTGAACAAAGCAAGAGTCAACAGACATAACCCAAAAAACAATAAACATTTAGAACTTTCGAACGGAAAAACAGAGTCAGCAGCAATAAACACCAAACCAATAACACACTTCGAAACGGAAACAGGGTCAGTGGCTAAGCGAAAACAATAAACACTTTTGAGCAGAAACCCTAAAGCAAAAGTACATTTAAAGTAGTGTGTATCAGAATAATGTAATCAAATGTAATATTATATGTAGGTCTGTGACGAGGAAAACCCGAAGAACACAGCAGATGACTAACGACCAGGATAGTAATAATAATCTCTTTCATACCAATCGTCATAAACTGGTTGCATTCCGTCATCCAGGGTTCCCTCCTATGTCACAGAAATGCCCAAATCACTATTATTACTGGCCTACAATGCTTACAGATATAAAAAGCACATAACTAATTGTAACACGTGTCATGAAAACAAGGGATACACTAAGACACCTGTCATTTAGGAGCCTATCCTGTGCCAAATCAATCCTTGAAAGAATATACGTAGAATTATTAACAGAATTACGAGTCTGACAGAGGGAGGAAACACTTCTTAGTGTTAATAGTTCCCTTGACACGTTTATGATAGAATTGAATAGCACAAACACCGCAATTGAGTGCGTTACGAATATTTATGAGTGCTAAATCAGTAAATAGGAATTCAACACATAATAATCTGTGACTCGGGTGGTGTAAATCAATAATAATCTCCTTAACACGTTGTGTGAATTCCTTTCCATTAAGAAAAACCAATAATATATTTTATCAACCCAGAGTCAATCGGTTTGGTAGAATACCGGATAATTAAATAGGAAGTGTCATGTCTTACGAGTTACAACTCGTGATATTGGATCCGAACTGGATTATAGCGGTTCTCGAGGTTTTAAATACCTTTATCATTTATATCTTTGTATCTATAGAATTGATGCCGCAAGTAGCCTTATACGGTACGCCGCTAGAACACTTTTCCACATATTCAAGCAACCATTAAAGTTAAAATCAAAATAATATATAAAAAAAAATATATAAATAAATAAATAAAAAAAAAAAAAAAAAATAAGATAAATATGGATACAAGTGGAGTCAATTATAATACACTCCGTAAGAAGTCGGAGGGTTTACAACATTATAAAAATAGGAATCACGATAATATCCAAATAAGACAAAACGTAACCATTTTAAATCTCCAAATATATATATGGGCGTAAAAAAGATTTGAACTCTAACTTAACGCTTTAGTAATGACAAATAAGCTAAAAGTTCAACACATATCCAAAACCTACTGACAATTATTGTCTGTCCCGGGGTGATTTATATTCGTAGTCAAAAAAAAAATAATAATAATAATAATAAATAAATAAATAAATAAAATAAAAGAGATTTTAAAGTCAGGAAGTTCTAGAAGTGAAAATGTTATCTATGAAATAATCCTATATGAATCTTATACGGGCTAATAATATATATAGAATTTGTATGGAAACCTTTTTCATATAGTTTGAATAAGGAATATTTAATTTAACATAATTACAATTATGCAGTTTTCCAACATGAAACTAATATATTGTTTCAATTTTTGGTACTGTTTTTTTCAGACATTCTTCTCATGTGGGTCGAGTTATTAAAAACAGAAAAACAAAATTATCCTAAAGTCGTATTTGTTACAGCAAAGTAACGTAACTCTTAGCTGGCTGAGAGCAATCTCCTGCCAAGTGACGACGTCATCCATTGCCGTATCAGCATTTGTTCCTTTTAACCTCAATAATCTGCTTACACAGGCTTCATCTGTGTGTCGTCTCTGCTTGCAAAAGCAGATTGACTGGAGAAAGGAATGCTTAGCCCGAAACTTCTCATGGGCAAGGCAGACGTTAGGTACAGGTCTATCGGTATGCGCAAAGCAACTTGCAATCATTTTAAAATTAATAACAAAATAAGCAAATAGAATTTCTATAACATCAAAATGAATTAATTTTTTCTGAACCTCATAGACATTTAGAAGTATCACGATATGGATATGGATTATTTACTTGCAACATTAGCTTATTACAATCCAAGGTAAATCACATCTGGAAATAAAAATGTCACATTTTCTTGAAAAAACCCAAAGTTTATTTAGAAATTAGTTTTACATAGTGGGTTTTTCGTTGCACCTCCTACCTATTAATAAAGTTTTTAAAATTAACCTCAGAGGATGCGCACGAGAAAATTGAATATGAAACTTTTGTTAGGGCACATAGGATCAGATTTTATCACACTTAATTTCAGTTAGCATAGAGAAATACAGAATCATGATTAATCTTCTCTTTGACTCTTATGTTGCCTGGCAATCTTACAAATAGCTCCGTTTTCCACTTCTTTGTCTAGTAACTTACTACCAGTAATATCGAATTTTCTTTGAGATTCGTATTGATATCTATTTCATTTTTATAATTATGGATATTTTTACAGTCATCATAGACCTGGGTAGGTCACTCATTGTTAATGCCATGGATAAAAGTTTGTACAGCGAATTCATGTGGTTAAGTCTGGTCTAAATGGCTCTCTTCCCTCCCCGTGGTATGGGATTTGTCTGAATTTACTTTGCCCTTGTGACAAGTATAATTTAACTTGCAGGCTGATTAATGGAACCTGTTACAGTATCCTGCAGTACGAGAGTTTTCAAACATCGCAACTTCAAAAAAAAAAAAAAAAAAAAAAAATCGTTCGTCGCTGCGGACGACGGCAGTCGAGTAACAACCGCCTACAATGTGAAGGAATAAGCACCATCCATGGACTTCTTCGACCGACACCGTATCTCGTCGTTAATCTCGTTTTAATGCGGAACGCTCAGCGACTGTCGGAATCGACTACAAAAAGGACATACTTCGACAATTACGACCCGAAGGATATTCAACTCTAACTTTGCTGGCGAAGGACTCGTGCTGGGGATGTTTTTTTTATTCATCGCGAACGTAATCGTGTAGCTTAGGATGCAGAGTAATATGAGCGCAAAAAAAATAGAACGTTGGACCCGCCCAGGCAAATTTTCCCCTTGTTTTAACCATTGAAAAAATAAAGGCCGTTTCAATTGCTATAGGTGGTTGTCTGGAAAACTGTTGTAATGGACGAAAAGTTGTTCGAAAACGCTAGTTAAAAGTGAAGTAGTATAACCTCGGTCATGTATCCTATAGTATATAAAATGATCATAAATAACAGAATCGAAATATATCTTTGCGTGTACGCAATAGGAATCTATTTAAAGTGCACATATAATTAATCATAATTTTATGAATCCATATACATATGTATAAACAAATCAGGTTAGCCTAATATCAATCAGTTACCTTTTATGTTAAATTTTTTATCCGCAGATATATAAATTTAGCATAGCAACGAATCAATCAGCATAAACATTAATAATTTTAAGCAATTCATTATAGGAAATTTTTTTATCAGGTAAAATATGATTTTTATCATGTTAATCTTCATTCTATGCATTGTCAAGTACATTAGTATTTTTCTGTAGCATATGTATCTTAATGAAATGAAGTGAAAAACTGTATCATTATATATCACGTGATCACTATTATTTACCAATATCATTGTTTTATATTTTATTACTTGAATCAATTCATGTACACCATGAATTTTTATTTACTTATATATATTCACATAGTGTCTGTATCACACTCCTATAAGTCCAAAAAATGCAAGTCAAAGTTTGAGTAATATTCAGTGGTTGGTTTGGTAGCTGACCGAGCTGATGTAAGTGTTTACATAATTAAAAATATGGAATGTAGTCCATATATATAAAAGTCTAAAACTAAAGAGGTCAACCAGATTGCTTGCAGGAATGTGATCAGACTAGAGACGCTAAAGATGACGTATACAATAAGTATGTAGGCTAAGATAACATGCCGTCACCTGTAGTCATTCAATTGTTTAAAAACATTAGTCCAAGCTCCCTGCTTGAGACAACTACCGCCTACGTGATCTGTAGCGTGTCTCATTTGATTGTGTGTTCGTATGAAACTATGTCATTTGTATGTATGTTCATATGTTCGAACTACTGTCTGTTCCCTCATAACTTGTAACAGAGGTGGTAGACAGGCAGAACAGAGTTAGCTATCGTCATTAGAAGACCTGTACCTCTTTACCTAAGCTATTTATCATGTAGAGGAATAGGATTAGCCCCCCCATCATCATTGGCAGAAGCGATCAAGCTATCGTTATTAGAAGACTTGTACAATCATATCTGATCTTCAGCATGTAAAACTTCAGAAGAAATTATATCTATTTTTATACTTAGTGTTTTCTACAAGAACCTCACCGAACCATGAGTTTAACACATCGTCGTAAAGATAATACCGACTTCGTAAGTGATCTACAAAACCCCAGACACTCCATTGAAGATGGAAGTGCAATACCAACCGACTTAGCGTAAGTTTATCGCTAGTCTAACATTACCTCATAGGGCGCCTTATCATACAAGGCACAAGCCCTAATATATAGACCTAATCTCACCAATTCCATTTATTCGAGAAATCGTTTCAAAGGCAAATCCTCACTACTACTACTACTACTAGTCTGCCCTCACCATACAACGACTGCTAGGACCTGATATAACTAAGGAAAGAGACTACAAATCTCTCTCTCTCTCTCTCTCTCTCCTCTCTCTCTCTCTCCGTGTGGCGCATCACCTGAATTATCCACGGGTGAGTGAGCGTCAGGATTTCGGTGCAATAAGTGCATAATAGGGGGTTTTTACGGTCACCCGTCCAACCAGTACCGGAGTGAAAAAAAAAAATTAGATAAGAAATTATATAGACTCTAAAAGGTGAAACATTAATCTATCTTCATGCCAAAATGCTTTAGAGTTCCGTACGTTACGTGAGATTCGACGTGGGTTCAATCATGCACGGTTATCAGAGAGTCAACGGGTGGGACAGATGGGCTGAATTGGTGATGGAGGAACAATGAAACGAAAGAGAACTTCTGATGTAACGAACATCGGCGACGAAGCTTCTATCCAAACAAAGAAGAATATATATTATTCGCGCATGACAATAAGAATACTGAAGATGATGATAAAGATGTAGAATTAACTTTTGTAGCTGTTTTTATTCGTGTTACTTATTCTGAATCGATGTACCAATAAATAGAAGGGGGCTGGTGTGATAAAGGTAATTTGGATGTGTCTTAGTTAATGAAATGATCAATTTATTTATATATTTATTTACTTATTTAGTTAGTTATTTAGTTATTTTAGTTATATATTTATTTAGTTTAGTTGATTTATTCAATTTATTCATTTAATTTATTTATTTATTTACATATTTACATATTTACATATTTACATATTTACATATTTACATATTTACATATTTACATATTTACATATTTACATATTTACATATTTACATATTTACATATTTACATATTTACATACTTATTTACTTATTTACTTATTTATTTATTTATTTATTTACTTGTTTGTTTATTTATTGTTATTTCTTTTAATGAATATTTTTTGGATCGCGTAAGAAACAAGATATCCGCCATGCGGGATACTCCAACCCAGTAGTTTATTTATGGCTTTCCAGCAGGCCATGGTCAGACTCCAGCCCCCCACAACCGCCCCCTCCCCCCAAATAATAATAATAAAACGGCTTTTCCACTCGACTCAACCTAGATTTTATAAATAACACGCCGGACCTGAATCCAGTTCCCTGAGCTGGTAAGTGTTACTTACTACCTATTTTAAGAGTGGATCTTCCCTCTAAGAGACTAACATATTCCTATTACGAAATAAAGAAAACGGATTTCCCCTCATTCCTCTGCTGGGATACTAGCGTAAACGAGTCGCTTAAACAGTCCAAGTTACTTAGTTCATATAAGCGTTTCGATTCATCCAATTTGCAACGTCCTCCAAAATGTTAGCGGCCTGGAAAAGGTTGCAAGCGTACCCTTGAACAGTTTTGCTATTCTAACCTTGTTTCTCTCGACCTTGGTTTTAGTACCCTGTCACAGCAAGGTCGAGAGAGAGAGAGAGAGAGAGAGAGAGAGAGAGAGAGAGAGAGAGAGAGAGATCCAGCCAAAACGAAATGCATTAGGGGAGTTTTTCAAAAGCCTCTACACCGATGAACTGGGGTTGATGGTGATAACTAAGTGCGTGTTATCGACTGTCTTTGCAACTTTGCAACTTTGAACAGCAGTTTCCTCCCGTCCCAGATTTAAATAAAAAGAAGAGAGTCAGTCTTCTGGCAGTGGCGATCACCAGAGAAGACAGCACTGATGAAAAGAGGACAGCTTTTATTTTCTCAAATAAAAGGAGATAATTTAATGTCGATAAATTAGAGGAAGTGACCAAGATATTAAGGGCTAATTATTGACTTGATTCAATGAAATCACGTAAAGTAGCTTATATAATATTAAATTCAAAGATACTTGTAACGATTCGACTTTTGGTGTATATGCTGCAAAAAAAAAAAAAAGTGCAGTTTTCCTTATGTAAACTTTAAAAAAACTGTAAGTTTCCACGAGAGAAACAATGCCATCGAAATATATACTTGAGATAATGACCATATACGTGTATATTATATATATAATATATATATATATATATATATATATATCTATATATATATATATATATATATTACTATATATATGTCATATCACATTACCGTGATTCATATACATACATCGAGCTACAATGTCCTTTAATATCTAATTCGCTCTACCTCGGAATTAATATATTTTCATATATGCTTAACCGAAGGGGAATTTTTCTTTACGATAACAGATTTGCCTGTTTCTGGGCGCGAACGCAGGAGACATTCAAATCCAGGAACGTCAGTGAAGCTCTGCCACCCCACCATCTCGAAAGGCCTAAAAGTTTATGTCGTCTCTCAAAATGGAAGTGAATTTTGGGTATCTCATCATAGTAAATGATTTACAGTTTTAGTCTAAGCAACAATATTTTACATCTATATTTTTTTTATCCAATCAACTAGATAACAAAGCAGACACGAACTCGAGCGAATGACGAATGGGCAGAATATCAATGAACATCCATATGAAAAAAAATTCCCATCAGCTATCCAATATACAGGAACTTAAATCTCCAAGGAATTAAAATCCTGTAATCCACGTACGAAGAAGCTGGTAAATCCCAACTTTACGCAGTTATGAAATAGAGCATTTAATGAGTCAGTCTGTTTTTTCATTTGTTACGAATAATGAAAAAAAATCCTATAGATATTCGACAGCTAAATTGGAGCATAAATCCGTAAGGAATTACAATTCTCGAATCCCCGTACAAAGGAGCGATTAAATTCCAACTGGAATATATGAAATCAAGGATTTAACAACTAAATGACCTTGTATTACAATTAATGTAAAAAAAAAGATTTAACAATAAAATGACCTTGTATTACAATTAATGTAATATTAGGAATTTAACAATAAAATCACCTTGCATTACAATTAATGTAAAATCAAGGATTAAACAATACAATGACCTTGTATTACAATTAATGTAAAATAAAGGTTAAACAATAAAATGACCTTGCATCACAATTGATGTAAAATCAAGGATTTAACAATACAATCACATAGTATTGCAATTAAGGTAAAATCACAATGTATTAAAATTAATGTAAATTAAAGGATTTAACAGTATAATCAACAGATAAACAGTTACATAAATCCACAATTCTCTGATCCACGTACATAGAAGCGATTAAATCCGAACTGTATTCAGCTAATAAAATAATGGTTAAAGATCAAATCAGCTCATGGTACAAGAAACGACAAAAATATTTATACGAATTTGAAATCTACAAAGAAATAAAACAAGGAGATGATTAAAAAAAATCGCTGGCATTCCATTGGGTCTTATCAAAACCTAATGGGACCGGCAACTGTTAAGTCTAATGAGGGGTAGGGTGCCCAAATTGTGGCCTCCACCCTACTCATTCTAACCCTCAAATCAAACCCCCACCCCCTCCCCCCCTCACCCCCCCCTCTCTGTGCCCTATGCACCAATAAAACCATTCGGATACTGGCCTCATTTTTACCTATATTTATTGAACTAAACTTCATAAAATAACACTTAAACCACCCAGGAAAATTGATTTAAAAAATTGGTAATCTATAATGATTAAAGAATATTAGGAAAGGCGATACTATTCTTTAATATATCTCAGGAGAGTCTCGCTATATACCTCGTTCTCTCTCTCTCTCTCTCTCTCTCTCTCTCGCTCTCATTCTTTGACATCCTGAATTGCTGTTGCTATAGCCATGCCCAGGGTAGCAACGGCAGAGTAATCTGACATAGGGTTTATAATCGGTCTCCTGATCTGTATACCTCCTGTCAATTCTAAAAGATCCACTTTGACCTTGAGGCCTGATATCTCATTTGTTGCTATGGCTCTTCATGTTACGCTGTACAAGACTGTCTGTCAGTTATAATAATAATAATAATAATAATAATAATAATAATAATAATAATAATAATAATAATAATAATAATAATAATAATAATAATAATAATACATATTGAATCAATGTGAGTAAATGATATTAACAGGTGACATGTATAATTAGGAAACAACTTCATTGCATTCCTGATAATGATAATGATAATGATAATTATTATTATTATTGTTGTTGTTGTTGTTTTTAATGCAAACAGTAGAATATATTAACTGATAACTTGTATAAAAATGTACTACTCTTATTGCCTTTAATAATAATAATAATAATAATAATAATAATAATAATAATATAATAATAATAATAATAATAATAATAGATACAAAATCGTGAAGAATAATGTGTCATAAAATTCACAATTATATACTAATATACTCTACTATATAATTGTGGATTTTTGACACAACAACAACAACAACAATAATAATAATAATAATGAACCAAACAAAAACTTCTTTCAGTTTTCTTCTGAAGATTGAAAAAGAAACCCACAAATTCAATTTGTAACTTGTTTACTTCTAAGTATTTCATTTGAGTTTTTACTCCACACTCGAGTACTTTCAGCCCTTCTGTGGCCCATTCTCAAGAGATGTTGGGATGTTAGCCTGGTCAAGGCCCAGCAGTCTTCTGGAACTTCTTCTCGTTGTGCTGTCATTTATGCGATGGCTGTTCTGGTTTTCTTGAAAGTTGCCAATCCCCTCTTGTCGCTCTGATATCCTGAGCTGATGGTCAATGGGATTCATTCCCTTGGTGGTAAGGGTGTGGTCACCGTAAGTCTGTTGGGCAGGAAACCTAATCTCCAGGTCAGCAGGGTCAATCTTAGCTTCTTTTAATATCAAAGCTCGGCTTATGGGATCTTCTGAGGTAAAACCTTTGTTTCCTCAATTACTTTGATCTCTCTGATAAGCGCCACCTTCTACTACCCTCCTGTGACTAATTTTGTTGCTTTTGTATATAAGCCTACTGTTTTTTGAAATCCATCCTATGGTCATTTTCCCAACAATGTCTAGCTATAGCACTCCCCTTGAGAGTTAAGCTGTACTGCCCTTCTATGTTCTTGACTCTAGTCCCCCCCCCCCCCCTTATTCCCCCCCTACCTGATTCCCCCACATATCTTTCTCCACAATTATTGCAATTGATTATGTATACTCCCTCTACATCCATCTGTATTACTGTCTTCTCCTTCCAATTTATTTTTACATACTTTGTTTTTTAAGTATTAATCAAAGGTATATACAAATTTATATTGACTTTCTTTCATTTTTGAAGTGATTTGTTTCATTTTAGGCATAAAAGGGAGGGCAACTATTTTCTTGTTTTCTTTATTCCATGTACTCTCTACATTCGCTCTGTAAAAATATTTTTTCTAGCTTTGGTGAGTGCCCTTTTTTCTGAACCATTCCGGGTATGCTAATGCATCGAAGCTTTTATCGATGTAATTTATTTCTTGCTCTATCTTGCAAGGGTCACACGTTCTCATTGCCCTAAGAAATAAACCTGTTAGAACCCCTATTTTATATCATGACTATGAAAAGAGAAGAAATGAATATATGAGTTTGTAGGTGTGGGCTTTCTATATGTGCTGAATTCATATCCTGTTCTTTTCTTTCTATGAGTATGTCTAAAAAGGGCAGTTTATTATTGTTACTTTTGTTTTCAAAAAGTGAACTGGATATTGTTATCAAACTTATTGAGCTCATCTAGAAAAGTTTCTATTTTTATTTCCATCCCCTTGCAGAATAGCAAAAAATATCATCCACGTATCATCCACCTCCTTGCAGTTTTAAGTTAGGACATTCACATTAGGAATAGATTAGTTTCGAAATATCCCATACAGATGTTAGCGAAGTATAGGGATAATGAGGACCCCATAGTCTACGTCCAATTTTGTTTGTAAACATGTCCCTCACCACGTGAAATAAGTATCACTGACACACAATTTGATCAACTCAGGAAAGACGCCTTTTCGATGTTTGGATTGAAAATAACCCTCATTAGTTTTTAGTCTGTAGGAATTCTAAATACTTTATCTAAGGGGACATTGGTGAAATAATGCTACTACATCAAAACTAACCATGTGTCCCTTTATATTCTTTTTCTTAACTTTGTCTATGAAATCTACTGAATGTTTAATATGGGATTCTGAAAATATACCTAAGTATATTCCTAGTTCTCCAGCTAACCACACAGCTAAGTTTTTGTTAGGAGATTTCCTACTAGAAACAATAGGGCGTAGAGGGCAGCCCTCCTTGTGTATTTTGGGTTGCCATATATATATGCAAGTTCAGGTAATTTACTTGAGAATAATTTAGTGCATAGCATGTCCTTCCCATTACCTAGTCTACTGATTATTTTCTTCACATTCTG
>NC_061103.1:39201509-39219009 GCF_015104395.2 Macrobrachium nipponense
CATTGTTACGTGGTCCAAGAATGCTGGGGGCCTCGTGATTATTATTATATTATTATTATTATTATTATTATTATTATATTATTATATTATTATTATTATTATTATTATTCTGATGATAACGAATTTATTATTATTATTATCAGCATATATTATGTTAACACAATTCACATTTGTCCTATACTATTACTTTTTATCCTTTGAGGGGGCCCCAGACTCACTCTCTCTCTTTCTCTCTCTCTCAGTGGCAAACGTCCCGAAACCTATCCGTTATGTCTCTCGTGTCTACTTTTTTTTATTGATTCCTTCGTTCTCTATCCTTGAATTTTTTTTTTTTTTTTCGGACCTTTTTTTTTGTATTATTTAGACGGTCATTGATCACAGCCCTTCCACACCAGCTTGCAGAAGCCTGTGGTATAATGACTCGTCATTATATAATTTGTTTGCCCAATTAACTCGAGGAGGTCCGTCTTGCACCTTCATGCAAATGAGGACCATTAGGAAAGAAGACCCTTTTGCAGGAACAAATGATCATCATGTTGCTGTTTATAAAAAAGGTCGTCTGGGAACAACTTACAATGGGGTGGGAATTGCGAAGAACTGGGAACAGTTATAGAGTTGGTTTTTTTTTAAGTTTAATTTACGTGATGAAATATTAGTGGGTTTTGTTTTTATTTATGATTTATGCCTGGGCAGAGATAAATGGATTAGCGTACCTGGGTTAAACTTGAATTGGTAAGTGGTATTAAGTACTTTGTTTTTTCTTTTATTTCTTCTGCCCGTGTGTATGTGAGTACGTGCGTTTGTACGTATGTGTGTCCGTAACATGATGCACAACCTCTCTCACAGACGTATAAGAGACAATTGCGATAGAGAGAGAGAGAGATGATGAGAGTAGAACGAAGGAGAGAGAGAAGAGAGAGAGAGAGAGATGAGAGAGAGAGAGAGAGAGAGAGAGCATTAAATGAATTCTGACACTCGATACATCACTTCCCCAATTTTATTTTACGTGTCTCTCTCCATACCCCATACACTATCTATCACAGCATAAAAACGTTTCAGTAAGAGAGGGAGTGAGAGACAGAGAGAAAGAGAGAGATAAAAAAACTTTATCTTATGAGTAATATTATCTATCGCTGCTAAGCTGATGAAGAGCATTTTGTAAGCTCCCATTGGCTACCAAGGATAAAAATATACTATTGTGGATTGGCCTTCTCTAGGCCTGTATGCGCTTGCATTTACATCGTGCGCGCACGCAAGCGCTCACCCACCTTGTTCATTTACAAGATAACGCCTGCGGGAAGGCAGACAAAACAAGGCGTAATTGGGTTTTGAAAAATGGCGCTATCAGTGGCTGCCATAACTTGAACAACACTCACTCTTTCATTACCAGTTCTGAAAGGAAGAAATTCAGGAGAGAGAGAGAGAGAGAGAGAGAGAGAGAGAGAGAGAGAGAGAGAGAGAGAGAGAGAAAGGCAATTGATAGTAAGTGACTAATACCAATTACTCTTTGGGTACTGTTTGCAATGAGAAAGAGAGAGAGAGAGAGAGAGAGAGAGAGAGAGAGAGAGAGAGAGAGAGAGAGAGAGAGAGAGAGGCAATTGATAGTAAGTGATTAATACTAAGTACTGTTTGGGTACTGTCTGCCATGAGAGAGAGAGAGAGAGAGAGAGAGACAAATAATGAGTGACTAAAGTGCATTTTATATATTAAAAAATCATAATTGATTTCCTTTAGCATAAAATCTCCAAATGACGGCTCATTCCAAAAAATATAATTGAATATCGTCACCAAATTCTGTCACGATATTCAGTGTTAAGGTTCCTCTAGAAGGTGAGGGGATCTGCGCACGTATTTTCTATTGTTATTCTCTCTATCTCCCCTCCTTTCTCCTTCTTCTTCTTTTTACATGTCCAGGAATTCTACCTACGACATTTTCAACTGCTCTTTGTTAGTTAACAATTTTGGGACACGAACAATATGAATCTCTCTCTCTCTCTCTCTCTCTCTCTCTCTCTCTCTCCTCTCTCTCTCTCTCTCTATGACTTGTCTGTCTATCTCTGTCTCTTTGTTCGCTCGCTAATCTCGAAGGTTAAAGCTACACAGAAAACGAAAAATGAGTAAATCTCTCTCTCTCTCTCTCTCTCTCTCTCTCTCTCTCTCTCTCTCTCTTATGGGGTTCATTCATTATTCTTTTTTATTTTCATTTACTCGACATCATTGCAATGATTATTTTATTTTTGTCATCCCGTGGTCGTTCAGGTGCGAGCAAGAATGCAGTTGATTGCACGGCAGGAATTTCTCTCTCTCTCTCTCGTATGTTTTTGCATGCCAGTCCGATCAAGTGAACTAGACATTGTGCAGTTCGTCTAAATGATTGATTGACAGGCAGCTAAGTTATATAGGCAGAAGTCTTAAGGAAAATAAATCGTTTGAAATTAAGCACAAAAAAATAAATAAATAAATAAAAACTAAAATGACGTCCAGCTTTGTTTTTGAGAACTGTGAGAGCGAATATATATATATATATATATATATATATATATATATATATATATATATATATATATATATATATATCTGATATATATTACGTTCATTTGAAAAAACACAATTAATAATATAATAAAAATAGGATAAAAGGGAAAATTAGTAAAAAAAATAGTTCATAGAAAAAGATGAAACGCAGCACACGACTTAAAATTCTTGAAGAATGTTTAGAAGCTTTTTTTTTATTTTGTATTTTTGTCTCTATCTAAGCGCCCCGTAAGGTGTAGGAGGGGTTAAGAGGGCTGATGTGGACCTCTGAAACTCTGGTTTCAGGAGGTTGCTTGTGAGAATTTAATGCCGCATTAAATCGCTTGTTTATAATGACAAAACTATTACAAACTTTGTTTTGCTATCTTTAAACGCTGATTTACTTTGAACCCTTCTATTATTTGGATTTAACTCATATCAATTGTCTTTGATTGGACCACACACATCAAAACTACACAGAATATTCTGACCTGTCAGAGGCCAGTTCATAGAATTTAGAAATGTCGTCAATTATTTAATAATTTGCTCATTTTTATGAACACAAATTTTGTAACCTCAGTCAGTCCTTGAAGGTTTAGAGGCAAGCTTATGGTAGGATGCATTGACAGAACGAGAAGGACAAATGGAAGGATCCCACAGTTCTTACTAAGCAGTTGCTCTGTCTGTAGACAGGGGATACAGACCCTTTTCTTTTATACATTATTATATTCCATACATTATTACAAAAAAAACTTCGATTCTCGGGCATTCCATTGAGAGGTGAGAGATGTGTATTTCTGTGAATAGAAGTTCACTCTCGACGTGGTTCGGAAGTCACTTCAAGCCGTTGGTTCCGTTGCTGAATAACCACTGGTTCCATGCAACTTAAAAACACCATACAAACAAACAAACAAATTACCAATAAAACGAAGTACGATTCTAATTCAACTATCACATCCATAAAAGCTCAAAGACCTCCTCTAAACACAGCAGAACACGATTCACCCAGAAGCTGCAATAAAGAGACCTTTGCAGACCAGTAAAAAAAAAAAAAAAAAAAAAAAAAACACACACACAGATTGTTACCAGCAGCTGTGACCGCGTAGATCACGTCAAACTAGAAACTGGAAGCCAGTCAACAGAAGCTTATGTTGACGACCGGGTCCATCATCTTCGGAAGAAGAAGAAGAAGAAGAAGAAGAAGAAGAAGAGATGAGAGCATAAACGAAACGGCTTCTGGTTACCAGAGCTGGAAGACTCCTTCCTAACAAGAGCCAGGACCTCTGGGTCTCTTTGTGTACCAGGAGACACAGACAGACAACGTCCTCTGGGTCCCAGTGGTGACTCTGTCTTTATAGGCTTCGAGTGGCGACCACGCCTAACTTGTCACAGTGATCTGGACAAGATGACACACTGCAGGAGAAGTGGTAGCAGGAATCTCTGGAGCTAAATCTGCAGACGACGAGAGCTTCTGATAAAGCTTGTTTTCAAAGATGTAAAGTTTACAGGGCCTCTGTCCATTCGCCCGAGTCTGACTGGCCGGTTACAGCCATAAGCGAAGACTCGGAAATTCAGAATGATTTTAAATATAGCCAGATTTAAACTCGCTACTTGTTTACAAAGCAGGTATTTCGTCATTGTCTAAGTGATGGGTCGTCCAGGCTCGTAAGGAGAGAGTTTTTTTTTTAAATGATTTCTGACATTGATGATGATGATGATAGTGGCTGGCTGTATCACTACCAGTTTTTTTTTATTGATTGCTTTGCTATTTGATTCCCATTGTTTGAGTGCTTGTCAAATTGAAGTAAGTGATTTACATATACAACAAAATACGATAAGCAAAACTGGCATGTTGTCTAATGCAGAATTTTTTGCACTTTAAACAAAAGCTTCCTTTCCTATGGTTTGACATCATACCTTGCTAATCTATATTAGATTAATTAATCTATAAGGTATGCATAAAACTATTTTCATCAAAAGAAATATGCTGTGAGAGGCATAAGTTGATTCCAGTTAAATTTTGTAAGTTGAAAGAAAATTTATGTATTCGTCTTTTTTAATTATTAAAAATCAAACTTTTCTCGTTAGTATCAAGGAATAAATTAATTTTTAAATTTGTGGGTACATGGTGTATTTACGTATTTGTAAATTTACATAAGGTACTGATGTATTTGCAATTTACGTACAGTGGCGTTATAGCTGCAAAGAAGCGGCTATTTTGTAAAAAATATTTTGTAAAAATAAACCATATAACTGACTCGAATTATTCTGAAATCACAATCTCCTTGCCGTGATTTCAGAACCTGGTTTGAGCACAGGTAGTACTTCCTTAGAGGTGCCTTTTAAAAGACAGAGAAATTGACATACACACAGACAGAGTAAGGTTAGGTATATTATGTAGTGAAAGAGAGAGAGAGAGAGAGAGAGAGAGAGAGAGAGAGAGAGAGAGAGAGAGACGATGAGCAGACCTCCTTTTTTAGAGAGAGAGAGAGGAGAGATACTAAACTGCGAAAGACAAGCACTGTCCAGGTAGAGAGAGAGAGAGAGAGAGAGAGAGAGCTACTAAACTGTTGGAGATTGAAAGGCAACCGCTGTTCAGAGAGAGAGAGAGAGAGAGAGAGAGAGAGAGAGAGAGAGAGAGAGAAAACCTTCTAAACTGTTGGAGATTGAAAGGTAACCGCTGTTCAGAGAGAGAGAGAGAGAGACGAGAGAGAGAGAGAGACCTTCTAAAACTGTTGGAGATGAAAGACACCACTGTTCAGAGAGAGAGAGAGAGAGAGAGAGAGAGAGTGAGAGAGAGAGAGAGAGAGATAAATAATGCATCAGATGTCAGAGATCTCGTTTGTTCAAACCGTTCGGGGGAGAAGAGAGAGAGTTCCTTGACATCATCTCCTTGTTAGCTCGTAAGAGATGTCGCCGCTGGTTGGCGTCGCCTGTTAGATATTGAAATCTGCTTGTGCTTGTACTGCCTTCATAAAAATCCTTTTCGTGCTTGTGAAGGCGAATTTGGGGTTCCTGAGTTTAGACATTGTTTCATGTCCGCTTGAAGTTGCAGTCATGACAGATCTTAATGTGGTCGTGGAGTTTTTTTATCTTTTGTTTGTGCTGCGGTTTTGCTGGCTCTTTTGTTTGTTTTTGTTTTGGATGGAATATGGGTGCATTGTTAGGTGTCATTCTATCTTTTTAGTTTGTATTTTTCCTTTTTTAGGGGGAAGCCTCAAAGACACTTATGTAAAATTGATATAATTCTCTTTCATTTTTTTGTCTTAAAAACAATTTTTTTTTATTCCAATTCACGAGCACTATACAAAGACGAGGTTTAATCCATTCTGTAAACTGTCATTTTCCACCCGAGTGAAATCTTATTCACAAAACAATCTGTCACTTTTTCCAAGTAACATATAAAGGCATTTCTCACACAAGTGAAATATAGCCATACAATCAAAGCGAGACCAGGATTCTGACATTTATATACCGCGTGAAATTCATTATTAGGTCAATTGTGTGTTACGACTTCCAGTTAGAAAAGGAATTTTATCTGGGGGTAAACTTGTTTTACGAGTCTTAGAAATGAAGTTATCTAGAAGTTGTTTAGAGTGTCTTGGATAGCGTTCTTTGTAGCGTACATCTTTTTAATGTCTGATTTCCTCTTTCTATATTTCTAATTACCTTATGTTACTTCTTACAAATGAACGCCATAATAATCTTTGGAAGCTTGTTCCATATGGATAAGGCTCATGTTGTTAAAAAATCCACAGTTAAATATTAAAATATATTCATATGTAAAAAAACAAAGATTTGGAACACCTGAATGGTGTTCATCAGTCTACACTGATGAGGAAAGTCTTTGCTTTTTACATAGAAATATATTTTAATATATAATTGTGGATTTTTTAACAATTTGTTCTTCACCAGACTGTGATTTCTTAACAATAATAATAATAATAATAATAAACCTCTAAAGGGTCCACAATAATACAAAGTGTTAAGAGACCGTGTATAATTTTTAAGACTTTACAAAAAGCTTTCGAAGTCTTAAAAATTATACACGGACTCTTAACACTTTGTATTATTGTGGACCCTTTAGAACATTATATATACTCTCGCGATAGAGAGTTTTTCCCTAATAATAATAATAATAATAAAAATAATAATAATAATAATAATATTAATAATAATAATAATAATAATAATAATAATGACTGACAGTAATTTAAAAGGCATTTGATTCCCAAGAAGGTAAAAGAGAAGTTTCAAACTTCTAAGTATAATAATAATAATAATAATAATAATAATAATAATAATAATAATAATAATAATAATAATAATAATAAATACCACCCAGTCGAATTGGAGGACTGTGATAGAGCAAAAAAAAAAAAAAAAAAAAAAAAAAAAAAAAAAAAAATAATAATAATAATAATAATAATAATAATAATAATAATAATAATAATAATAATAATAATAATAATAATAATAATAAAATGAGGAAGGACAGTGATTTAAAAAGCATTAGATTTCCAAGAAGGTAAAAAGGGAATTCAAACGTCTAATTATTTGTCATAAGAGATCCACAATTAAGAGAGAAATATAAGATATATTATTTCTAATACTATATAAGCATTTTGCTTCAGAGATCCATAAAGATTCGAGAATATAAAATATGATAAGCTCGTCAAGAACTTGAAGAAGAGAGAGGAAATCACAGATAGTTTAGAATTGTTAAAGAACCTAAATAATATTAAGATGTAGATGGCCACATTATAAATAGCCTTGACTGCTCTCCTGAACCTCATCTTCTGGGGTAGACTCGTTGTAAAAGGTAAAGGAAGAAGAAGGAGAAGAAGATAATTCAATTAATTCAATCACAACAAACAGCCATTAGCTAGCTCAGTCGAGTCGAGATGTAACGGACCATTGTTTACAAATGCCTGAAGGGATTTCTCCTCCTCCTCCTCCTCCTCCTCCTCCTCCTCCTCCTCCTCTTCTTCTTCTTCTTCTTCTTCTTGAGGACACGGCAATTAATTCTGGCCCTGTCAGATTCCTTCACTCAGGCATCTCAAGGAAGTCCTCAGGCTTAGGTCCTGCAAATTCGCTCGTTAATTCTAGTATCCTTACGAGGGAGGCATAGATGTATCCTACTATTCCCGGCCCCCCCACCACCCCCCCCCCCACCCCCATGAAAGGACTGGCCGGTCTCTCGTTCTTCCCAAAGAAGGTCCTCGGGTTTTGATCCTACAAATCTTTTTCTTTATTCGAGTATCCTTATGGGGAATGAAAAACGTTTCCTACTATCCTACTGAAAGGACCTCAGTGTCTAGGATGACAGGAACCGGTTGCTAGACAGGATATCATCCTCCGCCTGTGACTTCTTCAGGTGTCAACTGCGACTTACGACGTCGCCTTCACTGAAAGGCAATTCTTCACGCGTGCGTCTGTTCTTGAAAGCACAATGGGGGAAGAAGATTGGTCGAGGAGATAAATGAATGTATTTAAAATCATTCGTGAATGAATCCTTACGTTCACGTGAATGGGTCGTAGTTTGAGCCACTGAATGAAATGTTGCTGTAGTATTATACTTTGAGGAAATTACTCAAAAATGTGACATTTTTAATTAATTCTTACGTTCTCGTGAATGGGTCGTAGTTTGAGCAACTGAATGAAATGTTGTCGCATTGTACTTTATGGAAATTACAGAAAAATGTGACCTCTTGAATTAAATCTTACGTTCACATGAAGGGTTTGTAGTTTGAGCCACTGAATGAAATGCTTTTGTAGTATTGTACTTTCAGGAAATTACTGAAAAATGTGAGTTTGAATTCTCTAAAAAAAATAATAAAGAACGATATTAGCAAGAATAAATTGGTAAAAGTTATGTATGCTAGATTTTGCTGTTTTTTCACAATATTCTTTATAAATTTATAGGTTATTATTATGAAAGGGTGATAAATTAATGTTCAAGACCTCGTCAAAATAACAAGTTACGAACAGTAATGCCCTCGGTGAGATGGTGAGTCCAGAGATCCACACTGGCCTCTCATTCCTTGAAAATTGGGCCACATTAATGAACGGTCTTTGGATAAGAGCCCCTTATATAATCTTTCTCTCTCTCTCTCTCTCTCTCTCTCTCTCTCTCTCTCTCTCTCTCTCGTTTTGACAATTAGGAATCTTGTTCCTGGCACATGTGCCCACAGATACAGAGACAAGCAGTACTTAAATCTCGCTATCTGTAACACGGAAATCAAATGATTTGAAAATGCCTTTTACAAATGTACCTTTCTTGAATGTTGCCCAGACCTCATTGACCAGTTCCCTTCAATGTTCCCTCTGGGGTATCGAGTGTCCCTTATCTTTATAGGTGCTTTTTGGGGTAAAGGGAGAGACCGAAGAGCTGGTCTGTCTGTCTGGATAAACAGGTGCATATATAGTTTGGTCTCGTTCTTCGTCCATAGTTTTTGGCCTTCATGGCTAATGATTTCTATATTTCCGGGTTCTTAAGAGAAATTTTTAACAATACGTTGATTTTCTTCAAGAGTTTGTTTCTTTGATTTACTCTTTGATTTGAAGTAAATAGAATCATTTGGTTTCTTTGTGGTTTTATATATTGCTTCTTTTGTACTGGTTCAGTTTCCAAATCCGCTTTTGATACGTGTGAAGGATGTAGAAATATTGAAATATTATTTGACGAATGCAATTCTTCTAAATTGTTTTGTTTGGCGATTTGAATTTAAAAAACCAAAAATTATTTTTGTGGTTTATATAATATTTCTCCTGTACATGTACGGTTTTCGAAGGTGCGTTTTGAAACGTTGTACAGGATTTGTAGACGTAGAACTGACATATTGTTGAGGAAGATGTTTCTTTAAAGTTGTTTGTTTTTGTTTCTGTGCTTGGAAGTAGATTATGATTTTAGTTTGGTTTATGGAGGTTTTATGTATCACCGCTCTTGTACAAGTTCAGTTTTAAAATACGCGTTTAGAACGTGTACAGGATTTAGAAATTTATCTCTCTCTCTCTCTCTCTCTCTCTCTCCCCACACACAACACGCACACACAGACGCACAGACATTAGAGAGAGAGAGAGAGAGAGAGAGAGAGAGAGAGAGAGAGAGAGAGAGAGAGGCTGAAACATAAAACCAGACGTGTCCGCTATTTCATTCAAAGTAAGAACGTCGGAAAAATGAATGGAAATTACTCTCCCCCCGACCAAGAGAGAGAGAGAGAGAGAGAGAAATGACATTTTGATGACAGGGATTCAGTCAGGTCTCCTACTTACGTACTGAATCTGTCTGAAGGACCGTCCGCTGACGGACTTGACCGTTTAATGTGGAATTGAGGCAGACCTTGGGTTACGCCATGGTTCCCGATAGGATCTCCTATTAAATGATAGTGCTATAGGTATGATACGTTCATTATAATCAAAATGCTTTTTTTTTCCTCCTCTGGAAATGTCTTAAGTTGTGCCGTAGACTTTGTGGAGTGGAGAGAGAGAGAGAGAGAGAGAGAGAGAGAGAGAGAGAGAGAGAGAGAGAGAGAGAATCATATAAAATTGTAGGTTTAAACATCGGTGTGGGGAAAATTATGATAATAATAATAATAGCTAATATTATCATAATGTATGTGATGGGTATTCATATATTTATTTGTTTTGTGTGTAACTATGATGTTTTTTAGCTAAGGAAGAAATTCAGGGTTGGTTAATGTATGGTTATATAAGTATGTATGGTTACTATATATATATATTATATATGTAATAAATCTATATATATATATATATATATATAGATATATAGATAGTATATATATTAGATATATATATATATATATATATATAGATAGGTATATATATATATATATATATATATATATACATAGATATATATACTATATATAATATATATATATTTATATATATATATATGTATAGATATATATATATATATATATATATATATATATTTTTCTATAAATTTCAACATAAGCACAATCTTCACTTACAAATTAATCACACTCTTTAAAAGTACCTACACTTACACTCTGATGTGACTTACATAAAAAACTTAATGCCATTTGCAAACCAAGGTCCTTAAAGAGACCTAAAAAGAAAAGTAAAAAGGGTTTACCTTTAGCATTGATTGATTGATCATTGACATTACGTTGGCACCGCGGCGAAATGGCCACCTAGGAAGACACTGAACCTTTTTTTTAAGTAAATCAATTTGGGTGTGATTTGTGATTACGTATTTATAAGTCCATCAAAATTTGCTCTTTACATATAAAAATGTTTGAATCAGAATGTTCATTCTTTAAGAATGGCTGCATAAGGCTATACATATATCTTTAGTCCCTGGCTTCCATGCCCGGGCACCCATTCACCAGAAGACCAGAGTCGTCTTAAAGATATTAAGAATGGCGGAACAAGACACGCTAAGATGTTGGTGGTCAAAAAATGGCGTCTTAAAATATCAAGGTCCAGGTTTCATTGTTACGTGGTCCAAGATGCTGGGGGCCTCGTGATTATTATTATTATTATTATTATTATTGTTATTATTATTATTATTATTATTATTATATTATTATTATTATTATTATTATTCTGATGATAACGAATTTTATTATTATTATTATCAGCATATTATTATGTTAACACAATTCACATTTGTCCTATTACTTTTTATCCTTTGAGGGGGCCCCAGACTCACTCTCTCTCTTTCTCTCTCTCTCAGTGGCAAACGTCCCGAAACCTATCCGTTATGTCTCTCGTGTCTACTTTTTTTTATTGATTCCTTCGTTCTCTATCCTTGAATTTTTTTTTTTTTATCGGACCTTTTTTTTTGTATTATTTTAGACGGTCATTGATCACAGCCCTTCACACCAGCTTGCAGAAGCCTGTGGTATAATGACTCGTCATTATATAATTTGTTTGCCAATTACTAGAGGAGAGGTCCGTCTTGCACCTTCATGCAAATGAGGACCATTAGGAAAGAAGACCCTTTTGCAGGAACAAATGATCATCATGTTGCTGTTTATAAAAAAGGTCGTCTGGGAACAACTTACAATGGGGTGGGAATTGCGAAGAACTGGGAACAGTTATAGAGTTGGTTTTTTTTTAAGTTTAATTTACGTGATGAAATATTAGTGGGTTTTGTTTTTTATTTATGATTATGCCTGGGCAGAGATAAATGGATTAGCGTACCTGGGGGGTTAAACTGAATTGGTAAGTGGTATTAAGTACTTTGTTTTTTTCTTTTATTTCTTCTGCCCGTGTGTATGTGAGTACGTGCGTTTGTACGTATGTGTGTCCGTAACATGATGCACACCTCTCTCACAGACGTAATAAGAGACAATTGCGCATATATATATATATATATATATATATATATATATATATATATATATATATATATATATATATATATACTACGAGAGAGAGAGAGAGAGATAGAGAGAGAGAGAGAGAGAGAGAGAGAGAGAGAGAGAGAGAGAGAGATGCTTAAATGAATTCTGACACTCGATACATCACTTCCCCAATTTTACGTGTCTCTCTCCATACCCCATACACTATCTATCACAGCATAAAAACGTTTCAGTAAGAGAGGGAGTGAGAGACAGAGAGAAAGAGAGAGAGGATAAAAAAACTTTATCTATGTAATATTATCTATCGCTGCTAAGATGATGAAGAGCATTTTGTAAGCTCCCATTGGCTACCAAGGATAAAAATATACTATTGTGGATTGGCCTTCTCTAGGTCCTGTATGCGCTGCATTTACATCGTGCGCGCACGCAAGCGCTCCACCCCACCCTGTTCATTTTACAAGATAACGCCTCGCGGAAGGCAGACAAAACAAGGCGTAATTGGGTTTTGAAAAATGGCGCTATCAGTGGCTGCCATAACTTGAACAACACTCACTCTTTCATTACCAGTTCTGAAAGGAAGAAATTCAGGAGAGAGAGAGAGAGAGAGAGAGAGAGAGAGAGAGAGAGAGGAGAGAGAGAAAGCAATTGATAGTAAGGTGGACTAATACCAATTACTCTTTGGGTACTGTTTGCAATGAGAAAGAGGAGAGAGAGAGATTGATGATGAGAGAGAGAGAAGAGAGAGAGAGAGAGGCAATTGATAGTAAGTGATTAATACTAAGTACTGTTTGGGTACGGTCTGCCATGAGAGAGAGAGAGAGAGAGAGAGACAAATAATGAGTGACTAAAGTGCATTTTATATTAAAAAATCATAATTGATTTCCTTTTAGCATAAAATCTCCAAATGACGGCTCATTCAAAAAATATAATTGAATATCGTCACCAAATTCTGTCACGATATTCAGTGTTTAAGGTTCCTCTAGAAGGTGAGGATCTGCGCCACGTATTTTCTATTGTTATTCTCCCTATCATCCCCTCCCTCTTTCTTCTCCTTCTTTGTTTTTACATGTCCCAGGAATTCTACTACGGACATTTTCAACTGCTCTTTGTTCGTTTAACAATTTTGGGACACGAACAATATGAATCTCTCTCTCTCTCTCTCGCTTCTCTCTCTCTCTCTCTCTCTATGATTCTTGTCTGTCATCTGTCTCTCTTTGTTCGCTCGCTAATCTCGAAGGTTTAAAGCTACACAGAAAACGAAAAATGAGTAAATCTCTCTCTCTCTCTCTCTCTCTCTCTCTCTCTCTCTCTCTCTCTCTCTCTTATGGGGTTTCATTCATTATTCTTTTTATTTTCATTTACTCGACATCATTGCAAATGAGTTATTTTTATTTTGTCATCCGTGGTCGTTTCAGTGCGAGCAAGAATGCAGTTGATTGCACGGAGGAATTTCTCTCTCTCTCTATCGTATGTTTTTGCATGCCAGTCCGATCAAGTGAACAGACATTGTGCAGTTCGTCCTAAATGATTGATTGACAGGCAGCTAAGTTATATAGGCAGAAGTCTTAAGGAAAATAAATCGTTTGAAATTAAGCACAAAAAAATAAAAAATAAATAAATAAAAAACTAAAAATGACGTCCAGCTCTTTGTTTTGAGAACTGTGAGAGCGAATATATATATATATATATATATATAATATATATATATATATATATATATATATATATATATATATATATATATATATTACGTCATTTGTTGAAAAAAACACAATTAATAATATAATAAAAAATAGGATAAAGGGAAAATTAGTTAAAAAAATAAAAAAAAAGTTTCATAGAAAAAGATGAAACGCAGCACACGACTTAAAATTCTTGAAGAATGTTTTCTTTAGAAGCAAGTTTTTTTTTATTTGATTTTGTCTCTATCTAAGCGCCCCGTAAGGTGTAGGAGGGGGTTAAGAGGGCTGATGAACCTCTGAAACTCTGGTTTTCAGGAGGTTGCTTTTGAGAATTTAATGCCGCATTAAATCGCTTGTTTATAATGACAAAACTATTACAAACTTTGTTTTGCTATCTTTAAACAAACGCTGATTTACTTGAACCCTTCTATTATTTGGGGATTTAACTCATATCATTGTCTTTGAGTGGACCACACATCAAAACTACACAGAATATTCTGACCTGTCAGAGGCCGTTCAAGAATTTAGAAATTGTCGTCAATTATTAATAATTTGCTCATTTTTATGAACACCAAATTTTGTAACCTCAGTCAGTCCTTGAAGGTTTAGGAGGAAGCTTATGTAGGATGCATTGACAGAACGAGAAGGACAAATGGAAGGATCCCACAGTTTCTTACTAGCAGTTGCTCTGTCTGTAGACAGGGGATACAGACCCTTTGTTTTTCTTTTATACATTATTATATTCCATACATTATTACAAAAAAACTTCGATTCTCGGGCATTCCATTGAGAGGTGAGAGATGTGTATTTCTGTGAATAGAAGTTCACTCTCGACGTGGTTCGGAAGTCACTTCAAGCCGTTGGTTCCGTTGCTGAATAACCACTGGTTCCATGCAACTTAAAAACACCATACAAACAAACAAACAAATTACCAATAAAACGAAGTACGATTCTAATTCAACTATCACATCCCATAAAAGCTCAAGACCCCTCCTCTAAACACAGCAGAACACGATTCACCCAGAAGCTGCAATAAAGAGACCTTTGCAGACCAGTAAAAAAAAAAAAAAAAAAAAAAAACACCCCCCCACACACACAGATTGTTACCAGCAGCTGTGGACCGCGTAGATCACGTCAAACTAGAAACTGGAAGCCCAGTCAACAGAAGCTTATGTTGACGGACCGGGTCCATCATCTCGGAAGAAGAAGAAGAAGAGAAGAAGAAGAAGAGATGAGAGCATAAACGAAACGGCTTCTGGTTACCAGAGCTGGAGACTCCTTCCCAACAAGAGCCAGGACCTCTTGGGTCTCTTTGTGTACCAGGAGACAGACAGACAACGTCCTCTGGGTCCCAGTGGTGACTCCTGTCTTATAGGCTTCGAGTGGCGACCACGCTAATAAACTTGTCACAGTGATCTGGACAAGATGACACACTGCAGGAGAAGTGGTAGCAGGAATCTCTGGAGCTAAATCTGCAGACGACGAGAGCTTCTGATAAAGCTTGTTTTCAAAGATGTAAAGTTTACAGGACCTCTGTCCATTCGCCCGAGTCTGACTGGCCGGTTACAGCCATAAGCGAAGACCTTCCCGGAAATCAGAATGATTTTAAATATAGCCAGATTTTTTAAACTCGCTACTTGTTTACAAAGCAGGTATTTTCGTCATTGTCTAAGTGATGATCGTCCAGGCTCGTAAGGAGAGAGTTTTTTTTTTAAATGATTTCTGACATTGATGATGATGATGATAGTGGCTGGCTGTATCACTACCAGTTTTTTTTTATTGATTGCTTTGCTATTTGATTCCCCTTGTTTGAGTGCTTGTCAAATTGAAGTAAGTGATTTACATATACAAACAAACGAAGCAAAACTGGCATGTTGTCTAATGCAGAATTTTTTGCACTTTAAACAAAAGCTTCCTTTCCTATGGTTTGGACATCATACCTTGCAATAACTATATTAGATTAAATTAATCAATAAGGTATGCATAAAACTATTTCATCAAAAGAAATATGCTGGGAGAGGCAATAAGTTTTGATTCCAGTTAAATTTTTTGTAAGTTTTTGAAGAAAAATTTATTTGTATTCGTCTTTTTTAATTATTAAAAATCAAACTTTTCTCGTTAGTATCAAGGAATAAATTAATTTTTAAATTTGTGGGTACATGGTGTATTTACGTATTTGTAAATTTACATAAGGTACTGATGTATTTGCAATTTACGTACAGTGGCGTTATAGCTGCAAAGAAGCGGCTATTTTTGTAAAAAATATTTGTAAAAATAAACCATATAACTGACTCGAATATTCTGAAATCACAATCTCCTTGCCGTGATTTCAGAACTGGTTTGAGCACAGTAGTACTTCCTTAGAGGTGCCTTTTAAAAGACAGAGAAATTGACATACACACAGACAGAGTAAGGTTAGGTTATATTAGTAGTGAAAGAGAGAGAGAGAGAGAGAGGGGAGTAGAGAGAGAGAGAGAGAGAGATGAGAGAGGAGAGCAGAGAGAGAAGAGAAATACTAAAACTGCGAAAGACACTGTCCAGGGTAGAGATGAGAAAGAGAGAGAGGAGAGAGAGAGAGAGTGAGAGAGAGAGAGAGAGCTACTAAAAACTGTTGGAGATTTGAAAGGCAACCGCTGTTCAGAGAGAGATAGAGAGAGAGAGAGAGAGACGAGAGAGAGAGAGAAAACCTTCTAAAGTTTTGGAGATTGAAAGGTAACCGCTGTTCAGAGAGAGAGAGAGAGAGAGAGAGAGAGAGACCTTCTAAACTGTTGGAGATTGAAAGACAACCACTGTTCAGAGAGAGAGAGAGAGAGAGAGAGAGAGAGAGAGAGAGAGAGAGAGAGAGAGAGATAAATAATGCATCAGATGTCAGAGATCTCGTTTGTTCAAACCGTTCGGGGGAGAAGAGAGAGAGTTCCTTGACATCATCTCCTTGTTTAGCTCGTAAGAGATTGTCGCCCCGTGGGGCTGGTTGGCGTCTCGCCTGTTAGATATTGAAATCTGCTTGTGCTTTGTAACTGCCTTCATAAAAAATCCTTTTCGTGCTTGTGAAGGCGAATTTGGGGTTCTGAGTTTAGACATTGTTTCATGTCCGCTTGAAGTTGCAGTCATGACAGATCTTAATGTGGTCGTGGAGTTTTTTTATCTTTTGTTTGTGCTGCGGTTTGCCTGGCTCTTTTTGTTTTTGTTTTTTAGTTTTGGATGGAATATGGGGTGGCATTGTTTAGGTGTCATTCTATCTTTTTTTAGTTTGTATTTTTTCCTTTTTTAGGGGGAAGCCTCAAAGACACTTATGAAATTGATATAATTCTCTTTATTTTTTTGTCTTAAAAACAATTTTTTTTTTTTATTCCAATTCACGAGCACTATACAAAGACGAGGTTTAATCCATTTCTGTTAAAAACTGTCATTTTCCACCCCATTGTGAAATCTTTTATTCACAAAAAAACTGTCACTTTTTCAAGTAACATATAAAGGCATTTCTCACACAAGTGAAATATAGCCATACAATCAAAGCGAGACCAGATTCTGACATTTATATACCGCGTGAAATTCCATTATTAAGGTCAATTGTGTGTTTTACGACTTCCAGTTAGAAAAGGAAATTTTATCTGGGGGTAAACTGTTTTACGAGTCTTTAGAAATGAAGTATCTAGAAGTTGTTTAGAGTGTCTTGGATAGCGTTCTTTGTTAGCGTACATCTTTTAATGTCTGATTTCCTCTTTCTATATTTTCTAATTACCTTATGTACTTCTTACAAATGAACGCCATAATAATCTTTGGAAGCTTGTTCCATAGGGATAAGGCTCATGTTGTTAAAAAATCCACAGTTAAATATTAAAATATATTCATATGTAAAAAACAAAGATTTGGAACACCTGAATGGTGTTCATCAGTCTACACTGATGAGGAAAGTCTTTGCTTTTTACATAGAAAATATTTTTAAAT
>NC_061103.1:39224009-39229009 GCF_015104395.2 Macrobrachium nipponense
GATTATTAACGTATTATTATTATTATCTTAGTATTATTATTATATTATTATTATTATTATTATTATTATTATTATTATTATTATTATTATTTATTATTATTATTATTATTGATCTGCAAACAAATATATGGGAACAAATAAATAAATAAACGAATAAATATTTACATACAAAAACAGGAAAAGATCATAGTCATTAAACTCAGCCAGAAAAAAAATATCAGATGAGCATTCAGCTCTCAATGTAACCACCCATCCACAAAAAAAAAAAACTCTAATGGGTGGTGGTAAGCTGTCAGCCTCCCAAAGTATTTTTTTTTGTCTTTTTTTGCAGATCCGGATTGTGGAGTCAAGGTTAATCCCGAATTATTTTTCGCTATGGTCGTCAAAACTGTTGGTTTAAATATTTTTCAAGTTTGAGGTTAAGGTTTATTTGAAGGATATATATATATATATATATATATATATATATATATATATATATATATATATATATATATATATTATATATATATATATATATAATATATATATGTGTTATAGTTATATAGATTTATACATATGTTATAGATTTATATATTCTATCTATATATCTATCTATCTATATATATATATATATATATATATATATAATATATATATAGATATATATATTATATATATATATATATATATATATTACCAAAAGTAAAGTATACTAAATTGCATAATTTGCGACAGAGAAACTTGTTCGGGATTCCTTTCATATTATTATTATTATTATTATTATTATCATTATCATTATCATTATCATTATCATTATCATTATCATTATCATTATCATTATCATTATCATTATCATTATCATTATTCAAATCAGGGCATGTTTATACCATTACCATCGTGGCAATACTTCATTAGTAACTTACCTATTTACTATACATGATTTTTTAAAAAGTTTGCACTTCTCTGCTTTCATTAATAAAAAAAAACTTTACATATTCAATTACTCACTAATATCTTCATGATCTATTCTACTCGAGACATTTAAAAAAAGGAAACGAAAGACAGGTTAACAAAATGCATTCGGCAACTGGTTATATTATCAGGCCTGCTGGTTTGTCGAGATCGAGTGTGAAGTTAGGTTACTAAGTAACTTCGACTTTGCAGTGGAATTTTAAAAGCCGTTTCTTTGTTTGATTTACCTTTATAGTTGTCTTTTGTGTTCCAAAATTACTCGTTTTGTGATCCTTCTCTCGTTTTTTTAAATTGTCTTTTATTTTTCTCTCATCATATTTATTCCAATATGAGCCAATTTACGTAGCATCAATTGTAGGCAACTTATCTTCTCGATAAACATCAATATTTGTGACCGTTTCTTTTCCTGCATTATCTCTCTCCTTTCTTCTTCTTCTTCTTCTTCTTATTCTTTTTCCAGGGTCGTATATAAGCTCACCACGCCCTTCAACGTACCCTCGTAAGTATGACTTCGAAGGGAAGACCCACGTCCTAATATATGATCCCTAATGCCTCCACAAGTCACAGGTCGTAAAAAGGAACTTATTTACATGAACAATTTGTGCTTTGAGCTGACAGATGGCGTTGCCGTCGCTTGCTCTAGCTAAGTTGCTAGCTTGCTAACTCGCTAGCTTGCTAGTGCGATAACTTGCCAATTCGCTTACTCGCTCATGCGATAACTTGCTAAATCGCTTACTCGCTAACTTGCTAACTCGCTCACTCGCTAACTCACTTCTCTCGGATGGAGGGAGTGGGAAGGGTTGACAATCTGGTAGGTATCTAGGTAGGTAGACTACATACCTCAGGCTAGACCAGGGGAGGAGAGTCGATTCCTAATTTTATTCTGCTCAGTGCTTGTGAATTGCCTGCTTTAAGTGGCTCCCCTGGGGGGTTTTTTCTCCCCTTTTTTATTTGACAGAGTCCGAGATGTCTTACTGTTGTTGTCAAGCAACAGCAGCAACTGTTGCTGTTGGATGTTGTTACGCTGTTATTGGCTGTTAATTGTGGCTTGAAATGTCGCAATGCTCTGTGGTCTTCATCCGGGTCTAAATGATTGAATTTCATGGTAGATATTATTTGCAGTTTTTTCTTCTTTTTTTTTTACCGCTGCTGTCACACTGCTATTGGATGCTTTTGCTTTCTTTTCATCTTCTGTTTGTCAATATTATTGGAACGAACTCAAATACCTCATGCTTTTAGATTCAGGCCTAGATGTCATCTTTAGCATAACTTATTTATTCTCATATTCTTTTTATATTTTCCATTTTTTTTTTAGTATGACCTCGAGCTCTATGTATATATCCCCTACGGCTGAGGATATTATAGTTAAAGTTTTTGGATATTTTTTTAATATTTATTTTTACTTTTTTCGGATTTTCGGCAGAATCGTACCCATGTTTTTATCGTCTTCATATTTGGCGAGGTAGAGACTTATGGTAATTAGTCGTGTAGGCTTCAAGGGGTTCTTTGTTTATTTGTGTTGAGGCAAGAGCCTGTTGTTGTATCCGCTGAAATCTAGAATAGGTAGATGATATAAATATATCTATATATATATATATATATATATATATATATATATATATATATATATATATATATATATATATATATATATATATATATATAGCTATATATATATATATATATATATATATATATATATATATTATAATATATTATATATATATATATAATTAACATTATATTGAATTTGTATCACATCACCTCACTTGTTGGCCGAGTCGGAACCTTCACTGAAGTCCAGATTTTTTTGTTTTTCCTTCTGTCCCGCTAGTTCGAATCCACGAGAGGTTGAAATTATTATCAACCAAAAATATTCCCCTTCGGTTAACATATAAGAAAATATATTAATTCCGAGGCAGAGCGAATTGGATATTAAGGGGCATTTGTTGCTGAAAATATATTAATTCCGAGGGTAGAGCGAATTGTATATTAAAGGACATTTGTAGCTGAAAATATATTGCATGTATGTACAAATGTATGATAAATATGTATATATAAATGTAAAGTATTTCAGATTGTGTATGAACAAGTGTATGGAAAGTCTTAAAGACACACACGCAACACCAACACACAACACACACACACACACACACACACACACACACGCAAACAAACAAACACACAATCATTTCCCACAGATACCAAGAAACCGCAGGTAATATGAGCAAATGAGGCGCCTCACGTGAATATTATTCGTCCACTGTTAAAACCTTATCTCGACGCCATCTTACTTTCGTATGCAACACCAAAGCTACTTATTCCCAAAAATATGCTTCATTTAGCCACGTGAAGATCATTTTAGGACCCGTTTTTGGGGGGGTTTTTTTGGGGGACTTAAAGCCCTTTTACAGCGGTGAGCTGGTGAAGATACAGATTGGTTTGGCTAATGGCATTTTAGTGGGTCCTCTCCTTTGCTAAGGGGGCTGAAAGGTCAGAGGTGAAAAGCTGGGTCGTGACGTCATGACGCTGGATGAGGTGCATTAAATGAAGAGCGATTTGTGCCTGTGTGTGTGTGTGTGTGTGTATATATATATATATATATATATATATATATATATATATATATATATATATATATATATATATATATATTTTTATATGTGTATGTATGTATATATATTTGTATTATACATACATAAATAAATAAATTTATATATATATATATATATATATATATATATATATATATATATATATATATATATATAACTATATATATATATATATATACCTACTTCCTAGCAGCAGCATTCATACATAGCTTTTATCCAATGTTTTCATTCATTCTTTTAATAACAATTCAAATATCTTTAACACCTGTTAATGACTTTAATATTTCTTTAAATAATTTTAAGACTTGTTAATGATTTTAAGACTTTTTGCATAATCTTAATACCTTTTTTTAATACTTTTTCCCCACTCCCTTACATACCGAATTCTCCTTTAATTTTTATGTACACTTAACCACACACGTGCACACACGTATGTATACACGCGCACGCTAAATTTCCAAGTACAGAACTAGAATACAAAAAAAAAGTGTGTATTCCCGTATAAAAACCAAATATGCATATGCCAACTCACGTTAAAAGAATCCACTTTCGCCAATTTATGATTCATATCTTACTGTATTCACATTTTCCTTTGCATTCGTGTTTAACCTACCGTGTATAAACCTTGTGTGTAAAAGACTTGTTCACCCTATTTACAAATAGTTTCGTTCATTCTTATTTGACCCCCGGGAAACGTAAGTAGACAAAATATGCCTTTAATTTGATTGCCTCTTGACAGTTTATCCAAAATTGCTTGCTAAATGTTGGCGCCCGTCAGGCATGCATTATTCCGGACTTGAGAGAGAGAGATGAGAGAGGAGAGAGAGAGAGAGAGAGAGAGAAGAGAGAGAGAGAGAGAGATAAGTGGGTTTTAGTTATTCGTAACCATCAAAAATGTCTGATAATATATATATATATATATATATATATATAATAGTATATAACGTATATATATATAGTATATATATGTATGTATATATATACATATGCACATATATGTATATATCACAAATATGTATGATATTATATATATTATATATATATATAATATATATATATAGCACTATATATATATACATATGTAAATATACATATATATATAGATTTATATATATAGTATATATATATATATATATATATATTATATATATATATAGTGATAGAGAGGAGAGAGAGAGAGAGAGTGAGAGAGAGAGAGAGAGAGAGAGAGAGCGAGCGAGCGATTTCTATCGTAAATTTGCCCAGTCGTTGAAACGGACCGACTTCTATACATAAACCGTCGCCTCGCCCAGAGCTTTTTTATTTTGTTATTTTTCTTTATTTCCTCTATTTTCTTTCTCTAAGACAGGTTTCGTATAAGGGAACAAAAACGGAATCGCTTGCCGAGTGTCGAGCTGTTAACACCGACATAAAGAGCGAAGGCGACAAGGC
>NC_061103.1:39234009-39237457 GCF_015104395.2 Macrobrachium nipponense
GGAGAGATGTTATTTCCGTCTATCGTACTTTTGAACATATCTAGTTCTTAGGGCCTGATCTTGTGCCGCTGTTATCATTCCTTCAGTTTCCTTCTTTAGCTCTCCCCTCTGTAGCCATTGCCAATTGTCTCGCTGGCTAGTTCTTTAGTCTGTCTCATGTATTGTCCGTGTACATTGGTTTGTTGTGCCAGTCCCTCTGTTCTTTCTGTCTTTCTCCTGTCTCTGTATATTTCTGGGTCTTCGTCTACTTTTATTAGTCCTTCTTCCATGCACTCTTTAGCCACTCGTCTTCACTGGTTTTCAGATATTGCCCCAGTGCTCTGTTTCGATGTTGGCGCAGTCCTCTATACCTTTGTAGTCCTCTCTCCTTCCTTCGTCGTTATATGTATAGTCTGTCCGTATTTGCTCTTGGGTGTAGTGCTTTGTGTATTGTCATTGTTTCCTGGTTTTCTGATCTATGCTGCGGAGTTCTGCCTTCGTCCATTCACTATTCCTGCGCTGTATCTGATTACTGGCACTCCCCCATGTGTTTATGGCTTTTACTATATTTCCGGCGTTGAGTTTTGACTTGAGTATCGCCTTGAGTCTCTGCATATATTCTTTCCTGATCGTGTCCTTCATCTCTTGGTGTTTTATATCTCCTCCTTCCATTATTCCCACAGGTATTTGTATCCTGTCTCATCTATGTGTTTGATGTTGCTCCCATCTGGTAGCTTTATCCCTTCAGTTTCTCGTTTACTTTGCCTTTTTGTATGTTGACTAAGGCGCATTTTCTATTCCAAACTCCATCCTGATGTCCCCAGATACAATCCTTACAGTCTGGATTAGGGTATCTATTTCCTTGATACTCTTACCATACAGCTTGATGTCGTCCATGAACATCAGATGGTTGATTTTGTTGCCTCTTTTCTTGAGTGGTACCGGGCCATCCATCTTCTGTAGTACTTTTGTCATGGGAATCACGAAGAGTAGTGGGGACAGTGAGTCGCCCTGGAAGATCCCTCTCCTGAATATTAACCTCTGCTAGTCTTATTCCAGAGCTTGTAAGTAATTGTATTCCAGTTGCGCATTGTATTTTTGAGGAAGCTGATGGTATTTTCCTCCGCCCCATATATTTCAGGCATTCTATTAGCCATGTGTGTGGTATCATGTCGAAGGCTTTCTTATAGTATACCATTGCCATGCTTAGGTTGGTTTTCCTTCTCCTACTGTTCTTCATTACCATTTTGGTCTATCAGGAGCTGGTCTTTTGTGCCCCTACACTTCCTTCTGCAGCCTTTACTGTTGGTGGGGGATGGTGTTTGTCTCCTCTAGGTAGTTGTATAGCCTTTCACTGATGATACCTGTTAGTAACTTCCACATTATTGGTAGGCAGGTGATAGGCCTGTAGTTACTGGCTATATTTCCCCTTACTCTTGTCTTTTGTACTAAGGATGTTCTTCCTGTGGTCATCCATTTGGGTGCTTGGTGATTTGAGATACAATGCTGGAGTTGTTCTGCTATTCGTGGGTGTAGGGCCTTGAAGTTTTTTGAGCCAGTATCCATGGACTTCATCGGGACCTGGGGCTTTCCAGTTTGGCATTTTGCTTTAGTTGGTGTCTGACTGTGTCTGTCGTGATCTCTGTGAATCTTTGTTTTGTTCTTCTCCCGTTTCTTCTCCTTGACTTCCTGGAGCCAGTGTTGCATGTTGTTGTGTGATACCGGATTGCTCCATATGTTTCCCCAGAGTCTCTTACTTGGTTCGGCTTCAGGAATTTCTTGGTGGTTGTCTTCCCCTCTTAGTTGGCTGTATAGTCTTTTCTGGTTGGTTCCGAATAGTTTTGTTCTGTGGTATCCCTTATTCCTGTTTCATGTACCGTTGGACTTGTGTGCTTTGGCCTTAAGCCTCTGTTTTACATCTTCTATTGTGTTGTTTAGTCCCCCTCTCTTTGTACTTTGTATTTCTCGTTGAGTTCCTCCCTTGTTTTCTTGCTTCTTAGCCTTTTTTCTGCATCTCTTTCAGTTTACTCAAGTCAGATCTCCATCACCATGATTTGCTTTTTCCAGGCGCCTTTCCAAGGAGGTTGCTGTTTTGGTTTCTGTTGGGCTGGTTGTGACGGTGGTGTTGGTGTTGCGAATCCCCATCAGTTCTGCTACTAATCTTGCTCCTGCTATGTCAAGTTATTGTTTCTGTGATACTGGTGGTGTGTATTAGGCCCATTATTTCATTGACCTCACTTGTTTTCTCCTTAATTTCTTGGTGTTGTTTAGGGTTTCATGGAGGGGATCTTTGTTCTCTCTGTATCTGGCTCCATCCATTGTCTAATCTTTTCTACCCATTCCGTCCTCTCTGTTACTTCGTCGGTGTTTCTTCGTGTGTCGTTGTTTGATACCTCATCCTCCCTGTCGTCTTCTTGTGGCATCGTTCTCTCAGTTCGTCTTCGTGTAATTCGTGTCGTGTGACATTTCCCTTTCCAATTCTTCTCTTTCTGTTGGGGAGAGCCAGTTCTTTTTCTTTATGTTCCTTACTTGGTCTGCCAGCCTCTGCTCTGTTTGGGGGGTGTTATTCCTCTTCATTCCAGATGTTGACCAATCTTCTTCTATATCCTCTCTCCGTCGGGTTGCTTCTGATGTAGCATCTCCATATTTCCTTATTTTCTTCTCTCGTCCATTTCTTCCTTTTTGCCTCTGTAGCTCCAATCTCAGGCTGTTGATTACTGTCGTTTGTGGGATCAGTTGCTGGATGACGACCTCCAAGTACCTGACCCGTCTTCCCCTACAATTGGGTTGAATACCTGGTTGCCGGACGAGGCTCCTCTGTTGCCAGAGGTTCCATTTACGTCGTTGTCGTTTATTCCTTCATTTCTTTCCATCATTGCTGAGTTTTGCTATTTAACCCTATAGCTGACCCTACCCCCATCAGGATAGGTACTCATTCACAGCTGAGTAGACTGAGGAAATTATGGTAAAGATCCTTTCCCAAGGAATCAACGCCGAGGAGAGCGGTCACCCATCCAACGACTGACCAGCCCCAACCCCCAATGCTGCTTAACTTGACTTAAGTCTATTGACGACCTAACCCACTCCTCCACGGCGCCACATTATTATTATTATTATATTATTATTATTATTATTATTATTATTATTATTATTATTATTATTATTATTATTATTATTATTATTATTATTATTATTATTATTATTAAGGACTTGATGATAGGGGAGTAATGAAAGCAAACTTGGAGATATCTTGCCAAGGAGATTTAGTGTCGCTCTGAAGGGATTTAAAAAGCTACAAGATATTAGAATTATGAAAGCTGACCAAAGGGTAGTATTGTCATCATGAATAGCTCAGAATATAGGGTGGGTTAAAATGTACAGGCTTACTAGATGATGAAACTACTTATGCTAAAATAGAGAATCTCCAACAATCCAAAAGCTTCAGAATACCTTTAATCAGAATGTGAAG
>NC_061103.1:39237957-39250457 GCF_015104395.2 Macrobrachium nipponense
AAGGAGGACACTGCAGGTCTTCGAAAGCTCTCTGCTTTGTATTTTTAAAATAACAGATCAGACATATTACTGTGGATTTACTTTTCCATTTTATTTTAATAACTCATGTGATTATGAGGTTTCTTTGAATAATAATAATAATAATGCAAAATCATTAACATTGTTACTTGCTCAATTCGAATTTTTATCAATAAATACCAATCACTCGTTTTTAAACCGAAATGGTTAACATACATAGCAGAAATTGGATGGTGTCGACGACAACCGGGCAGGTGCAAAATAATGTTTCTTTTGAAAGAAAATCGGTAAAATCATATTAATTAATCTAACGAAAGCAAACAACTTAGATAAGACATATATATATATATATATATATATATATATATATATATATATATATATATATATATAAAAGAAAAATAAATGTGTGTTTCATATCAAGCATTCTTTTACAATAACAATCTTTTGCACCACTATAAAAGAGATCACGCAAAATCTACCCTTTTTCAAGAAGTACCACACAAAATCGTGATGCCAAGGAATTGCACTGCCTCCTTGATACAACTGTACATGTTTCTTGAGAATCTTCGCATAAATAGATAACTCGTAATTTCCTTGTTACAGTGTATGCTTTTTTTTAATCTTTGCTAGTCATATCATCCGTCAATTGCCTCTTTGATCCAGTACGTAAATAACTCTTTAGAATCTTCGACTCTAATATATAATCAAGTAATTAAAATCGACTCTCCATTCCTCAAAGTTACATCATCATTATGTCTTCGCAAAGGATGAATTAAGCTATTCAAAACGAGTTTTTATCATCGAGCGTTTAAGATGCAAAGGAATTTTGGCAAAGCTACGAATGAGACTAATTCATCTTAGGAGTTTTTCTTTATTAATTTTTTTGTTTTTGTCAACAGCGAAATTAACAAGGGCATCAGAGCAAGCCACTTGAGCTATTTCACGTTCGAAAAATGCATCTCAAGTGACAGATCAGGAATGGGAACCGAATACTTGGCATTCTTTAATTACCATGAGCAGCTGCTGGTAGTTATCCCGAGGTAGCTGGAGGGAGATGAGACATAATAATAGTGAGATGCTTTCTCCCATTGGGCATTAGGGTGCTTACATGAGATATATATATAATATATATATATATATATATATATATATATATATAATATAATATATATATAATATATATAATATATAATATAATAATAAAAGGAGCCCATAAAAACACCAAAAATATAGAAGGAAAAATAGAAAAGTACTATATTTCAGAGAATGCTGTCTCTCTCTTCAGGTATATGAATGAGACAAGTTTACAGAAAAGGTGGTATTTATACCAAGAGATCCATCCACAGGTAAGCCAATTTAGGTCACCCCCGCTGATAATCTTCCTTTAATATATATATATATATATATATATATATATATATATATATATATATATATATATACCTATATATTATATATATACTATTATTATATATATATATATATATATATATATATATAGGTATAATATATAGTAGCAACTACCGGTACAAGAGTCAAATGATGGAATTGGCCTTAATAAAGGAGAGGCAGGTAATGAACATCTCAAAAAAAGCATGGGTTTCAGATGTGATCGACAAGGTATTCATTCAACCAACGCTTAAGTAGATTAAAGGAAGATCATCAGCGGGGGTGATCTAAATTGGCTTACCTGTGGATGTATCTCTTGGTATAAATACCACCTTTTCTGTAAACTTTTCTCATTCGTATACCTGAAAGAGAGACAGCAGTCTCTGAAATATAGTCCTTTCCTTACTATATTTTGGTGTTTTTATGGGCTCCTTTTATTAGATGGAATTCTGTTGTAACAGAATATATATATATATATATATATATATATATGTATATATATATATATATATATATATATATATATATATATATATATATATATATATATATATATATATGTATGTGTGTGTGTATGTATATGTATATGTATATATACATATATACATATAATATATATATATTATATATATGTATATATATACATATACATACATATATATATATATATATCAATTCAAGCTACAAATGTCCTTTAATAATCTAAATTCACTTTACCTCCCAAATGATATATTTTCATATATGTACCGAAGGGAAATTTTTAGTTGATAATAATTTTCGTCCCCCCATGGGATCGAACCACCGTCCAAGTGGACTTGGGGACGAATCAGGACAGTCAGTGACGCTATCCAATCAGCCAACAGAGACTCTATAAGTGCATATCGATTCTGACCTTACAAATCACCCTCGATCTCGGTGCTTTCGTAATTAGAATCGATATGAAACCCCGTCTACCATGTTGGCCAATTCGAGCGTTTGACAGCACGTAGCCTTTTGTTATGAATAATTATCACATCGAACCGTGATCCATTTATATATCAATTCAAGCTATATAAATGGAAATCACGGTTTCGATGTGATAATTATTCATATATATATATATGATATGTATATATATACATACACACACACATACACACACACACACACACACACACACACCACACACACATATATATATATATATATATATATATATATATATATATATATATATATATATAAAACCGAATCAAGAAGGAAGGACAAACGATGGAGTTCTGCAAGGCCTATCGACTTTTTATCCTTAAATTAGTCTTCTAAGTAAAAGACAAGAATTCGAAAGGCAATGCAGAACTCAGTCGCTTTTCTTTCCTTCGTTGATTTGGTACAGAAACAATTACTTCAGTAACATTACGGTCATTTTAATTGTACCATTTTGTTTTCTAAAAGCTTTTTGCATTTCAACACTGACCAGAAAAATGATGTTGTAGATTTAGAAGAGAACGATCTTGGCCACTTAAAGAACGAAGGACAACTGGAATTATGATAAAAAAAAATGGCTACTGAAAGGGCAAGAAAGAGAGAAAAATAAGGAACGTGTTCCGTGGTGCCTCTAAGCTTCGAGGAACAGCGCTCATCGCTTGCTTTCAAACCGGAAAGGGCAAAGCTAGTAGCCTGCGGAACGCCTTTAAGAGATCTCATTCCAGCCGCCAGTTACTTTTCAATTCTAGCGAGATCAAGTTTCCAACGACCTTGCCACCGCAATATGCAATTAGCGTGTCTATGGAGTATCGGAGAGTGGATTGGGGGTACGGTAGAGGAAGGGGGGAGGGGGTGAGCTATCCTATTTCGTCCATATGCAGGTCGACTTCAAAGGCTCCGATGATAAGGCAAGAACTGTCAGCGGAAGACTTGACCGCCCCGGCTGGATGGAATTTGTAAACAACAACATCCATTAATTGACGTAAAGAATGTTTATGGGGCTACGTCTATGAAATGATTGAGGCTAGAATCAACAACAATGCGTTCAATTTATCACGAAAGCCAATAGAACGCGGATGTGAATTAAGAATTGAAGGGAGTGAATTGAAGGCTTAATCAGAGTTTTAATCACTTTCTCTAGGTGCTGGACAGGCCAGTTTTGATCAGTGAGAGGAACGTGGAAGGAACTTAATCAAAGAAGTTTATAGGAGTTTATAGAAGTACATAGAAGTTTATAGAAGTTCAAGAAAGTTTATAGAAGTTCATAGAAGTTTATAGAAGTTCAAGAAAGTTTATAGAAGTTCATAGAAGTTTATAGAAGTTCATAGAAGTTAATAGAAACCACCTAGGGTTCACGCATTTTTGATCAGTGGGAGGAACGTGGAAGGAACTTAATCAACGAAGCTCATAGTTCATAGAAGTTTATAGAAGTTCACAGAAGTTTATAGAAGTTCATAGAAGTTAATAGAAACCTCCTAGGGTTCATGCATTTATTGATAAAAATAGCAGCGGGTTATCTAAAAAACAGTTTATCAAGAAACATTCCGCCATTCAAGTACCAAATAGGAACCTAGCAATTGGTGTAAACTTAATGTACACTTGAGTGGATATTCGTATAGCAATGTGGTGTTCCACAGCTTTGCTGTGTGCACTTGTGTCCAGATATGATGTTCCACCGAGACACTTATGCTAAAGATATTTATTTCATAACTAAAACAGGAAAGAAAAAGCAAATACAATCACAGATGGTACGGACGAATCTGTCAATAAATTGCCTATGACCAAATCTTATGAAAAAAACATTAACCAGTTCTTAGTTCCTAACCTTGTACCATAATAATGACATCACCTTTACAGAGAAATAGTTTACTTTAAATATACCAAGCTTGGCTATTGTCACTCTATGAGTAAATTATATAAATCCCATTTTGGAAACTGATGCCTAAATACAGCATAAAGAAAAAGATACGCTCATCACATCTTACTAAGTAGCTAGCTGAATATAACTCTGATGACCTAATTCAATAACTAGATTTAAAAATCACATATGAATGAACAGTCGCACGCATTCCCATCGAGAATAATAACAATAATATTAATTAATAATAATAATAGTCAAGAATAAAGCATCACTCACTGATGTCACAGTACCATGGGACACCGGAGTAGATGAGAAAGAAAGAGACAAAATTGATAAGTATCAAGACCTGGAAGTAGAAATAAGAAGGATATGGGATATGCCTGTGGAAATTGTAGCCATAATCATAGGAACATAAGGCACGATCCCAAGATCCCTGGAAAAGAACCTGGAAAAACTAGAAACGGCAAACTTGGTGAGAAAAGTGATGGGTTCTTAAAGAGGCAGGATACGACCAGGAGCCCCACACTATAAATACCACCCAGTCGAATAGGATGACTGAGGTAGGAACAAATAATAATAATAATATAATAATAATAATAATAATAATAATAATAATAATAACAACAAGAACATGCGTCTCAGTCCAAGGATTTCAGAGCCCTCTCAATTCCGGTACAGAAACTCTACTAAACAGATGCCTTAACCCAAAATACCCTTCACATCGTCAGATTGATGCGAGTCTATTTTTTCGGGAGAAATTGAAGAGTTGACCAACCTAACCTCGCCTGTCAGTTTCAATGAAGAACAATCTGGCGCTGTATATTCATCAACCGCTTCGCCAAAAGGTCAAAACATTTTTTTTTTCTTTTTTTTGGCCTCAGCAGAGGACGCTAACGGGTTGGTGGTGCCGTTAAATGCCACTTTATTTGAGAAACTGTGAGGAGAGAGAGAGAGAGAGAGAGAGAGAGAGAGAGAGAGAGAGAGAGAGAGAGAGAGAGAGAGAGAGAGAGAGTTAGGGTGCTTTGGAAAAAGGTGAACAATACCAATTCAAATTCAATATAAATATGAATAACTTGATCACGAAATATGTAAAACGTAATTCTATGTATAAATAAAGGTAATGCCCAGGTGAAAATGAAAAGCGAGAACAATATACATATATTATATACAAATACACACACACACACACATATATATATACATATATATATATATATATATATATATATATATATATATATATATATATATATATATAATCCTTGTTTGACATATCAAGCACGACAAGCACCGCGAAAGCTACCTGGGGTGCGGTAAATTCAGGTCAGTCTTATTACAATGGATGAGAACAGGCAGGATATTGCTGTTCACTGAACCAGATAATAGAGTGATAATGGAGATGTGTGTGTGCGTGTGTGTGTGTATGTATACACTTCCAGTTCTGCCATTCATATATAAATTCTTAATTTCTTTTAGGGTAGTGTGTCTGTGCATGTATGCATGGATGTACATACACACACACGGACGTATAAATATTATATATAGATATATATATATAATCTATATATATATATATATATATATATATAATCTATATATATATATATATATATATATATATATATATATATATATATATATATATCATATATATGCACTGAACATTCACATATACTATAAATATCTTTTATACGAATACACGTATCCATACATACCTCTAACTTGCATACACGAGTAACTTCCATTACGTATGTATGCCCAATCCTGGTATGCATGCAATATAATCATGCATGCATACCTAGACTCATTATGCACACAGGCATGTATATAATCACTATATGAGTAAAAAATAATTTATCTTTCTATCTGTGCTTAAGGTAGTTTTTAATTCTGAGAGAGAGAGAGAGAGAGAGAGAGAGAGAGAGAGATTGAGAGAGGAGATGAGGAGAGATGACTGACGAGATGGAGAGAGCGAGAGAGAACCTATTCACTATTAATGTCAATTGCGCTGGTATATTTTTAAGATTTTTAAAAGACGAAAAACCTTCATCTTTAGAGAAAAAAAATTTGAGGACGTAATGCTCAGTTGCTGGGAGTAATGCCATTATAATATAATACCTTGATTACTATTATTTAATACAATTGTAATACAGACTGTTATTATCAGAAAAAGAAGTAATATCTCTCAAACCGCTTCGATACTTGAATGGATTTCAGTAAAAAAAAAAAAAAAAAGTGAATAACAAGATCATTCATTTTCTTTTTGTTGATTTTAGGCTGTGCGGGCCTCCTGCCAGTACTTGCTCTGTTCGTAGGGCAGCAAATGTATCCTGTTAATAAATATCTAAAAATATGGTTTTATTTCTAATTTTCATTTAAGGGAGATTCCTGAATCAACGAGTGCAACAGCTCCTTCGTTCGTCAATGTAAATTATGCAGTTTGCATATCAATGTTGATTTATAATCAATACAAATATCCTAGTTTTCTTCTTGTGCACAAAATAATCCTTATGAAACCCAGAAAAGATAGATTTGTTTTAATTTTTCGAATTACTTTACTTATCATAATAGGCTTCAATGATTTAGGAATTTATATTTTCATTTTTCTAATTACTTTTACTTATCATAATAGGCTTTAATGATTTAATCAGATTCACTTTAATTTTTCTAATTATTTCACTTATCATAATAGGCTTCAGTGATTTAATCGGATAATATTTTTTTCAATAATGCTTCATTTCCACCATTTTTTTCATTCATTTCGCATACTTATTGAGATCACGCTTCACCGGATTAGAAGTACATCATTTTCAACAAAGCTTAAATTTAATTTTCTCTAAAAAAAAATTTTCTAAATTCGCGAGATACGCTTCACTAACTCAGGAAAACATTATTTTAATTACTCCGTATTTTAATTTCTACCAAAATTATTTTGCAATACTCGAGATATGAGTCGCAAATCAAAAAGGACATGACATACAATTACTCTTGAATGTAATTTTCATTCAAAATATTTTGAAATACGCTAGATACGCACCACTGACTTAAGAGAACAATTTCCAACTACGCTTTAACATTTTTTTTTATTAAAAAATATTGCCTGAAATGCCCATTGTCGACCAACGAGCACAGGGAACCCATCTAGTAAGTTCTTGCTCAAGTGACTGGTTAGAATCTTGGCAGGTGGTCCAGCCAGGTTAATTTGCGGTTACCTAGCGTCCGGAGTTCTGTTTAATGAACGCATCCAAACAACTGCATTTTGAACGATATTAAAAACATGACATTTACACGTCGAATAGTCGGTGTAAATTTCTCAAGAGCAAGCAAGCAAGCGCGCACAAGAGAGAGAGAGAGAGAGAGAGAGAGAGAGAGAGAGAGAGAGTCTAATACATCACAGAAAGATTTCGTTTTTTAAAACCGCGTAGCGCAGTGTCTAACTTTTTGAACTCTTTTGTGATTGTTCGTTACGCCCACACATATGTATACACACACACGAACGCACATACTTACATACATAAAAGAGAGAGAGAGAGAGAGAGAGAGAGAGAGAGAGAGAGAGAGAGAGAGAGAGAGTCTGGTACACTATTACAGAAATAAGGCTTAGATATTTAGTCTTGCGTAGCAGTGTAACTTTTTGACAACTAATAAAACTTTTGTTTTTAATACCACCCATTTACGCACTGACGTGCATACACGTTGACGATAGATAGATAGGTAGATAGATAGAGAGAGAGAGAGAGAGAGAGAGAGAGAGAGAGAGAGAGAGAGAGAGGGGGGAATCCTTTAAAATCTAGCCACGATACCTCGACGGCCAGAGGCGACACACTAAAAGTGAAAGGCTTTACCATATTACCTGACTCTCATTCATAAGGTTTCATGGGAGCAATATGGTCAGGGAAAGTTCGAATGATTGAATGAATAAAATAAGATGAAATGCCTTAAACTGCAATGTCTAGTGACGTTAGTTATTAAATTTGAATGAATATTCATAACAGATCAAGATTGGTATTACGAAACGAATGTACAGAAAAATGAAGTTAAGAATGAACCAAGTGGCTAATATTCTCCAATAACAAGGGCGTCCCTCTCAATTGTATCTTAACCTAATAAAAAAAGTTAAATTATTGAGGAGTTCACTTTTCTTAAGCTCACTCGAGAGAAAAGCAACGAGTAAACAAACACCCAAACCCATAATTATCAATTTCGAGGACCACTTCACACCCCCTTTCAACCGCCCCCCCCCCCCCCTACATAACAGCTTCCGGTGAATCCGACTTTTACCTGCGGACACAACCCAACCTCAAGGAAGTTCTCCATTACTCCTCGACCTTCAGGCAATTAAATGTTCCCCTGAAGGTCTGGGGAAAGATTGGAGCCCCCGTTAAGAGTGATGGGTGCATGAGAGAGGGTTATTTCTGAAGACTTTTTCAACAGTTTGATTTAGAAAGTGGGTTAGAATGTCCAGGTGAATGGGTTCTGATGCTTTTGGGGTGTATCAACTTTACCCGGGCATCAATGATGTTGGGAGATGCCTAAAACATTTCTGATGCTTCGTGGGTATCTCTTTCCCAAGCCATCTCTGATGTTGGGAAACATACTGATGTTTTGGGGTATATAAATTTTCCTAAGGCGCCACTGATATTGGAAGACACCTAAAACAAATTCTGATGTTTTGTGGTATCACTTTTCCTAAAGGTATCACTGATGTTGGGAGAAACTTGAAGCACAAAATCTGATGTTTTGGGATATATAAAGTTTTCCCAGGTCGTCACTGATGTTGTGAGACACCTAAAACATATTCTGATGTTTTGTGGGTATACAAACTTTCCAAGGGCATTTACTGATGATGCTTTGAGACACCTACAACATCAATTCTGATATTTTGTGGGTATGTTAATATTCCCAGGGTATCACTGATTTGAAATATTCTATAAGTAAAACCTTAAAACTTAGGCTTCTTAAATTTAAGTGACTCGATTTTTAAGTGGACAAGACGTCGATGTGTAAGAGTGACAGTAAAAGACGTATTTATCTCATTCAAAAACTCAATGAATATAATTTTGGAAACAATAGGATCTTATCTATCAAGTACTTTTACAAACAAGAACATGTAGTAAATAATGAATCAAAATCCTTTATCAAATTAAAAAACCAATGAATATTCGTTGGGAAAAATTGAATCTTATCTGAGGTTCTAGGAATAGGTCATATAACAAGTTTTTTTTTTTTTTTTTGTTATTATTAGCTTCTCCAACAAGTTTTTGCAACCGGGAACAAGTCAATGATAATCAGTAAAATATTTCAATGACACTGAAAAATCACCAAATCTAAGAAATCTAGAAACATACATAAAACACGTCTACCTCTCCACCGTTCCAGAAAATGCAGTTAACGAAAAAGACCAACATCCATCACAGGTATATGCAAATATCTCGGGTAAGGGATAGCTTGGTCGTATGGATCCACCTTACACAATATATTACCTATTCTCTTCTTTGAGCTAGGACTACAATGGAAAGCTTTATGAAGACAGACAGGCAATAATAGATTGTTACAAACGTTCCCAAGAGTAGAATAATAAATAAGGTTTTCATGAAAGCTTTTGTGGTTCAGGTAAGGAAGGCTACGCCATTTTGATCTTCCCGTTTTGTCATTGATACAAATTTAATTTAGAGGTGATTTTCATGTTTTGTCATTGATACAAATCGAATTTAGGGGTGATTTTCCTGTTTTGTCATTAACACAAATCGAATTTGGGGGTGGAAAACTGTAGACACTTTTTGATGCATTTTTCTTATACTAGTGTGCTCAGACAATATCATTTGAAGACAGATTTTCACAAAGAGGTCTAGTGGTTTCTACTTTCGTTAATTAACCTGGTTAAAGTGAAAATAATATATATATATATATATATATATATATATATATATATATATATATATATATATATATATATATATATATATATATATATATATATAAAATAAAATAAAGTTTTATACATGATTAAGCTGAAAATTCAATATAAGCCACCGCATTTTGTAGACACTAAACGGCTTTGTGTATAAAAGAAAGTACATCAGATTTTAGACAAAAATTTAAAGACATGAGAAAAGTGGAAAGCTTCATTATATTCCACAGCATTTTGCAGACAATAATCAGCTGTTCATACGAGAAAAGGTCCATCATACTTTGAATACAAATTCAAACCATGAAAAACCACACTTTTAAAGTTCATATGGGAATACTGGCGATGATTACCAGGCAGAAAGACTTGATAAATGTTACAGATTAGTTTGGCCCATAAACCAGAGATAAGAAATAGAGAGGCTATATATTTATATACCTGTTCTTTGACACTAATTGTTTTGGTCATTAGAGGCTCTCGCCTACCTGGACATCAAGTAAATAGGTACCATTAAAATGAGACTTGCAGATTGCTGTGAAAAACAGCATCCATATTTCAGGCATTCATCTGAATTTCTGATTTGTCAAAGGCAATTGGTTATAGAAATGATGCGAAATTACTAATACGAAAATGTTTTGTACTTTACCCCCGGTTTGAAAAATAGAATATAATCTTTTTCTTATGATTTACAAAGCATGAAGTTCTTTAGAAATTGCATATATTTATTTATGCATAACACTTTTGTCCTTTCATTTGGATTTTTGAAAATTATAAAAAAATCATTTTTATTTTTATGATTTGCAAGGTATAAAGAACCCAAAAAATAAGATTGTGAAAAACGCCAAGAAACAACAACAACAACAACAACAACAACAACAACAACAACAACAACAACAACAACAACAACAACAACAATAATAATAATAATAATAATAATAATAATAATAATAATAATACAAAGAAAACTCATAATCACACGAGTCAAAAAATGGGAAAGTAAATCCACAGTATTATGCCTGTTTGACTTTGTTTTTTAAAAAATATATACGACTCTGGATTTACTTTCCCAATAATAATAATGATAATGATAATAATGAACAGAAAGATGGAAATAGAATTATCATTTCTGATAACATCTTTATACCGCTTGTAACTCAAGTTACGTAAGAAGATATCGTTGCAATATATCTCGTTGAAGAATCAGCTCGTCTCGTCACACATATCTTGCAAAGGATATCATATCCTTAGACTGCTGTCAACGATGGGAGGAACTTTCTTATGTAACAGAAGCCAAGATATAGAAGTGGTTGGTGTTGGGAGGGCAAAAAAAATTTAAAAAAATAAAAAATAAAAACAAAAAATATATATTAAGAAATTTCTAAGTCTTGGGATACAGAGAAGATACAGATATAAACAAAATGAGAACTAAATTAACAGGATTTGAAATTATATGGAAGATGTAATAATGTGATAACCCAGAATTATTTAATATTTATCAACAATGAACGTAATTCTGTGTGACATACACACACACAAACACACACACACACACACACACACACATATATATATATATATACATATATATGTATATATATTAATATCATATCATATATACTATATTATATATATATATATATATATATATATATATATATATAATATATATAATATTATACATAGTATATATATATATATAATAATTATATATATATATTATATATATTATATATAAAATTTCGGGCAAAATATACAAGACAAACTCATCGCAGAAAATGATGAATCAGATCTGCATCACTGCATAGCAGAGTAATCTCTCTCTCTCTCTCTCTCCTCATAATTTACGCTATATCTCGTGAAAAAATCTATCTTCTGATGGTATGGAGTGTGGCGGGGGGTGGGGCGGGGGGGGCCGCACCTCGTGAATAATTCCGAATGTACCTGAACCACAGGGTGTTAGCCAGCCAAGCGCCCGTAATGAAGATCCTAATGGGCGACGGGATCTTTTAAAATGGACGTGCTTGCGCGCTCGATAGAGAGCTCCCTGTACATCACTCTTCCAGGAGAGAACGTTCTCGTCTCTTATTTCACGCTTACTGACGCGAAATCCGCCGAAATTTGCATATTACGAGCGTCTGGGCGGTACTTGGGAGCCCGTACCAAAGGGCGCCTCCCTTCCACATGGGATTATAAAGGATATCAAGTTGCATCTGCAATGGTTTCGTTCTCTGGGGTTTTTAATTTGTTGAATGCGGTTCAGGGCGGGTTTCTGGAGTCCTCAGTGTTTGCGATTTAATCTATCTTTTCGTAATCAGTTCGTCTGTCTGAGAGAGTTCCGTTAGATTAAATGATGGTGAT
>NC_061103.1:39255457-39292957 GCF_015104395.2 Macrobrachium nipponense
CCTCAGCAAAAGGTAATCTATCGATTATCGTCGTAAATAGATACCAAAAGAACGTCTCATGCTTCCGTTATCTCCAACACCAAGAGCCGGTAACTTATAATTCACCAATAAAGTTTAAATTCATGATTTATTTATAATAATCAAAACGCTCTAACGCCTCGCCTATAACCGCAACACAACTCACGTATAGCCAAAACCCAACATGGCGCAAAGTGCTTCTAAACACTAAATACAGGCCACATTAAACTTAAAGGCGAAGCTGACACACACAATTGAGTGCTGAGAAATGCAGAGGTCCTTAAATGCTTACTTAATAAGCACGTGTCATGGAGACTTCAATGCGTTACAACATTTTTCAGGGTAGGTAAATTGCGGTGATGTTAAGAGCAAAAGGCACTTCTGCTGTGCAAGGGTAGGATAGCAATTATCATTATCGTTTCCCATTTCTCTCTCTCTCTCTCTCTCTCTCTCTCTCTCTCTCTCTCTCTCTCCAAAACCATCTTTGCATGGCAAAAACCACCTCTCACAGAGAATCAACGCAATGTTGCAAATCACAGGTAAACGATCCCCTAATCGAATTGCGAGATTTTTATCTTCTGAAAAGACCATTTTTCTTCAGTTACCAACAACACGTTGAAGGCGAAGGAGGTACTTTTAACCCTGCTGCCCTTGGTCCTGACGAAGTACTGCACTCCTTTTTTTTTATTTCTTTCTTTTTTGCTAAGGGCCCCACCCCATCTGTCTTTTCGGCAGGGGTAAAATTAAAGGGTAAGTGACAAGGAAATTGCTCAATCCTAATTTCCTGGGGGCCTCCCTTGGTGGATCGATTTCGTGAACTAGCACTTCAAGGGTAAAATGAGGATTTTGAGGTTATGGTTTTAAAGTCGTTATACCGTTGGAAAGACTGGCCGATCTATTTTTCCCCTCCTCAATTTATGAACCAGCAGGCGATCTATGTTTCCTCTTCTCAGTTTATGAATAAGTGGGTGATCTGTATTTTCTCTTGTCAATTTATGAATCAGTGAGTGATGTATTTTCCCTCTTATCACTTTATGAATCAATGGGTGATCTGTTTTCCTCTTCTAAATTTTTGAATCAATGTGTGATCTATTTTTCCTCCTCTCAATTTATAAATCGGCGTTGATATTTTTTTCCTCTTCTCTGTGAATCAGTAGGTGATATTTTTTTCCTCTTCTCAATTTATGAATCAGTGGGTGATCTGTTTTTCCTCTTAATTTATGAATCAGTGGGTTATCTATTTTTCCTCCTCTCAATTTATGAATCAGTGAGTGATGTATTTTCCCTCATCAATTTATGAATCAATGGGTGATCTGTTTTCCACTCCTCAATTTATTAATCAGTAGGTGATGTGTTTTTCCTCTTAATTTATGAGTCAGTGGGTGATCTATTTTTCCTCTTCTCAATTTATGAATCAGTGGTTAATATTTTTTTCCTCTTCTCTGTGAATCAGTAGGTGATCTATTTTTCCACTCCTTAATTTATGAATCAGTTGGTGATCTGTTTTTCCTCCTCTCAATTTATGAATCAGTGGGTGATCTTTTTTCCTCTTCTCTATGAATCAGTGGGTGATATTTTTTTCTTCTTCTCAATTTATGAATCAGTGGGTGATCTTTTTTTTCTTCTTCTCAATTTATGAATCAGTGGGTGATCTTTTTTTTCCTCTTCTCACTTATCAGTGAGTGATTTACTGTTTCTTCTCCTCAATTTATGAATCATTGGGTGATCTTTTTTTCCTCTTCTGAATTTATGAATCAGTGGTGATCTACTTTTCCTCCTCTCAATTTATGAATCAGTGGGTGATATATTTTTTCTCTTCTCAATTTATGAATCAATGGTGATCTTTTTTCGTCCTCTCTATGAATCAGTGGGTGATCTGTTTTTCCTCTTCTCAATTTATGAATCGGTGGATGATCTGTTTTTCCTCTTGTCAGTTTATGATTCAGTAGGTAATATACAAGATCCAGAAGGCAGGTCATATATATCAGATATGTAGAATATTATAGATGAAATACCAGAAAGGGATTTGAATACTGGTGTTATGTATCCAAAAGTTGATAGGAATAATGAGGGTACCGAAGATAATATTACCAAGGAAGTCCCTGGAGAGACTGCAAACTGAACTAGCGGGAAATTTATTAAATCTTGTGATGCAAATTATCTCGGAATTGGATGTCCTCTCTACCAACACAAGGAGATCCACAAACACAGTGAGACATCTCTAGAGGGGCGTTATGAATACCAAATAGATAGCGTGATCATTAATCTAGGGAGGAAAGGTCCACTAGGATTATTATGAGTAATGAAAAATAAAGTTTAATGGCGCAATTCATGTACTGCGTTAGTACTGCAGACGTTTAACGCAAGGTGATTCATCCCTACATTACTCGAACGATTACATTAACTATTTTATGAAGGAATGATTTCAGTCAGATGCAAAACTCACAACACGAAAAAAATAAAGGTCAAATAATATCAATCCTATGCACAGGTTATCCTATGAATATACATCCTGTGAAAAGGACATTCTATAAATATGCATCCTATGCACAGTTCATCTTAAAAGAATGGATCTTATGAATAAGTCACTCCTTTAACATGCATTTTTGAGCAACAGTCTATCTAGTAATACTGATTTAAAAAGCAGTCAAGAATAAAAAATCAGTCAACAATCTATGCATCTTTGCACGATAGTTATTCAAATATCCATTATACAAAGTAAATAAAACAAGCCATAAAAGACCCTCCCATCCACTATCCCCATCTCGCTGACGTCAGCGAGGAGATAGCTAATCCAAAATGGAATTTCCCCTTCCCCTTAGATAGGTACAAGTCAAGGCCATACACACACAAATATCAGCACTTTGCAAACGATTAACGGTACGCGTAAAAATGCCCGAGGGAGGACAAAAGAGTTAGAAGAAGAAGAAGAGAAGAAGAAGAAGAAGAAGAAGAAGAAGAAGAAGAAGAAGAAGAAGAAAGAGACATGAACAAATCGGGGGTGGGTGGAAGTCGACCAACTCCTGATGAGCTGCGAAGGTTAGGTTCCCGTTGCAGAAACAAAAAGAGAGAAGAAGAATGTCCTATCAAAACACCGAAGAGCAAAGGGACATGGAACGAAATCAAATAAAAATAGGACGAGAAAAACCATTGGTGAACGCATACTCATGAATATTCAGGGTGTAACCTTACCGAGAAACAATAAATAAGATCCCGTTTACAAGGAAATCTATCAGGCCCTGAAAAATGGCGAGGAGATTTCAACGCTAGAACAGAGAGCGATCAAATATTTGGGAATGGCCATTATAGGAGGTCCCTGCAGTGCCAAAAAGTATACAGAATATCATGGCGCTGAGAGAGAGAGAGAGAGAGAGAGAGAGAGAGAGAGAGAGAGATTGTATTAAGACCAATATGTACAACCAGACTCGTACAGATAGTAACGATGGTATTATGCCAAATGAATACACTTAATTGAATATTCAAGTATATCAAAGACCATGAATAAAAAAAAAAAGCGAATTACGCCCTCGCTTCACTCCAGTGAATACTAAAGAGACGGGAAATGGCTGCTTCAAAGGCATAATCTATTTAAGAGAGAGAATGATACAGAATACAGAGCGATCATTCTTTATCTCTCAAGAACTGATTCATTCAATGATTAAAATCTTCAATGTGTGTTCCCAAACGCTTTTGGAACTCTGTTTTTCCATATATTTCCTCACTTTCTCATTCCCTTAGTTTCTCCATGCCTGGACGAGTGAAAAAAAGACCTTTAAATTTGTGTTTCTAATTAGAAGCGGAGTCTCTGTATTTATTGAATTACAGTCACAAGCTGCAGTTAAAAAAAATATGATTATTTCCAGTTACAAATTTTCTGGATTTCCATCGTACTGAAAGATATTTTTGAGCAATAAAAGTAATATTTTAAGGATATTTAATATCTACCTTCAAACTGCAAGAGAAAAATCGTTCAGACTTAGCTCATAGGTTGCGAAAACTTCCTCGTTGCAAATTGAGGTCAATTCTTACTCAGTCTAATTCGGCTCCACACTAAACATTTATGCTTATAGTCACCCACACACACATTTACTATATCTATATATATATAATATATATATATATATATAGATATAATATATATATATATATATATATATATATATATTATATATATATATATATATATATATAATATATATATATTATATATATATATATATATCTTGGCTATCTAAACTCTTTAAACATGTTCTTTCGAAAAATAAGTGCAAACTTTTTGTTGATTCTAATCTATGAACATGGAATACAAACAAACCACAAATTAAAAAAAAAAAAAAAAAAATTTTAAAAAAAAAAAAAAAAAAAAAAACTGCCTTTATTAAACATTTAAGTATTTCACTTCCCGTTAACCTCTCTTATCTCTTGATCACATTTTCCATTAAGGAAAGATTAAATATTGGACCAACAAACTTAAATAAAAGTTCCATTTGAGACCAAATCCAAGGTCTTCAATTTGGAGACGCTGACTGTACGAGGATAAAATGTATTTCTTGAAATTCAACTCGCATCTTTCCCTACGCAGACCCACATTTAAAACCCATTTAAAAACCGTGAAAAACAATCAAGCATTTAAAACCCAAGCATGAAAGTAATACATTTAAAAACCATGAATAAAAATCATACATTTATAGCCAATGAATAAGAATCATATCATCCATTTAAAAACCACTAATAACTATACATTTAAAAACCATGAATAAGAATCATACATGTAAAAACCAAGTTTAAAAATGATACATTTAAAAACAACGAATAAAAATCATATCATCCATTTAAGAACCCCCCAAAAATATACATTTAAAACCAAGAGTAAAAATAATTCATTTGAAAACTGAATAAGAATCATACATTTAAAAACCATAAGAATCACAATTTAAAATCCATGAATAAGAATCGTAATTTAAAAACCAAGAATAGAAATTATACACTTAAAAACCATGAATAAAATCAAACATTTAAAAACCAATAAAACAAATCATTTATTGAAAAACCATGGATAAAAATCGTACGTTTAAAAACTCCGTATAAGAATAATTAATTTGAAAACAATGATTAAGAATTAATCCTTTAGGAATAAAGAATAAAAACCTTTTGAACCTACAAATATTTCGAAAAACACATAAGAATAAACGGCCATTGTACATAAAACCCAATTTTGGACAAACAGCTCCAAATTTTGTATTTGCAAATAAAAAAAATCTTATTCGAACTCAAACTAAAACAACGTAAAACACACGAAATTAAGGACAATAAACGAAAGACAAATGACCAGATAAATCTCAAGACACGACGGATAATGACAGTGACTTATTAAGAGAAGAAAAGACATTGATAAAACGACTAATGGGACTTTAATACCTCAGTCAGCATCAAAGGTGAATTGAAATAAAAGACTAAAAAAAGATAGCCATGAATTTTGCAAATGCTGATGAAAAAAAGTTAATTCCTTAGTAAGAGAGAGAGAGAGAGAGAGACGAGAGGAGAAGGAGAGGAGAGATAGAGAGAGAGACGAGAGAGAGTAAGAGAGAGAGAGGCGAGAGAATTAATAATAATAATAATAATATAATAATAATAATAATAATAATAATAATAATAATAATAATAATAATAATAATAATAATAATAATAATAATAATAATCCATGAGAACATAAAGATAATTTAACGAAAAACACCACGTTTATCAGAAACAATATACACACAAACCACTACTTATACCAACCGAGGGGAGGTTTTGTATCATGCAAAAAAGTACAACAGATAGATCCTAGCGTCGTAAAAAATGATTTTATAAGATACTGTAAAACCAAGATAAAAAAAAAAAAAAAAAAAAAAAAAAAAAGGAGGCCAATTTAGCCTTGAATTCTTGCAGCGGTAACAAAACAGTTTATATATTTTCGACTCCTACGTGGGCGAAACGATCATAAAAATTGCGTGGCGATAATACCGAATTATCAGCAGTGTATAAGCAAATGTTTTGATAGGAATCTCGCTGTACGCTGGTTGCACATTTGATTAAACCCCGCAGGAGGGTATAGTCGTCAATTCGACTCACTCGGCGCACTGTAGGCATTACTTGAAACATTCTTTGGAGCGTCCCTTGGCATCTAGCTGCAGCCCATTTCATTCCCGTTTGTTCTACCTCCGTTCATAGTCACTGTCTACACATTTGATTAGACCCCGGATGAGGGTAGTGCCGTCAGTGCACCTCACTCGGTGCACTGTGAGCATTCCTTATAGGTTCCTTGCGGCGTCCTTTCCCTAGGACCTAGCTACAATTCCTTTCATACCTTTTTAATGTACATTCGTTCATATTCTCCTTCTTCCACCTTACTTTCCTCAACACTCTCCTAACAATGATTGCAGAGTGCAACTGAGAGGATTTCCTCCTGTTATACCTTAAAATAAACCTTTTTAATCTCAGTCTCCCTTTCAACGCTGAATAACCTCATCATAGATCCCAGCGCTAACTTGTCCATTGTCCTAAATTTTATATTCCATTATATTGTTATTTGATTAGGTTCGGAATATTCATTCCCAGACTGGGCAAATTTGGACTCGGGAAAGTGACCCAGGGCAACGACATGAATAGGGCTGATCTGTTTGATATAACAAACAAATTTTCTTACGAAATACGCCACTAGTTTCATGGAAGATCGTTCAGCTATCGCAAAAAGTCGAATAACTTGGCAAAAAAGAAATGAGGACAATAATAAATATAAACATCATGTACAGATATAGATATAAATATAAACGAAAATATAAACAAGTGTAAATAAAAATATAGATATAAAAATAAATAGCTTTTCTCGCAATCGTTCTTATTTGACGGACCTTGAGCAACTCACTGTTTTGTTTACCGTGCCACTTCGAAAATGAAGCGACCTTGATTGTGTACCGAAACGAAGGTCATAGATAGATAGATAGATAGATAGATAGATAGATAAATGATAGATAGATAGATAGATAGATAGATAGATAGATAGATAGATAGATAGATAGTAATTTAATTAACTAACTAATCATACAATCATGAGGAATTAACTAATACATAAAAACAATTGTCGTATATATCAAGATCATTCTAAAGATAATGCTCTCTCTCTCTCTCTCTCTCTCTCTCTCTCTCTCTCTCTCTCTCTCTCTCTCTCTCTCACACACACACACACACACACACACACACACTTGCTAGGTCTTACCATTAACTTACTAAAAGGCAATGATGAATGAAAGCAACGCAAAATAATAACAACTTTGCATTTTTGTTGAACTTTTATTGACCACCGTAACCGTTTTGAAAAATACAGTTACGTATTCTTTAATTGACATCAAATTCTTACCAACCCCCACTCTCTCTCTCTCTCTCTTCCTCCCCCTCTCCTCTTCTCTCTACTCTCTCTCTCTCTCAGCACATTTACTTATAGAATTTATCATTTACAAAACTTACATAGTAACACGACATACTTTATTTAGACGTTTTGTTAATAAAAATTCGTATCAAAATATGAAATACTGATCGAAAAAAATGGAAAACTTGCACGTTCACTTAAAATTATTACTAGGTGCAAATCCATTGAAATAATTATTTGACTCTTGACATTAATAAATCTACGTCATTCTTGAAGGAACCTGAAAACCAGCCGATTGCAATGGCTCGCTCATAAGAAAGTAAATAAGCAAATGGAAATGTATATTCGCGTGTAGGTATACCTCAATCAGTAACTCTTGCTCGAAATGCGTACTCGCTTATAAATTATTTCTGAGTATACAGGTACACAGAAATATATCTCAGACTACCTCAAGGGAATAGACTGGTTTTTCATCCATAGAAGTAGACTTTTATTAGAGGCGTGACCTTGGCATGTGTACAGCGGACACGCGCGCGCGCACACACACACATAGTTCAACGAAATAAGAAGAAAAAAAAGAATTTCCCTTTTCAATCTCATAAAATCAAGCTACGATACGTACTTTCATGGCAGTTGAAATCACCGACTGCAGTTGGCAGCGATGGTCACAGCAATTCCTTTTAGCTTAACGGGAAAAGGAGAGTGAATTGCGTAATGGCGAGGAATACTTGGCCACAGATGAACGAAATACGAACGCGCGCACAATACGCGGCTCCCTTAAATAATCTGTTTGTTAGGTAATGTGAGCTCTGGCCTTGAGGATCGTGGGTGGAGGCTGCTCCTGCTGATTCTGGCGGTGGTCAGTCATTGCGGGACCCGGAGCAAAAGGGAGATGTAGATTTATTTTCGAACAGGATACAGCTTAGATTCGTGCAGTTGGTCCAGTTGTAGGGGTGTGGGACTTTTGGGCGGGGGCGGGGTAGGGGGAGAAGGGAGAATCGTGGAGGTTTTCGAATGTACCAATGGTATTGTTGGTCTCTTACCTTCAGCCTTGAATTAAGAGCGCGAAGAATATATTTAATGTTTATTCTATTGTGCTCCTTTGTCCAGCTGGATGGACTGGATTATGATAAAAAAATAAATTTTATTTTATATATATATATATGTATACGCCTATAATATAATATATATATATAATATATATTATATATATAGTATACATTATATACATATGCATATATTACCATATTATTACATATAATACATATTACATATATACAATAATTATATATATTATATATATATATATATATATATTATGATAATAAATCTAATAGGGTATATATGGTATACCTATATAATATGTATACCTATGGATATAGTATATATAATAATATATATCTATGTATATATATATATATTATTATATATATATATACATTGTTTTTGTATATACATGGTTCGTTTGTTTGGGGCGTGTTATCAATACGGCGTAATCAGTACTGTGCTGTGTACGACACCATTTCACATCGAGCTACAAATGTCCTTTAATATCTAATTCGCTCTACCTCGGAATTAATATATTTTCATATATGCTTAACCGAAGGGGAATTTTTTTAGGCGATAAGAGAATTGTCGGCAACTCTCTTATCGCCTAAAAAATTCCCCTTCGGTTAAGCATATATGAAAATATATTAATTTCGAGGTAGAGCGAATTAGATATTAAAGGACATTTGTAGCTCGATGTGAAATGGTGTCGTACACAGCACAGTACTGATTGCGCCGTATGCTAACACGCCACAAATACGAACATATATATACAAAAGATTGCTCGAGTGCTGTAGGTCTAAAAATCACTTGGTTCAAACTATAACAAATCAAATACGAAAAGCGGAATACATTACATATAATAAAACAATAAAGACATTTCAGCACCAAATCTCTTGGTTGGAAACCACATGACTAAAACATCCAGTTATCAGAGACCTCAAGGTATGTTTGTCTTAAATATTTCTAATTTTTCGCCCTATGAATCAACGTCCAATTTCTTGTCTAATATTCGTCTCACGGCTGATGGAAAACTTGGCTGAAATCCAGTCATGGCGGGAAACTTAAAACTGGATGCATTTATCTTTTGATAAACGAACGGCATTTGAAAAGACATGAGGGTTGTCTTATAATTCTTAATGTTTCATCGTGGTCTGAGGTGTACATTATTTTATGATGATTTTTTACATATTTCGATTTAAAAATTGTTACCAGATATACGATTTGAGACTTCAAAAAACTCATTTTGTAAATTTGCGATTTTTAAACAGATAATTACGGAACTTACAGAGCTAACAGAACACGCATAAAGGTCAAATTTAGTGCTTCTAAATAGATCATTTAAAATTATAAAACCCACCTCAAAATTATAACGCACCCCAGAGTTGTAACCCTACTTCCAAATTATGAAACCCACCCCCAAATCATAACCCCAGGCCCAAAATTATAAGACCCATTCCAAAACGCAAACTTATAGTGCCCAATTTAAAATCAAAACACACACCATAAACTTATAGCATCCACCCCAAAATACAACACACACCCCAATTATAGCACCTACCCCAAAATAAAACACATACCTTAAATTATAGCACCTACCCCAAAATAAAACACACTTAATAATTAAACACCTACCCCAAAATAAAAAAACACAACCCAAATGTATAGCACATACCCAAAGAAAATAAAAACGCACGCCCCAAATTATAGCACCTACCCCAAATTAAAACACACGCCCCAAATCATAACACCCACCCCACAATTATAGCATTTACCCCAAAATTATAACACCCGCCCCAAAATCATAAGAGTATTATCTGAAAGTAAAAAAAAAAAAAAAGAAAAAAAAAAAAAAAAATTCTCGCGTGAAGTTAAGTTGTTCATTCAAGAAATATAATCTTCATAGACATGAGAATGATATTCAAAGACTAGTTAAGATGTGACTCAGAATGCTTGGAAGGATATGGACTGGTCTATATTAGTATTTGAAGGGCAACCCAAACCTTATACCTCAAGTTTTTCTTGCTGCATAAGCTAACTTTACCATTTCTTCCTCAAGTCTATGTTCAGAGTGTGTACATGCACGAGAAAATCCATTTGAGAGAGAGAGAGAGAGAGAGAGAGAGAGAGAGAGAGAGAGAGAGAGAGAGAGAGAGAGAGAGAGAGAGAGAGAGAGAGAGAATTTTAGGAAATACCACTAAGTTATCCAGAAGTGTAACTCTGAAATTCTTGACAAAGTGATTATGATAGAATCTGAACAAAGAGCCAATGAAATTCTCTGAAACAGTCATGAATAGTTAACTAAATAAAAATCGGATGAAGTAAGACAATGAGCAGAAGAGAATAAATGATAGTAGGCACTTAAGAAAAGATAGCATAGGGTAAATTATACCTTGCAAACAAATTTAGATTTGGAGGCTTCACAAACGAGGGAAGCAAAGCATTATTCTGTGAGCATTGAATTAAATACTCAATAGAATACAGATAAAAAAGGGGATTATTTATAACCTGTCACTATGAATAATAAACAGAAATAAAAAAAACCTAAAACACTTCAAGAAAGGAAAAGTTGTCTTAAGAAAACTAATCCCTAAAGATGTCTTTGAACATTGCCAAACTGCATCAGTACAAGAAGACAAGACTGCCAGTGTACGGTTTACTTAAGCCCATTTGCCAAAAGCAATAAAACCTGCAGTAAAACGCTGCATAAGTCAGACTTACGAAGGTGTGAAGGTTTTTTTTCAGTAGGGTAAAGGTCATACTGTGAGCTTCTCGTCCGTTTGGGTAGGGTTAGAGGTTGCTAAAAAAAAAAAAAAAAAAAAAAGGAGAGAAAAAAAGGATAAAGGAGATGAAATATATCAAATTATATCGCGAGATATTACTTTAATGTTGGTAAAGGCGATTGCCTCTATGTTACAACAGTTATAAGAACAGTGCATAATTATCTTTTATCACAGTTTAACTACATCAAATGTATTCTAAAGTCATAAGTCGGTTACAAATTGTCAAAATATGTCTTACGCTATCTCTATTTTTAATAATAAGACACTTGCATTCTTTGATCCATGTACTTCAAGTAATATAACTAAAAACCATAAGTTCAATGGAAAAGCAAAATTGCCATATAATAAGATACATATATTAAAACAGACTGATAGATTAGATACCAAGTTCATAAATCGTGTATAATATACGCGTTGGCACACGGATGATTGAGGTAAAGGTACCCCAGAGTTGGCAGGGCAATTTTCCATAGTCATGCTAGTTCTCTATAGCAACAGGTAAGTAACAATGACTAATGCAAAGTCTCTCTCTCTCTCTCTCTCTCTCTCTCTCTCTCTGTTATAAAACGAGTACTGTACTTACTTGCAACCCTAATTCACAAAATGGGACACTAATGTTTAAGGCGAATTAACCTTCGAAATTGTACCCAGTTGTTTTTTGTTATTATGAATGGTCTCTTATGAAGAATCCTTGATAGTACCAGGTCTAATTAGCCTTTATATAAAATGAGAGAGAGAGAGAGAGAGAGAGAGAGAGAGAGAGAGAGAGAGATAACGTTGGATGGTCCACTTCATAGCAACACCTACAGGCGCCAGGGTCACTAGAGAAATGACTGTGTGACTACAATTCATAGGAGCCAAAATTGCGTCACTGGTCTGTGACGAGTTCAACCGTGACAGATTCCTACTGCCGGGAACACACAAACATACACATACAAAAAAAAACACACAAGGTCAGCCTTACAGGCAATACCCATTATGTAAACAATATGTCTCCGAGTTCCATTATGGTGTAAAAGATTTTAAGGTGGACACTGTACACCAATGTACATTACTGTGCAGCAAGGTCTTGTGCCTTTGTACCATGGATGCTTACAAGATTACAGCCTCTTGGCCAACTTTGAATAGCAGGGATAGAAGGCAATTGTTTTTCTCAGTATGGGAGGAATTAAGCTGTGGCAATAAAACTATAGGATATTTTAGAAAAATACTAAAAGGAAACTTTTGTTTGAAATAGGTGAAGCAAGATTATCTGAATATGACTACTGCCATATCTAATCGTCTTGAAACCTCCATACTACAGACGCATCTTTAAAAATCAAGACAAATATCTGTAGTGAAGAGTGCAGACTAGATGAATTCTCAGAATTGGGAAATTGAATTCTCAGATTCCTCGAGATCACCTGGGAGTCTGAGACCATCAGGATAAAAGATTCGATTTCAAAACAAGAGTTTATCAGAATTATATCAATGGTTACGCAACTTTATATTCAGCCTGACAAGTTCGTTGATAGTTTGTATATGGGACTCCACTGATACAGTTAAACGCTCTAGCTTTTTTTTTTTTTTTTTTTAAGAGAGATTTTTTGAAGCTATGATGATAAGTCTATCTTTGACGTTTCTTGATGTAGTTTTCCTTGTATGGCCGGAGACCATAAAAGGAATTGGGCAGAGTTAAAATTTCGATAAATTCGTGGAATTTTACCCATGCCAAATACCAGGGCTCTCACCAGAGATATTATGTCACCGTTTTTAAACAAAATCCGTAATCATTCAACGCTTTTGTAATTGGAACCAAGAGCTTTAATGTGAAACTGTCTGCCTTAAGTATCAAAAATATCAAAACGTTAAATGTTTAGATGTTTAAATGCATAAAAACACAGACACTATACATACATACTACACACACACACACACACACCTATATATTATATATATATATATATATATATATATAATATATATATATATATATATATGTGTGTATGTATGTATGATATATATTATATATATATATATATATATAGTATATATATATATATATATATGGGTGTGTGATGTATGTGTATGTATGTATGTATGTATATATATATATATATATATCTATATATACTATATATAGATATATATATATGTATATAGCTTTAGTCATTTATAACTGACAAGCTCCAATGTAAACCAAAGTGGCTGATTGGCAATCAGGCAATCAACTTGCCATTAATAGTGATGAGGCAATTCCCCTACGACACCCACCCCCCTCCCGCCCCGCCCTCCCCAAAAAATGAAAAAGAAAAACGCACTCAGGGCGCGACCGCCCAAGATTCATTAAAGTAAAGTCAAAATAAAATATATAAAAAAACTATTTTATGACGTCCCACTACAAAACTAAATATGACTGAGATAATTCACCGCTCGGACATCCATTGCATTAGCGGTACCCCTTCTATAAATTTACCCTTACACTAAAAAAATACAATAAAAAAAAAACGCAATATAATGATGCTGAAACCTTCTGTAATCATCTTTCCGCTTGGATGATTTCAATTGGGGGTTTGCGGGGGAAGGGGCGAGGGGGGGGGGGTTTAGGGGGAGTTCTGTCTGCCTGACAACCACTACTTGCAAAATGGCCGCTCGCTCTCTCTCTCTCTCTCGCTCTCTCTTCTCTCTCTCTCTCTCTCTCTGAATGGCTTCATCTCATTGTTTCTCTCCGGGATGCCTATACTTAACGTGTCCGAGGTTGTATGAATTGAAAACCTAACTGCATCTGACTGAGGAGTGAGCGCTTGCTTGCATACAAACGCGCGCACACACACTCACACATACAGGCACAACGGACAATTTGCTCTAGGAGTTAACTTCGCCAAGCTGAAATTGCTGTGTGAATGAGTAGCTAGGATATGGATAGCTATCTGTATTTTACTGAAGAGCGAACTTACACATACACAGACGTGTATGTGTATGTGTATGTGTATACACGAATACATACACAAACAGGCAAATCGCTCCAAGAATCAATTTCACACAGTTGAAATTGTTGTATGAATTAGTATCTACCATACGGAAAGCTAAGCGCATTTTATTGAGGAGCGAACTTACGCAAAAACACACATACAGACGCACATACATGCACACATACACACTCATACACAAACAGGCAATTCCCCATATGAGTCAATTTCACAAGTGGAAACCTTTGTAAGGGTAGGTAGCTACGGTATGGAACGCTAACAGCACTTTGCTGAGGAGTTAATTTAAACACATACTCAACACACAAACACACATACACACTCATACACAAACAGGCAAATCGCCGCAGGAGTCAATTTCACAGACGCAAAAGTCCAAGGCTAAACATTCATCGCCAAGAATGAGAGATATGATTTTATGCCAGTGGCATACACACACATCCCTTCTTATCCTGTCGTTCCAGTACGTCGCCTAACGGGGAAAAATTGGGATATTTTTTATCTTTGCGCCTCTGCTGGGAGTCACAGTCCTGTCCTAGGTCCCTGGCGAGGGTTTGGAAGGGTTGGAGGGGTGGGGGAAGGGCGAAATCAATTGTTAATGGATCTTTCTAGGTCGATGATTAAGATTTGGTTCTAGGGCAGCAGCAAGGATAATAAAGAGATACGTAAGATGTTTTAAACTTTGACGCGAGAGTGGCGGGCGGATTTGGGATACTCCGTGGCAATTTATGGCTTTTTCCTCGAGTTTTTATCCGATTGTTTTTGTGTCTTGCGCACATACACGTCCTTAAACCGCTGCCGCCGCCGCCGCCGCCGCCGCTGCTGCTGCCCGTTAAAATAACTGTTCGCTGAAGGGACTATTTCACCGAGTGGGGTTGTGCGTGGTGGGGAAGGGGGCCGGCGGGAGGGGGGAGAGTTAAAACGCGGACATGCGCAGTAGATGTAGTAATCTTGCAAATAATACAAAAAATAAATTAAGAAGAACGTCTGTTATTTGGTAGCAAGTAGGGCCATAAATTTGTGTCAAAACATTAAGTGTGTTAAAATTACATTTTTCTAAGTGCAGCATTATGATTTATTAGTTTATTCTTATTCATTTATCTTTTTCTTGAGTCGAAAATAGAATGGATTTTTTTTTTACTTATCTTATTACCAGAGGGGGCCCAGTTTTATAGTTCATAAAGGATATAGCATAAATTTACCATCAATAGTATATTTAAAGCATACAATTTTTACCCATTTGAATGATTTATTTTATTTTTCTATATTACTATTTTTTTTTAAAATCTAAAAGGGTATATTTTTGTTGTTTTCAAATCTTGTATCCGAGTGCGCCTAGTTTTATAATTTATAAAAGATAAAGCATAAATGGATAGATATTATAAAGCATAGTTCTTCTAGCCTTATAAACACCTCGCTCCAGAAATTCGAGCTTTCTGTAAAAACATTCTAGTGCACTTGGGAACAAATAGAATACAACCATATCTGACAGTCATATCAGTTTTCTGAAATCATAAAACGTACACGGACTTCCACCGCAAGTCTGTGTTACTGAGCAGGAGCAACAGAACTTAATATTTAAGTAACAAATGGTAGCAGTAATTGAGGTGGTGGTAATAAGAAAATCAACCCGAAAAGCGATTCAGAAATTAAACTTGAAATCAGAACTTGCCTACGACCCTCCAGGTGCAAGATACTATCGACCACGCCACAATCATTAGACAGTGAAGCTGGACAGTCGAAGAATACAATTTCGTCTACTGCTTCAATCTAACTATTAAGGGCTTGAGTTATAAAAAAATCATCATGCTACTTATTTATTTGAAAGAAAATTCGACTGAAGGGATTACGAATATTCCAAACTAGAATCACACGGTGGAAATATCCTGTTTATAGACACATGTACTATTGAAGACACCCAAGGCCTTCGCTACATTCAAAAGGCTAATGCAAAACATCAAACTCTTTAGTTTTCCATATGGATTGACGAACATTACGAGTCCTAAGCTATATCCTTCTTCGTGCCCCTGCGCTGAAGAGCTCTCTTTGCAAAGGTGTCCAAGCCCAACGCTCGAACCGATGTTGGCGAGACATTAAGCTGATTTCAAGGCCAAAGATGGGTCTCCCATTATAGCCAAAAACTTATAAGAAAAAAAAATTGGAAGGTCAATGCAGAATTGAAGACCGCTAGAACCCCATAAAAGGTTACGTAAAATGAAGTACACACACCGGTTTACCAGAAGTCAAGTGAGTGTTAACACTAAGAGACTGGAAACCTTGGTGATAAAAGTAAGGAGCATTTTATTGGGCTTTATTGTTACTGCCTCGGTTCAAGAGAGATTTTATTTCTTTATTTACTTTTATGTTAGAAACAGCGACACGGAGTTTGGAGGAACAAATCCACAGTGATATATGGATGCAAATACGTTTAAAACTAAATTTCTAGAAAGTTTTCGGGAATCTGTTCGATTGCAAAGGAAAATCGAACGTGTTCCCGAAAGCTCTCTCCATAGATTTATTTTTAAATATATTTGTACCAGTATGTAAATGTGGATTTGTTTCTCCATTTCAAGACTCTTGCTGCTATGAGTATTTTTTCCGCTTACTCAGGGAGTAAACCTCCAAACTACTTTGTTGTTGTTATTGGTGTAGGGGCGGGTGAGAAAGCCTGAAACGGTCTAAATAAAAGCTGTTTCCCGTTAAGTTAAAGATACAGGAATGAAAATGTAAAAATAAAAAAAAAATGTGCGTGTTAAATAGTACAGAGAAAATATCTCAAAAAAATATAACGTATTTATTAAAATTTTCATTGGTAAAACAACGCTCTATCTGACTGTAAATTTTAACACGCGCCCCGATTAAGCTGGAGGTCGAATCACGCCTTGTTAGCAAAATGGAGTTCCTCATCTTAGTAGAACGAAGGATTCAGCCAGTTTAACTCCATAAAAGAAGTAAACTGTTGCAGCCCTTCGCACCCCTACCAAAATATGCTTAAAAATAAGAAACAATTCCTAGTACATCTCAGGGGAAATATTGGTCTTGATGCGAATGCATACGATTAGATCTAATCATTTTGAAAAGCCAATGCTAAGGTCATAAAGTTAAGAATAAATTTAAGACCAAAAAGTGCATCTTGAGGTATGCCGGAACCACATTTTGTTTTGGTATCATATTGATATTACAGTTGTTGAATTAACCCAGCTTTTTAGCACAGGGCCTTGCCCCAAAAGAATTCCGTAAATCTAATGTTGAAGTGAGGCTACATAAAAATATCCTCTGTGGGAAGTTATTCAAATTAGTGAAGAAAAACTACGTCAAACGAAAAAGATGCCTAAAAAATGTCATATTTCCAGTTAGTCTTCAAAACGATTCATTCAAAAGGTGGAAGAATGTAGCGTCTCATGAGAGCCATATCAGAGAGAGAGAGAGAGAGAGAGAGAGAGACGAAGATGAAGAAGAAGAAGGAGTAGGAGATACCTAACGAGGACGACGACGTAGACGTGCGGACCTGACGAGATGAGAGAAAAAACAGATGGATCCACTTGGGAGAGCCGGAAGAAAGAGAAGATTGAAAACGAGGAGAGAGACGTTCTTTCAAAACAGCCGATTTTTAAACCGAAATCTTGGTGAGCAAAATCGTGTGAGCTAACATACAATTTGTCGATCGATTGAAAGGTACCTCCCGTAAATTACAAGTTATTTCGTAAGGTAAAAGGTAACATCACGCAGATGGTTATCTGGAAAATGGGGACGTTTTAGAAAAATCATCAGTAAAATTATAATTGGAAAATGAACAAGTGCAGACTTTTATCAAAAGCGTGATGCAGGTAATATCATATCTGAGGCGATAAGATTAATACGACGTACTAAGTATTGATTGGATTCTGATAACGGATAGAAGTCTGATTATCTGTTTATCGAGACATTGATTGATGGATAGATAGACAATTAGATAGATAGATAAATAAATAGATGAAATAAAGCAGACGCCACAAAGAAATATATAGCTCTTGGAACTGAAAGTTCAAAGAGAGAGAGAGAGAGAGAGAGAGAGAGAGAGAGAGAGAGAGAGAGAGAGAGAGAGTTGTAAAATTGACAGAGATATATATTAAGACTCAGAATGGCCATAACTCTATGATTCAGTATACTGCAAAGTAAAACCAAGTTAAAAATGTTGAAAACAACAGAAATTGGTGGAAACTATGAAAGTATACCATACAACCAGTAAATTAATGTTAAAAAAAAATCCTTATTCGTAAGGTTAAATGTCAAGATAGTTATGTCTGACGTAAGGAACAAACAACAACAAAAACTCTACCATGCAAAACAACTACCAACCAACATCTTTCAAACCACATTATCTCAGACGTAACATGCATGATCATGCGTCCCTTAAAAACGACTGTTAGCTATTTAAACATTCCATCACATACAGTTAGCCTTCTCTACCTTAAGAGGGGGTTCCACAAGGAGTGTTACTGCCAATTCTAATAGGCAACCGTTGTTATTCAATGGAGTTATTGCTATTCCAGTGTTGCTTCATTCTCCATTCAACGTCTGGAATGATTCAGTTGGTGTGCTGCGTCTGGACAGACCAGTGATCAGTTGTACTAGAAAGAGTACACAGTATAGGTCTGGGGTCCATTTCAGATTTCTGCTATTTCAACGACCCTTCCCTGGTAAAGACTGTTTTACTTTGACCCACAGAACGTGATACATAATTTTACTCAGTATCGATATCCATCACTTCATTTATTACTGAACGTAACCAACAACTCATTATTCGTTTAATGATTTCCAAGAGGGACCTACTTAGCTGAAATAATTTTAATTACACTTTTTCCATTCCTGGCCTACCAGCTCTATGGTATGGAACTAGTATAGAAAGTATATTGTCTTTAGTCCTTCATTTGGTTGAAAGTTCTGTAAATATTAAGCCTTCTATTATGAAAATATACAGTCACATACCATCATCCATAAGCCGCAAACGATTTCAGTAATCTCGGCACGAGATACATATTATAACCCGAACAATTAGAGCGTGACTCCGCCAAACAGCAAAGAATTGCCCCTGTCACAAGCTCACCGTAATAACAAGAGCGTTGACTGCTATTTGCATAGATATAATAGATATAATCAATCTCTCTCCTCTTTTTTACTTGCATACGTAAAGGCCCTCACCATCAAAAGGTAGGGCTCAACCAGGACCCACGCAACAAAGGGAACAACCACCATGCAAAACAAAACACCAAAACGCCGAGAGGTTAATTGACCTTGAAGATGACACAGATTTATTGCAATCCTTCCTGATTGAATTAAGGCTGTTCTTACTCAATGTTCCAGTCTAAGAGACTCGGGAGATAAGTCACACTTAGACAGACGTAAGTCGAAAGGACTGATTATGTCTAGAGACCAATGGCGTTTGGTTCAGCTAGTAAGACTAATTGTACCTCTTAGACTAAAGGGGTTTACTGCTAGACCAATGTTCCTTCTTTGTTATTTTTTTAAATACTGGAAATACGTCACTGTCCGTGAAATCATGATCTGTTTTATCTCAGAATTTACTAACTGGAATTACCAACAGCTTCCAACTATTAGTCTCAATGATAACCTCCAGAGGTACCTGGTTTACAATCACACCTGAGAAATGGGACGTTCTTAGAACTATCTCTGTTGTCTTGCAGTTTCTATCTTCCTGACAGGGGGTCCTGCTCGTTCTGTTTTTTTTCTTTTTTTCTTTTCTTTTTTCTCATTTTTTCTGCACTTCACCTGAAGGCTGAGGGACTGTTCATTTACATCTTACAATAACTGCGTTTTCATTTTTTTTTTTACTTGAGATTTGAATGCTTCAACCACACATTGACATTTAAAAAACAAACATTAGATATTACTGTGGAATTTAATTTAACGGTCTCACATCTGGTAAAAAGTGTTGTTAGCACATTGTGGAGACCAAATTAAATTTTTAAAATTTATTTATTTGTTTTTGTATCAAGGCCAGAACGGTGTTTTCTGATTCCTTATCTCCCATGCCTCAGAATGTTTGTCTCCAAATAGCAGACGACCGTTACATACAAAACTAGGCTTTGTTCAGATTCAAACTCCCTTTGGTGAGATTCAGTTTGAACACTATATTGAATTCTTTAAAACTGGTTGATGTCTGTTTATATGTATATGGTTTTAACTTCAATGCTATTAATTTAAGCAGTATATACACACAAATCTCAAGAAAAGACTCCGAATAGGCTTAAGTGGAAAGGATTTTACTTTGACATGACCGTTAACCTTACATTATATTTTGCTTAGACCTATAGTAGTGAGACCTTTCTTGAAGCATATGAATAATTTGCTTGATCAAGTGAGCTTTCTATTTTTAAATATTGTACAACAATATTTTACAGTAATTCAGGATCATTTTCAATCTTAAACAAAACATTTTAAAGTGATTAAAGCAGGAATTATTAAAAACGCCTTTACTTATTCAGTTCGAACCATAGACCATCGGTAGTAGTGCTCAAGATGGTCATTTTGTCTCGACTTTATTCGAACTCAGTCTCGAATCCTATGAAAATTATACATTGTACAGAAACGTTTTAAAAGTGATTAGAAGACGCAGTATTTTGTTCGAAATGACACAATGGTTGCATAATGCTCCCACTCCTTCAGTCTGAATCATATAGGACAAAAGCAGTGTTCAAGATTGGTCAATCAAAGTCTCGCTCTTGTTCGAACGCAGTTTCGAATCCAACCGTCCGATTCGGTCCAGATATCAGCGATGTGGCTGACAGCTACTTTATTTTATAGGAGCCACCTAATCATGCTCCTATATATGTTCACTTTTTTTGCAATGCCAGCAATAAAAGTGCGAGTGCAGGGTGTAAGTAGTGTACTTTAAAAGTGTATAGTAAGATCCTTAATTGTTTCCTGTACAAGATGGAGCCGAGTGCTTATGTAAGGATTTCAGGATCAACTTTTTTTCTACAGCAAATTCGTATGATACTGGAAATTGCTGGTTTTATATATAATATATATATATATATATATATATATATATAATATATATATATATATATATATATATATATATATATATATATATATATATATATATAATCTTTAATGTATACAACAGTTCCCTTACGAACAACTGCATTAATCTAGACAAATATATATTTATTTTTCGTGAATTGGAGAGAGAGAGAGAGAGAGAGAGAGAGAGAGAGAGAGAGAGAGAGAGAGAGAGAGATAGTCATAACATTGGGGAGACTTTAAGAGAGTCCCATAACGTATTCGTATGCAAAAATAGTACACACTTCAAACGCCATGAATTTCAACGTTACACTGCTACCTTTCACAATCAGAAAAATGTCGCTAAAAATTCATGTCACTATAATATTTAGCAACAACTCCTTCTCCCAAGAGAACAACTTTATCTAGCAAAAACAACTAGGTTTTCAAAGTGACGAAAAAAAAAAAAAAAAAAAATCTTAAACAAGGCGTGCAACTACCGTAGAGTTTTTCCCCGCCGCTGAAGACGCGGTTCTATCCCGACAGCAGAATATGACACTTCAGAAAACAAATGCAGATTCCCCAAGCGTAAAACAGCAGGGGTGCAAGAAAATTACTCCTAGAGGAACACCTGGGGGAGACGGGTTAAAGAAGGATTGAACCAATCCTCGCAGCACCTGAGCCTCTGACACAAAACCTCTTTAAAAGACAAAATACCCTCGGGACAAATCCATCAGGTAGGAGTGATTGTTGGAAGGACCTCTTTCTACCCGAACGAAATCCTGTAAGGTCGCTCCGTGGGGCGCCACGAGGTGGGTATGGCCCCACAATGGGAAGATCTGGTTCCTTGGGGCATTCTGCCATAGCCAACGACGTGAAATACCCAGGGCAAATAGGGAAAGGGTAGGTGCTAATTTTCGGTGGCCCAAAGACTTTTCAACAAGGGTGGTCCAGGACCCACGTGCTACTTTAAACTACTGGAAAGTGATCAGTTTCCTTAAGTGATTTATTCAGATTATAACGTATAATAAATATGTCAATTTCATGTTATATTATTTATAATTATTAGATGATATTATGAAACGAGTTATAAATACATCAAAAGACTCCTACTTATTAAAATATAGTCTTATAAAGTAATCAAAAAATTTCGTTCGCAAAATGAACGTCATTTGTAAATTAATATATAATTCAAGTCTATATCATATATATAATATAAGAGATTATATATTATATATATTATATATATATATATGATATATAATATAAATATATCATATATATATATATATATATATATATATATATATATATATTATTAAAATTTGACTAAAGAAGTCACACAACATCAAGTAAATATTAACATAAAAACTATTACACAAACAACTATTTCAAAACTAATATTCCGCTAATTTCTGAGATAAAACTCCTGAAAAAAAAACGTGATTCCGGAAACATGATTTATGGACGAGGATAAGAAACATTGCTCAAATTTCATTCTATTTTGTTTATTATCTGCTTTGCCTACTTCCTTTTTTTTTTAATTTTTTTTACTTTACTTCGTCGTTAATACGTTTGTCTCATTAAGTGTAAATAACTCTTAAAGATACCGATAGCCACAAAGACAAGATAATGACAATTTTCCTCATTTGAAATTTGAAATTATTATGAATATACTTAGAAGAATATTGCATTGAGTACGTCAAATGATTCTTTTATTTTTTAGAATCAATCCTTTTTTTTGCATCGTATAAGGAATTGTCATGGAAAAATTGTCCGTAACACGACGCACTACCAAACCGTCGTTTTTACATGTCATTTTTTCGTATTTATTCAACGATGACATTTACGAGGATATAACGTTAACCGGATGTACCAAAATCCCGTCGCTTTCAGGTGATCAAGGAGCCAGTTATAACTTCTTTTGAAGATACACATTCAATTTGATTTACCACACGCACATTTATATATATATATATATATATATATATATATATATATATATATATAAATATATATATATATATATATATATATATATATAATATATAATTATATATAATATATATATATAAATATATAAAATATGATATATAATATATATATATATATATATATATATATATATATATATATATATATATATATATATATAAAATATATATATATATATATATATATATATATACATATATATTTATCCAATTACATGATGTTGCTGAGATCAATCAAAATAATTCACACAATTCTGTTATAATAACGACATCAAACTGCTGAATTTAACACTTGGTCATTCCTGCAATTTCATTATTTATCTAAAATCACCTAATCAAGTCGAAAATGCATCCTTAGGAGCTATACTACAACTATGTAACACTCATTTGGTCATCGAAATTCCACAGTCAGGTCAGCTCGCACGGACAAAAGCCAACATTTCGTGCTTCAGTGTCAAACAAGGACAGACTAGAACTATGCTATCTCTATAAATGATCATAAAAAGCTTAAGAATATATATATAGATATATATCTAATATGTATAATATAGATATTATATATATGTATAATCTATATATATATATATATGTATATATATATATATCTATATATATATATATGATAATATATATATATATATATATATTTATGTATATATAATATATCTATATGTATGTATATATATATATATAGGTATATTTTATAGTGTATATTATAGTATAATATATGTATATATATATATATATATTATAATATGTATATATATATAATATATATGTAATATATATATATATATATATATATATATGTAATATATATATAATTATATATATATATATATGCGTATATATATACTAAATCTGTATATAATATATATCATATATATATATATATATATATATATCTCTTATATCTATCTATATATACCTATATGGTACATAAATATGTATATATATATATACTATATATATATATATCTATATATATATACATAAATATGTATCTATATAACTATATATATATATCATATGTATATACACACACAATAATATATATATATATATATATATATTTAACTGTGATGATAGGCTCTATGGTTACGACGAGTAAAATTCTAAAAGAAATATATATATATATATATATATATATCATATATATATATATATATATACACACACACAATATATATAGATATATATTATATATATATATATATTATATTTACTGTGAAAATGATGAGGCTCTATGGTTACTAACGAGTAAAATTCTAAAGGAAATAAATTATATTTTTTTTTACACCGAGGGCTATGGCCAATACTGCCATATCAACAGCTAATACGTTAATATACAATCGTGCAGCCTTTCTGCATAACGTAACTTAATATTATCTAAAATTATCGGTAATTCTAGGGAATAATTCCGCACGGACTGCAAGGAATGTTCCCGTGATACGACAGCCACTAGGGATCTGGGCGTCAAATGTATTTCGCCATGTTTAGGACTGGTCCCTGGGGGTTAATTACAGTCGACCTCCCAAAAATAACGGTAAATTCTTAATAAGCAACTCCACTACTATGAGAAACTGTAATTTCCCAAAGAAATACCCGACGCGGAGTTATTACCTATCGACCAAATTATCTTTCAATCTTCGTTAATTCTGCAAATATTACGGCTTACTATGTCAACCAAGAGTTAAGGGGAATCACCCTCTGCTAGTATTGCTAACTAACAGACCTCTTTATTTAAATTACTAAGCAGCAGAATCTTACATTTCCAGACAGCTCCGACGAGAGAGAGAGAGAGAGAGAGAGAGAGAGAGAGAGAGAGAGAGAGAGAGTATACAAATGCCATACCCCAGTGCACAACCTTCTGAAGACTGTTTCCTCTCCTACCCTAACAAAGAAGTACTTTGCCTGACCTATAGATAAATAAACCACACGGGTAAAAGGCCTATTATCTTATCAACAGATTTCTTCTCAAAAATACTTGCAACCTCATATTACTTACCGGCAGCTGCGTCTAAACACGCTTGACAATTGATATCCACGATTGAGTATATCCTTGCGCAGAAAACTTTTTAAACGCACACAATCCTTCACCAGCAAGAATGTAAACAAAAGTGACAGCTGTCAGGGTCTCAGAGACAGAAAACAAAAACCTGGCGTGTTCCGTTTTACTCCAATAATTCATTTTAACCTGGTGATTTGACTCGGTTCCATGACAAGAACGGTCGTTACTGGTCATTCTTCGGCTTTTTAAAATGTCCAAGTTTTTAACTCTGCTCTGGTCAGCTTTACTTTGTTAAATGGGCTCTGATAATTGATGAAATTGTTCATTGTTTTCATTCAACAAATAATTGCCTCGGTAACAAGCTAAAACTCAAATCATCTCTCTAATCATCAACGAATCTAACAATTGACTAATATATTTAGTTACAGAATCAACTTACCGTTGACATTTTTAACATTATTCTCATTACTGGACTATGACCAGACACTCCTTTTATTTACCTGGAACAAGGCAAACCAATCACAGTGGTTTCTACCTACAAGACGTATCTGAGTCATGCTGTTTCTACAGACTTCCGCTTCATTTACTTATGGCTATATAAACAGGCAAATATTCATTTACCCTGACTTATAAACCTTTACTGCTCCTGTTTAATTCTGTACACACATACACAGGTGTGTCGAACACCAGCTGAGCTTATACTTCGTCCACAGGTGTGTAACACGATCACGCATAATCACCAGGTAAGGCAATTACTGCATAATGATCGGGGCTTTTGATTCAAGTTTTTTTTTTTTTTATGAACCTGTCTTACTAAAACTCGTTGCATGCTTCACATTACCTGCTATTTGCCAACTGTTTCAAATAAAAGTTTTGAACAGAAGTGATATTTGCAAAGCAAATTGCTTACTGAAGTTCCTGTATTAATAGATGAAAATTGTCTAGCCATCAGACTAATTATGACCATGAAATATTAATCTTTTAATTTTCTTTTTCTTTTTTGTATTCTCAACTTTGACCTATGTCAGGTGATCCATTTTTTTTACTCATATATATATATATATATATATATATATATATATATATATATATATATATATCTATATATATATATATATACACGTATATATACTATTCCCATTTAGCATACAGGACTTTCATTCCATATCAAAATACAAAATTATTTAAAATAAAAAAAAAGAGAAGGAGGATCATCAAATAAAACAAATTTCATTCCAAAAAAATTTTATATTTTCTTAAGTTTTTCATTTATGTACATTTATGACAACAGAAGACTTGTCAAAGAAAGAACACACATGAGAGAGAAAAAATATATATAATTTATATAAAATATTTGACTGTAAGACTCAACAAATCCTTGAAAATGGAGAAGTCATAAATAAAAGCTCAATGGGAAAAAAATATGGGAAGAACATGAACACACACACACGAAAAAAAAAATTATTAGCATTAACTGCAACCCGTAAGAGGCCATACAACAGTGGAGAGAGGAAAAGAGTTACTATATCAAAGAAGAAATCAAGAAGAAGAGGAAGAATGTAAACAATAGTTTTCGTGAGACCAAGAAGCTCTCTGGAAAATGATAAGAATTCCTTACATGGCCCAAGGCGGGAGAATGGGAAGTCCAAATAGACCCCCACATTAGTTTTCAGAAAAAAAAGCTTATCGGCCTAAAAAGGATATCAATATGATCCTGCAACTTGATGTGCTGCCTATTTGCACAATCCCATTTCTTATTTGTTTTGCACAGTCCCTATCCCGTGTCTTAACGATTCCTTTCCACACAAACATCAAAAGTTTCCCCTTTTATTCCTTCTGTCCTTTCCCGTATTTGCCATTGTGGAAATGATGTGCTGAAAGTGACATTATATGATTCAAAAAAAGAAGTTCTATTCCTCCAATCCTCTGATTTATAGCACCAATCGTCCGGGAAGGCAAAACTTCTCGAAGCACTTCGACATCGTCAAAGCACCAACACTGAATCAGACAAACACACCACAAAAAACGTGACGATGATGATGAGGATGATAATGATGAGTGTGTGAAAAGAACAACTGTCTCTCTTCCTCTCACCCTCAAAAAAAGCATAAAAAAATCCCAAGCAATAAAAAAAAAACTGCATTTCCTCAAAACATTGCAGAGTGGAACATCCACAAGAACTGTCTTCCCGCCAACAGTTTCTGAAAACAATGGCAGGATATCTACAAATCTCCCCAGATAGCATCTCTTATGGTGTATGCATGTACCAAACAGCATCCTGGCAGAGGCTTCCAACTCATTATTTAGCTATCAATTCCTCTACTTAGAAGGATCAGTTACCAGCAAACAGGCGCCAATAGACAACTACCCTTTTGGGAATAAGTGTAGGAAAGAAAAGTGGCCAAGAACAGTCTGATGGGGATGACTTTAAAGAAAGTAAAAATAAAATGGGTTCTGTTGAATATACACTAACACAGATGTCTTATAAATTAATCAAGTGTTTATCACATAAAAACGTGGAAGACAGTAACTGCATAACTTAATATTAAACCTTCAAGATATATGCTTGATGTCCAAGTGATTATTTCAAGACAACTCAAGAGACGACGTGGAAAACAGGAGATGCAAGGAAGGTTAGAATTGGAAAAATTTAAAACTGGGAAGAGTTGGTTCATGTTTGAAGATAACTGGACGACTTGTCAAGGTGCCAAGGGCCTTCTGGAGGTCAGTATTATATCTGCACAAACAAACAAACAAACAAACAAGAATCCAGCAGCTATGGGATTTATGAGATCGGAATGGGCCCCCCCAGAAAAAAACTTTTCTTTCTACTGACGCCAAAAAATTTGATGGTCAGAATGTTACCAGACCCTCAAACGTGGGTGGGTATCAACGAGGCACCAAGCCAATGAAGGACTTGAGTGCCCATCCACCAACTTTTTTCCTCTTCTTTTGACATGTGACAGAAATGACCACTCCTCCAGAAGTGAACAACAGACTGAATTCTCAACAGAACCAGGTGAAAAAGGTGCTTCGAAGGACAAAAAAAAAAAAAAAATGAAGAGATGAATCAAAACATAAGCTAGTAGCACTGTTTATAAAAAATACTAAGTAACGAAATATTTACATCTTATTTACACCAAACATCTTGTACTTCACCGGCAAAAAAACACAATTAAAAAAATATGGGGGTTGGGGATGGAAGGTGAGTTTTGGGTAGGTGTCCAGGGGTATGCTATGTCTATAGCAAAAGGCCAGTCCAAGGTTATTGTGAGGTGGGTGACCACAACCTACAACCCGCTACGTCTAGTTTAAAATTTCCGATTTGCGAAGGATTGGGATTCCTAAAACTAGCACGAGGCTTCCTCAAGGTTTAATCCTACGTCCTGAAAAGCCGTATCGCTAAATAAACCCTTTTTCGCTCTTCCTTCACCACACTCTAGGATCAAACAGACCTCTGGCTGAAAACCCTTAAAAAAAAAAAAAAAAAAAAAAAAAAAACAGACGAACGTGCAACTCGCCTGCGTGGATTCTTTGGAGGGTTGCTGCTACTTCAGAGGGTTTCAGAAAAGGTCATTTTGCAACCTCTACCCCCTCCCCCCTACTAAGTAAATCCCCCAGCACAGAGTGTGTGGCCTGAAGAAGAGGCACACTGTACATCACTGAAACCCTCAGTGGGGAAAGTGAAAAGCTGCAAATATATGCCCTTGGGAAAATGTTGTAATACACACACAAAAAAAATCCATGTAGTTGTAAATAGCAACAACAAACCACCTTCCGAATGACTTTGTTTTTTCATGGAAAGAAGCACGGGGTTGCGACAACCAGCATTTCCCTACATTAAAAGTAAATAATAATAATAATATATATATATCACTGTTACGTTGTCGAGCACCAAGAATCTTTAATGCCCAAAAAATCATTGGAGATCAATTGCGACAGCGCCCCCTGACGCGACGACACTGGAATTGCTGAATTAGTTCACGCGATTAGTGGAATGGCTGAAAGTTTGTAGGAACGAGAGAAAGAACAATAAAAACTAGCGGAAACCGAAGCGAGATGATCATAGGATTACTAGCTGCCGAGTGCAAACACCAGACAAACCTTGGAAAGAAAGAAAACACCTTTAACCTAAAAGATAGAGAACAGAATCATTTTTCTCTATAAGATCCTACAAATGGATGATGACGAAACACATTACACAAATGAAATGAAAGGTTTGTGAAAACACAAACGTCACAACGTGTAAAATTCCATCTATCTTGTTGCAAATGATGAACGAAAGAAAATAAGTGCAGCGTGAGTGATGTAGAGAAGAATGAATCCTTGATTGGCTCAGCCGTAAGAAAATTTGTCTTAAACCTATATTGCATCGAATCCACAACACTTATCTGTCAATATTTAACCATCTTTTAGCGCCATGACCCTACTGAATTTTAAAAACCCTAAGATTAAATCATTACCCTCTCATTGAACACAAGCTGGAGGGCAAGATTTGTAATGTTATAAACCATTCTGATATCTACAGTTCCAAGTATCAGAGGGACATAAAAATATGGTTTTGTAGCTACAGAGACCAAATTCCTGTAGCTACCAGTCTCCCGCTAATAATGATAATAAAAAAATTCTTCAGTCTGTTTCATACAGTCAGTGAAGAAGTGTCCTCATCTATTTCATGAGATGAGTTAAAAAAACCCACTTTGATCATAATCTACGTGCTCGTATTTTGTCATAATATATATACTATATATATAAACCTATTTCATATAATGCCATAAAATTGTTTCCTTTTACATATAAAAAAAAGCAGAGTACAAAAATAATCCCTCATGTCACCTCTTCGCGAGGCGTACATTTATTATTTTTTTTATGCCACCCTATGTTATGTACACATTCATTATTAATAATTAATAATCTCCTCCTTTTCGTGAAAACGAGACTTGAGGTCAAGGCTATAAATTCATAACCTCTCCTATAAAGAAGTCTTTTTTTTTTTTTTGTAATCCTTTTACGTGACCCAACCTATCCTGCACCAGGTATGAAGATGACCCTTCGAGAGAACCATTGACGGCCAAAACGAGGACCTTTGGCTTGGCTCCGTCCAAAGGCGTCGCTGTCCAATCTTGAATAAGAATTGGTTTATTTTACCGCTAAAAACTACGTCATCAGCAAGCGACAGTGAGTGAGACACCGCGTATGTGTGTGAGGTTCTGTAGGTTACCAAAACTATCAATCAATTGTAGAACTTAAACGTCTACTAAAGGCGTCTGAGAAGACGTAAAAAAAAAAAAAAAAAAAAAAAAGGTCACAACCGCAGAGTGCAATCAAGATAATAAACCTCTCTCCCCCCCTCCCCACCTCCCACGCGAGGGGGTGTTGGTTATAGATCATTATTATAATATATAAAGGACTCTTAAGCTTTATATAATTATATAAACTATTTCGATTATCCTGAGAGAAACGTTTATGAGGATCATAATGTGTGTGTTGAGGTTTTCTCTCTCTCTCTCTATCTCTATATATCTCTCTCCTCTTTCTCTATATCTGTATCTCTCTGTCTCTTCACCGACATCACAAAAGTCTGGACACCATCTTTCACCATTACTACGTCTGACTCATGAGGAGGACATTCGTGAAATTCGAGTTGTTGAACTTGAAGTGGCGCTTGTCGTAGAACTTGAGGAGCGCTGGGCTGTAGGGATGGTTGTCCTTGAGGTGCAGGTAGTGGCACTCGGGCTCCCCTGTGGTGTGGCCACACTCCTCGCAAACGTACACCTTGGAGCGCCGCTCCTTGTAGGCGTAGCTATGTTGCACGCCGTGCACCTTCAGGCAGTGGGACTCCAGGGAACATCTCTGCGTGAAGGACTTCTCACACAGGTTGCATTTGTAGGGGCGGACACCTGGTGGGAGGATACCAGAAAGGATCTACGTTAAATTCTCGTCCAACTTTTGCTAATATATAAAATGGATGAGGTGCTGTTACCACAATCCTTTTGATGCTAATGCTATTCTCCTTGCATTTTAATACATTTCTATCTATTCATACATCTTTTAAATAAATGAGTAAATGAGCAACGTGTTATTTGGAAGCTTGAATTTCATGTCAGTGGCCCCTTTGGCGGGTTTGTTCCATATGAATAATGTTCATCTTCTGAATAATAATAATAATAATAATAATAATAATAATAATAATAATAATAATAATAATAATAATAACTTGGGAAGCAGGCTCTCTCAAGCATACTTTATTAAACGTGATGGCTACCTCAGCAGCGTTACACTTGCGTAGATTCTTCTCTATTTTCGAATAGCGGCTTTTTCCGTACTACTTAAACTAATTAATAATAAAAATTGAAAGACGATTACTAGAAAAAAAAAAAAAAAAAAAAAAAAAACTGAGGCTCAAACCTCTTACCTGTGTGTGTGCGCGTATGCCTCTTCAAGTCGAAGGTGTCGTTGAAGCCTTTGGCGCAGAAGGTGCAGAGGTAACGCTTGACATCCGAGTGACACTTCATGTGGCGGTTCAGGAGCCGCTGCAGGCTGAAGGCCTTCGAGCACACGCGGCAGACGAACTTGCTTCCTTCTTCTTCAGCCACTGTAAACAAAGATGGTGGTCAGATGGGAGGAGACTCCAAAGGGAACATGACTCCAGGTCATATTTTGCTTGTGGAACATTATTCCAAAGACTCTCTCTCTCTCTCTCTCTCTCTCTCTCTCTCTCTCTCTCTCTCTTTTAAACTCAAAGGGACAATGACTCCAGGTAGTATTTGGCTAGATGGACATTATTATTATCATATATATTCCAGAGGATGTCTTCTCTTACCTGTTGGGGGAGGTGGAGGTAGTTTTTCAGTCACGTCGGGACGACCAGTGTCGGTGTTCGGTGCCAATGGATTCTTGATACCGTGCCCTCCGTTGACGAACTCGAGGGGCGTGTCTTCAGGGAGGCCGAGGCGTTGCTGCAGAATGGAGACCCGGACCTGGAGGGGAACCTCGCGCTGGAGAGAGAGAAAGAATAAGAAACAATTTTAGAGAAGTCAAGTCGTACAGTCAGATCCGACAGAAAAATGGAACAATGTCTAGAATTTTCAACAAGGGCTATACATGGAGTCACCTGTATGCTTACCTGTAGATCGTGCAGCGGCGGGGAAGATGCATCCACTAGGGACGTCCCACCTGGGGATGGCCTGCTTGGGTAAGTCGTCTGCATGTACTGGGGGGACATGGGAGACTTTTCCCCAAATCCATTCTGAAGCTCAGTGGATGAGACCAAGGGAACCTGGGGAGGAAAAATCACAAATTCTTGGTAATTTGTGTGAGTTTTAAGTAAGTATCTAAGTCGAGTGTTTACACTGGCTGAATATCAATGATTCTGGATGATTAAATTTGGCTTAAGTCGATTTTTCTTCCAAGGGTTCTGGATGATTAAATTTGTCCATAGGTAATTTTTTTCTACTGAGGTTTAAATGAGAGAGAGAGAGAGAGAGAGAGAGAGAGAGAGAGAGAGAGAGAGAGAGTAGCAAAAAAGTCGAGTTTTTATATAGTGTTTTGTATTTCAAGGGTTTTGGATGATCAAATTTGTAAGCGATCAAGCTCTTTTTGTTGAGAGAGAGAGAGAGAGAGAGAGAGAGAGAGAGAGAGAGAAGAGAGAGAGAGAGAGAGAGAGAGTGGAGGAGTTTAAAAAAAAAAAAAAACAAAAAAAAAGGTAGGCAAATTCATTAGGACACTGTGAATGCACAGTAAAACCTGCTCCTACAGATAAGTGAGCACAAGATGTCTCCTCGGATGGACTAACAAGTCTTTGTGACATCCTAATCCTTGTAACTCCTTGCAACTCCTTACCTGGGTCTGAGTGGTGATGGCGTCGAAGGTGTTGTCAGAGGGCGATCTGAGGATGGTGTTCCCGTTGGTGAGGGGCGAGGCGGTGCAACTGAGAGGAGGGGACACGGGCAGAGGCGAAGGCGACGGAGCAGGAATGGTGTACGGAATCTGCGTCTGCTGAGGCTGCTGTTGATGATGCTGCATCTGCAACTGATGCTGCTGATATTGGGTCTGCTGCTGCTGCTGCTGTTGCTGCTGCTGCTGCTGAGGGTGCTGCTGCTGAGGGTGCTGCAGGTGCTGCTGGGGCGACAGCAGCAGCGTTTGCTGCTGCTGCTGCTGCTGGTGCTGGTGCTGCTGGAGCTGTTGCTGTTTCTCCCGGAAGTGCGTCGGAGCCGGGAAGGCCGGGGAGGTGTCGTTGGCCGTCAGCGGTATGCTCCGACAGTGCTCCGGCAGGGAATAAACGTGAGGCTCGACAGGTCCTGGAATCGGGGGCATGATCGAGGCGCTCTCCAGGCCCGAAATGCCTCCTGGGGGGGTCTGGCCTCCCCCACCGCCTCCGTCGCCGCCTCCCAATCCGCCCTTATCCCCTCCCAGTCCGAGGTTTCCGAAGAAGGACAGGCCCGCCTGGGAGGCGTCCAGGTAGCTCCCGTTGGAGCTGCTGCAGTGCTGACTCGGAGGGGGACCCCCGCCGTTGCCCTGGCCACCTCCGTCCTCGGCGTTGGTGTATTCCTTGAGGCACATCGAGGCCAGGGAAGGATGCAGGCTCTGCGGTGACACGCTCCTCCGCGGGGGGGACCTGGCTCTCCTGGTGGTGAGGTCGAAGGGCAGGGCCGGGTCGTCCTGGTACCTGGAGGAGGAAGAGGACCTCTGGTCGCACTCCATGGGGGACGGGGGTCGCTGCTGAAGCCTGAAGTCGCGGAAGGGCGGCAGGCGAGGAGACGCTGACCGGCGGGGCACGTGGCAGTTCAGAGGGGTGTCCTGAGGAGGAAGAAGCATGTCTGGGGAAGGAAGGACCGGGGAGTGGGTCCTTCGGAAGGAGCCCCTGGGGAGGAAGAGGCTGATTGGAGGGAGGCTGCGATGGGGGCGCTCTGCCGAGGAGTCCAGACGGCCGGGGCTGCGGGGACGGGCGTCATCTCGCCAGTAGCTGTGTTCCTCATCTGGGGGAGAAGGGAAATCCCAATTAATGAATCTGTTTGGAAACTAAGAGAGAGAGAGAGAGAGAGAGAGAGAGAGACCCATCATTACCCTGCAAATTGCAACTCTTCATTCATCGGAATGAATTAAACAACAGCTATAAACAGAATAAAAATTGGCTATAAAGAATCCCAGGTATTTGGGACAACACCTTGATTAGTTTACCTTTTATGTGCATCTGGTCTGGAAGACCACCTGTGTAATTATCAAGCCCGTGCTACGAATGGATTATCATTCATTACTTCTCCCATATTTTTTTTTATGCTGAAACTTACTGATATGGCATATTACCTAATTAGTATATGTGTTCCTTCAAGTTTAAGAGAGTCAAGCGTACAAAGAAGAAAATTCTAGTGAAGTTTACCTATTTTTCTTCTCTTTATTACCTTTACACCTTCCGTAATTAACCAACATGCAACAAAGGTAAATGAGAGAGAAGTTTCCGTTAACCGAGAATATACTCGAATTATTCAGGAGCCGAGTGTATTTGACTCACAGCAGAAATACACAAATATACATCCAGAAATGTGACTCAGTGGGGCCTACGTATGTGTACATGGACTAATCGTAATTACTTTTACGTCTGTGTATGTGTATGCGGTAGTGTCCTAACATCCGCTCTCTTACTTCCGTGTTCCATAGCGAGAGAGAGAGAGAGAGAGAGAGAGAGAGAGAGAGAGAGAGAGAGAGCGCAGAACACAATGATTTAGCGGTATCCCATTGAATGTCTATCTTTTGTTCAAAAAAGTCATTGTCATTCCTCCAGTGATGGAACTGAATAAAAAAAAATACCTCTATTGAATTAAATCCGTTTTGATTCATAACAAAACATAAAAGTAAATAAATAAAAACGAGTAAAAAAAAAAAAACTGGCTTTTTGATGATGATAAGCAACGAAACGTCCCCAAAAGATGAAGAAAAAAAGGAGTACATCCACCTGGAGATTACTAATTTGGAGTTTATCTACAACACAGGTAACAGAGGGCCCCTTCCGTGGGCTATAGAGGTGTACTGTAGGTAATTGCGTTATATAAGCTTACGCACTACCGACAGATGGTCGCGTTGTTGTTGGGTCCTGGTTGCTACTGCCGCCGTCCAGTCTGTTATAGCTCAGGGTCGAAAGAGCATTCATATATATATACACATATATTATAGTATATAATTTAGCGGGGTTTTGTAACCCGGAAAGCGGAGAGGTGGCGGTACGCATCAGCCTCCTAAGCGCATGCGTCATCATCTATCGTCGTTATCAAGGTATTTTCCGATGAGCAAAGTCAGCCTGACAATTTTTTATTTTTTTAGCGACAAGTGGAGGAACTGCCGCTTCGCAGCGGCACATGAAGGAGCCTTTCGTTTTAGCGACAATGTGGAAAAAGTGTTGCTTTAGTAATGGAGCAAGTGGAGGATTTGTCGCTTCTAAAAGACACCAATAGGACCCTTTTATTTCCTGTTCTTTTTTAAGGATTCGGCGACAAGTGACCAGGAACTGTCGTTACAGCAGCGACACGCCTCGCAAAGGTACGGGTGGGAAAACGGTTTTTTCGCTTTTGGCATATCGGGTCGACGAGAGAGAGAGAGAGAGAGAGAGAGAGAGAGAGAGAGAGAGAGATTCCGTATCCGGCTAAACGGAGATTTGCACTTTGCCGGTAATTTCGGGCTCCGAAGTCACCCACCCTTCGGTAAATACCCCGATAAGCCCCCACCACAACAACGCCCCCCACCTCCTTGAAAAAAAAGGGCCGATCTATTCTCACTGTCATATCTCGCTAAAACCCGACGTCTTTTTCTTCTAAACCAAAAATTATTAAAGACATCTAAAAAAAAGTTATTTTGCTCTCACAGCCAAAAAATAGCAAAGCACACAGGGCATTCAGCAATGAGCGGGCGAGGGTGTGTGTGTGTGTGTGTGTGTGTGTGTGTGTTGCACCAACGCGCGCACGCGCTCCTTGTCCTTGAACTCTTCTACGGCGGTTAGCGATGGTTGAAGGCTGCTGGCTGCTTCTTCCACCGCACGCCATATAACGAGTCGTTTGAATTGGCAGTTATTTCGATTTAAATGATGCAGGTGAGGGGGACGTGGGCGGTGTTTGCATACCAAGGCGGGGAACTGGCAGCGTGCACGCGCGCATGCGCGCTCTACCCCACGGAACTCCTCTTATCTTTTGCTCTCGTAAGGCGAATTTCATTGAAGCACTTTCGTCTTCTAAAGACAAAAAGGAATCTTCTGAAGTCGTTGTGAGGGTTCTGTTGTGGTCCAGGAAAAACGTGATTTTTTTTTCCCCTCTTGTCGTGCACTCCTTTCTGTAATGCAAAGACTCTCCATGATCTAAAATGCAAAATCCTTGCTTGAAAAGTAGAAAATACTCTTATATAGCCGCTAGCTACTTAGACTTGCACGACCGGAACATTTGCTTACGACCGAAGTATTTATTAGTTATGAGTATCGATGTATTTTTATTCTTCAGCTCATAATGTCCTATTTCCTCTTCGTCAGAATTAAGTTTTATAGCAAGATTTCCCACTACTTGAACTCTTTTCCAAGCGTCAGGTCCCTTTATTCGTCTCACTCGACTACACTCACGCACCAAATGCCGACATTTCATCACGATACACTGGGTTTCCAACTCTTCGCTTCGTATCACGGTCAGCAGTAGTTGCCGAAACTCCAGCACAGTTTGATTTAACCGATGGCCAATAAGCAACCAAAACTCAAACACAGTCTCGAGTTTTTTTCCTTTGGCTTCCAACGAAGCAAATATCATAGAATTCAGTTTGAAAAGGGTGAATATTAACCGGAGGGTGGTCATTGGTCAAATCAGCATTGTTGGCTGAACGTTTTTTTTTTTTTCTTTTTATCGTCAAATGGAATATCGAGGTTATGGTACATCCAGTTCCTTCTAAAGCTTTCGTATTTCTCTCAGTTATTCTGTTGTTCTTCTCTCATATATTTCAGAACGGACGATTAAAATAATCCTTAACGAACGCAAAATGAAGAAATACTCCATTTTATCATATCATATCCTATCATACTATGCCGTACCGTATTGTATCACATATCGTATCATGTCATACGTCATGCCCTAATCTACCATATCATATAAATTACGTTATGCCATATAAGATAATATCATACCATAGCCTATACAAGTCACGTTATGTCATATCATATCACATAATATTATATCATATTATACCGAGCTCCATTCAAAGCCAGCACAATCTAAAGCATCAATCTCCTAGAAAAAAAAAC
>NC_061103.1:39297957-39327957 GCF_015104395.2 Macrobrachium nipponense
CTTCTCTCCTCATATCAAGAAGTCACACAGCAGCCATTACGGAAAAAAGCTCTTAGTCACTGCCTTCTTCAGTCACATCAGCGTCGTCATCAACCTCTGCTCCCACACACGAAGTCGTAAGTTGGCAAGCACTCAACCGCAGTGAAAACACAGGAATACCGAGTAGCAGTAGTCATCATGAGTTTACCACGAGCAATCTCACATCCCAAACACCACCCTCTTCGTTTTATTATTTAACCTCAAAGGTGAGGGATTTCGACCTCTGGAAGCCCCATCTAACCCCGGGGGTCACGGGACGCCGAAAATAACGACCTTCGGGCTGTCATCCGTGACGACCCTTGGAGATGTCATCGGAACTCTTTCCCTCAATTTACAAGATCATTACTCTCATCATTGTGTCAAAGTCTCCTCGCCAAAAACGAGAGAGTCCCCTTGGTGGGCCTCCCATTTAAAAGCCCTTCCCACCAAGTGCCTGTCATTTTGCAGAGAATAACTGTCCATAACTGAAGAGCGTGCGTGTGGTGTGTGTTCGTGTGTGTGTATGTGCGTGAGAGAGAGAGAGGAGAGAGAGAGAGAGAGAGAGAGAGAGAGATAATTCCACTTTCCAAAGATAAGACAAGCGAGAGGGGGAAGACTGGACTCCAAAACTACCTACGCTTGGTTCTTGCAAAAAGTGAAAGACATGGAAACGAACACGATTCTCCTCTGTTAGAAGTGTGTGCCAACAATCAAAACTGCTTTGCTACGAAGTTTGGTTGTCTTGGAGTGTGACGTCGAAGAGTGAATAGCTAAAAAAATCCTATCTTGAAAAAACTACGTCATAATCCTTTGCTCAGGTCTCGGGATTTACTAAGTTATGAATTTTGATGCGATGGAATTTCTCTTCCTTCTAAAGGGTTGCAGTGTCTTTATTTATCACAAAATTCCAGCATCCCGCAATTCTTCGTCTTCTAGTTGAAGCTGGTCTTCTGCCAGCACAGGCTTTTGCCCTTCGCTAGCCTGTAAATTTAGCAATACATTCCTTACATATTCATGCATACATATATATGCAGAGGACAACGTCCCTTTCAGATATACAAACACACGCACACACAAACACACACGTGTACGACCGCGCTATCTGAAACACACACACGCACACACACACATCCTGTCTTCGTGTCGTGAATGCCTAAACACGAGGACAAAGTCAGGTTCCGTGATGAATTGTGGTGCACAATGGCGTAAAAAAATTCACCGGACGGAACTAAGCATAAAAAAAAAAAATCTAAGGAATGAAAGGTCAGGACAGTTCTCTCTCTCTCTCTCTCTCTCTCTCTCTCTCTCTCTCTCTCTCCCTATGTCACGATACCAGTTGCAGTATCATACCATCCTTCTCACCCTTGCTAAACAGGATACGTACCGGCAGGTTCATTGATAAAAGTGCTAAAAGGGGAAGTTCACAGTCAACATAGGGATGGTACGTCATTTTATTCAAAAAGGATTTGGTAATTGTGTTCCTAGTAACAATGGCGGTTTCCTGTATGATACGTGCTTTGGGTAGTCAATATAGTGGTGAATTTTGATCCGTTCATCTCCCTTCTTCTATATTATTATTTATTATTATTATTGTTCAGAAGATGTACCCTATTCACATGGAACAAGCCCAAAAGGACTATTGATTTGAAACCCAAGCTTCCAAAGAATATGGTGCTCATTAAGAAGTAACAGAAGGTAGAGGGAAATGCAGAAAGAAGGCAGCTAAACAGACGTGAATTCTAATCTTTTCGTATCCTATCTCTTAGAGAATAAAATGCAAAGAAACTAATCAGAAGTCCTACCCAGTATCCTCGTGCCCTCTTTTAAAAAAGGGCAGAAAACCAAAGTAGTCAGGAAATATCCAAGACTTTGCCCGAGCGAGCAAGAAAAAAAAAAAAAGAAAAGTGGGGGATTTCGAGACTAAAGGTGACTCCCCGACAGGGTTGAATACCTTTACCAAAGGCTTGGATACCCAGTGCCCCGCTCACGTCACCCTAGTTGGGTACCGGCTTTGAATTTTCGCTCTGGAGACTGAACCAGTTCAGCTTCTAAGTCCCGGGAACCAACACTCGACCACCTCCCCTCTCGGGGCGCTGGGGGAGGGGAAGGGGGGATATATATACGAAAGGTACCCTTCTCCCCATCCATCCTCAAGCTTCATATCCCCCCCCCTCCCATCTTGGACTCTTCTCCTCCCTCTTACCCCCTCCCACCTCTCCCTTCAGGAGATCTGAACCAGTAAAGTGTGGGTGGGTGTTGGAAGCATTCCTGCAGTATTCACAGCCCGAAGGACTCTGCACGAGCCTTGCCCTGACCACCTGAAAATGGACTCCCCTCCCGAAGACCTAAGGTCCATAATCCCTCGCGCGCCTGAAAACCAGTTACTTGTGGCATGCTGCCCGGGTCTCAGCGACCCGTTTGGTTTTTAGGAAAAAAGAGGTGAGGAACGCCTCCCTATAAGCATGTGCCCCGTTGCTTAAAGAGTCTCTGGAACTGCATCGTTTATTGGGAGATTGACAGATAACGAATGGCAATAACGCTTTAGATCCCCATCGAATGGATGACTGTACCAAAGAAACATACAAACATAGGTAACCTGAAATCCCCCACTTGGCAATCTGCCTGCATTCCTCTCTGGAAGTTCAGTATCTTCTTTTGTTTTCTGGAACACTCAAAAGAGGTCCTCGGAGCTCCTGGTGCTGCTGATCCTGCAGCTTTTCTCCTCGCTGTCGAAAAAAAAGAAGTAAAAAAAAAAGAAGGACCAAATGAGACACACATAACGGTCCCGGAGGAAAGCGTCTTTCTCCCAGGTGATTCGAGATTAGTTAGTAAATTCTGACTTGAAACCTAATCCAAAGGGAACAGGAAACCTCTTTGTACCGTGTGATGCAACGGAGCACTCTGCTGCTGACTGATCACAAGTTTTGTCTACTCCCCCTCCCATCCCATCCCTTAACCTCACACACACACATATATATATAAACAGGCACCTTCTTCCCCTCCTCCCGCTCCCTCTCCTCCCCGATACCCCCGCCCCATTCGAAACCTCCTGGCCTTGGCAGTGAAAATGACGCAGTTGTTTGTTGATTTCGAATGGGATCGGTGTGACAGCATCGAGGGCCGTTTCTCTCGAGGTCTTGGCATCTCCCTGAGTGCATAGAGCCCTCCCTCGGTCGTGCAAGAATCTTAGCACCAGGAAAACCAAGAATATCTATGATGAATTATGAATGAAAGGAGTGACCTCTTCTTGTATTTGATAGTTATTCATCATCTACTATCATAAATTTAAGTGGGACCTTAATCTGCACAGTGTTGCTTTTCCCAATAGTAAGGCATCACTAACATCACCATATCTTCTATGACTCTTCCGAAGTCTTTAAACGCTCCTAAGGAATCTTACCATCAAGTGGCATTCAAATCTTGAAAGATTTTTTAATATACGAAAATATATCAAACCCGCAATTTGTCCGGGAGTATTGCACCTGTTACAGTCACAAATTTATTGCAGGATTTCTCAGAAAAAGATGAAGAAAAAAATCAAATCACGGAACGCCCTCTTTCCATATTAAAGAAGAAGGGAACTCGTTTCCCAATATTTCGTGGAATTTTCGACAATCGTGGGACCAATTCTATTTTTATCGCTCACCGAACACGATGCATGCACCAGGGAAATGGTGATTTAAAAGGCACTTCTCGTTTCTGGAAACTTTGACGTACCTTCTGGTTCTCAAAGCTTCTGAAACAGGCATTTTGACCTTTAAATCAGGAGAATCTGCCAGACTCATTCAGGTTAATGATACCCGATCAGTCACGTAAGTTCACAAAACAGGTTTGTGGTGGTTCCAATAATTCTGAATTCCTCGTAGTTCTGCTACTGTCATTTCCCTGACTATTTCCTTTTCGGGGGCGCAACAAAGACTTCTAAAAGTGCGTCTATTGCGTGTTTTTTCTTTGGTTTTGGTGAACCTAACTTCAGCAGATATTGTTTTTGAACAATAGTCGCGTCAGGAAAACTTGAGAATCTTATAAGAATCGTATTTTGTCTGATAATCCGATATAACCATTTGAAAAAATTGCTACCGCCAGCTTTGACCAAAATGACAAACCAGGAACTGGTAAAATGGCCCTTCAATTGCACAAACTTCGACTAAGCTTCTTCAATACCTTTAGAGCAATGACAAGAAAACTCCTTCCAGTAACCAATAACAGGTTAAGAACGGAAAAATTCGACAGATAATCCCGCCAGTATCATTATAAAACATGAAATGCAAAAAATAAAAAATAAAAATAAAAATAAAATAAAATAAAAATCCCTCGGAAGCGCATCATTATATTCTGATATTACCGAAGAACTCGCAACGGGTCTTACTGAATGAGCTAAAGGCACCATTAACCAAAGAGGTCCCCCCATTACTTTATTGGACAGCAAACTATGCGCCCAGTTTTAAGTAGGGTGGATAATGAGAATGCCAGTGTCTTATCTAGGAGATGACAGATCATAGTCTGCTGAGAATTCACGCGACAAAAACCGGCAATTTTAGTTTCGTCTTAAGATAAATCTATAGGTCTCGGACACACCGTACCAGTTACAGCATCCCGACTTACAAAAAAAGAAAGAAAAACTCATTAATACTCATTAGCTAACAAGGAAGACATTCCAGCGAGTGAATCATTTAACGAATTTAACGTTCGCCCATAAAAGTCGTCCATTTTCAGAAAGAATAATAATTTTTGTTAATTTTTTTTAAATGAGCTGAAAAAACTGGTCGTTCTAAGAAGCGTTTTAGCAAAAAATATGCTAACACCTGAATTATCATTCTAAATAATACAAATAAGATGCGTTCCAGAACGATAATATACTCTCTAGTCACAGGTGGAGGAGTAGCAGCAAGGAGTGAGGAGTAGGGAGTGAATAGGGAGTAAAATCTTTTAGAAAAATCTGCTAACACCTGAATCATTTATATAAAAAAAAAATAAGATGCGTTCGAGAACAATAATATACTCACTAGGTAGAGGAGGAGGAGTAGGAGGAGAGAGGGAGTAGGGAGTAGAGGGAGTTCCTCTTTTACGGTTTGGAGTCGCTTAGCTCGAGAGAGAGAGAGAGAGAGAGAGAGAGAGAGAGAGAGAGAGAGAGAGAGAGAGAGAGAGAGAAAATCCCTCGAGGGGAACGGTTAAAGGAGCCTTACGCGAGAGGAGCATAAGAATCAGAAGAGCGTAGAGAGGAAGGCTCGAAGGCGTTGAAGTGTTCCGGTTGGTTCCACATGACGAGTCACAAGAAGAAGAAAGAAGAAGAAGAAGGAGAAGGAGGAAGATCAGAGGCATAAGACGGAAAGCGATAACAGAACAAAAAGAGAGAATTGGAGAGACCAGTATACCCTTCAAGTATTATAACAGTATTGTGCGGTGTCATTAATTGCTTTAGTTTTTTTTCTGACTTTTTTTTGTTCTTTTTGGGGGAGCTGGTAGACGTGAATGGAAATCTAGGAAATTGTACCTAGACAAACTCATATTCTATATACACACACACACACGAGTGTATATATATATATATATATATATTATATATATATATATATATATATATATATATATATATAATCGCATAAACATGTGTCTATGTTAGCAATATCCTAAACAATAAAACCACCGACAATTCAGAATCAAAAAAGAAAAAGAAAAAGAGGCAACGAACATGGTAACGCCAATGAAAAAATAAATAAAATAATATAAAAAAAGAGGCAAAAATGAAATAATTCTTTCCTTAGCAAAGTCGTTCCCCGGTTGGCTGTTCCTTCTCTCTCTCTCTCTCTTTGCTTGAGTGACATTGAAGTTGTTCATTGCACCTCCTGCGTGAGGTAATTATTCCCAAGGTTACGGCGTCGACAAACCGTCGGCGGCGCTAGGGGGCGCAGGGCCGTTAACATGAGCCGTTAAACAGGAGAGAGAGAGAGAGAGAGAGAGAGAGAGAGAGAGAGGAGAGTGTCCTGAGCAGTAATGTAAAAATTCCACTTCTGGAGGATATAAAAATTTCCCCTTCCAAAGTCAAGTCTTGACATTTCATTTTATAAGAGAAGGCAAACAAGAGGAGAGAGAGAGAGAGAGAGAGAGAGAGAGAGAGAGAGAGAGAGTCTTGAGCAGGAATTTGAAAATCTCCCCTCTTTCCGTAAGGGTAAGAGAGAGAGAGAGAGAGAGAGAGAGAGAGAGAGAGAGAGAGAGAGAGAGAGAGGTGAGGTGAGGAAAATTAGTCAAGAAACCGGGCAAGAGAGCAACGTTCGTCTCGTGTTGAGAATTGCAGAGAACCAGTTAATTGGAGGAAAAGGAAAAATTTATGAGGTAGGTCCTCCTACTTTACTCCTTGACCATCATTCGTAGCGCCCCCTCACCTCCCCTTTCCGTACCCCCTTCTCTCTCTCTCTCTCTCTCTCTCTCTGAACCGTTCAGCACTTTCGAAGATTTTTTGACAGCTGGGTAATGAAACATCGCGTTGAGATCCCGTAGACTTTGCATATTTAACAAACCTGGCTCGGGGATAATGCATACAATTAAGCAGTTTAGTAAAACTGTAGGCAAAATGGTATTTCCTTTAAAGAGACTAAATAGATCACTAACGTCATGCAAGCTAAATCTACAAGATAAAAAGGAACTTTTGCCTCACTAGCCGATGTAACAAAGTGTAACAAAATTGTTAGAGCACAAAAAAGCCTTAAAAAAAAGGAACACAAGGCTAAAGTTGCTAAGACCAAAAATTATATTATACCAATTTCCTTCTCATATTTCACAAGAGCACTCAACCCCAAAGGAAACAAGTGACATTAAGCCTGCAAGGATCGAGCAAGAAGCCCCGTGGAACCGTAATCTTCGAAGGTATAGCAACCTCTCGTTATCAAAAAAAGGAACGGGCTCCCCTCCCTCCCCCCACTAACGAAAAAGCGCCGGTGAAAGTGACCCTGTGTGATAGTGACAAGAAGCTTTCCTACCGAGGAAAGTGAACGGAAAGAGCCACCAGGCAAGGGGGCGATTTGCATAAAGACGATTACGAATTTTGAAGGTGTAAAAGAAGGTGGCTTAGGAAGACAGAAGGATTTGATGGGGTGGGGGTTGGATTATTCAAAGATGGTGAGGAGAATGATTAGGTTGTTTTCGTTGTAATAATATATCTAAATTTGTTTATACGCAGCTTTAGGATAAGGATACTCATTTTTGACGATTTCTTATTTCCTGAAAAATCCAAGTTTTCCAAAATTCGAAAAATGTCATGAAACAAAACATAAACAAAAGAAGACATAAACATGAAAGTTTCCACCTAAGATTGACAAATCGACATCTACCGTATGTATGCTATTCGTAAGCAACAATGACACAAAAACAAGACAACGCCAGTATTGTACTAGAGGCGAAATTTAGCCAAGTTCGAAAAAAATGAACTTGAAGTTCGAAGACGATGAGAGACGGGTGACAAATCAACAGGTGTTTGACGCGTTAACAGACAGCAGCGACCATGTGCCTCGGTGTAGAGCCACAATAATTGCCGTAACAGGGAGAGGGTGGAAGTGGGGGAGGAGAGGGAGGAAGAAGAGGGAAGGGGTTTAAGGAGGTGGAGGACGGAGGGAACCGTTAGTACACGGAGAAAGGACACGTATAGGACGTCCGCAGAAGGGTTCGTCTTACATGAGCCGGTCTGCTCCTAAGTAACCCTCTCTCTCTCTCTCTCTCTCCCCAACACCTTACTTCGTTCCCTGAAACATCTCCCCCCACCCCTTGTAGTAATGTACCAAGGTTTGATAATGACCATTATCATCATTATGGACTTAATCTATTTAAGAATTCTCTCGCGTGAAGGTAAATAATTCTTCCAATTACTTGAACCAGCCAATTCCAGGAAACTGAAGGGAACGCCTTTTGTTTTACCAAGAGGATAAGAGCCAAAACACACACACACACACACACACACACACTTATAATCATCGCCTGCCTACCTGAAACACAGTTAGGGATATAAGAAGTACGAGGACAGTGGGCCAAGAAAGTTGGCCGCAGGGTGCCAACAGTAATCTTTGCAACAGAGAGTGAGAAAAAAAAAAGGGTTGATGCTGATAGCAGCAGCGGTGGGCATGAGGCAGTTATGTGCCCGGGATGGAAGAGAGAGAGAGAGAGAGAGAGAGAGAGAGAGAGAGAGAGAGAGAGAGAGAGAGAGAGTATGGTTACAGCACTGGTCGAGAAATTTCACAACCATCTTTTCGAAGTAGACCACTTCTTTGAACCACGATTTCAGGATGACCTCAGAAGACGACTCTGCCATACATTATGCTGAATTTTAATGCAAGGTTGCATTGCAGAAGCTCAAAGACTTACGCTGTAATAGAAGAAGAAAAAATTCTCTTGTGACTTCGCAACTTCGCTTGGTTAACTCTAGGGCGTTAAAAACGCCATTAGCATTCTTCTTCCCGTTCGAAAATAGAATTGGACGATTCAGGAGGAGTGGCGTTCCCAAGGGATGACGGTGGTGGCCCGCGGGACCCGCAGAGTTCATCCTGAGGTTTCTTAAGGTCAAACGTTACGCCAGAGGAAAAAGGAATGTTCGACAAAGCAAAGGATAGCAATCAAAAGTCTTGACCTACTGAAGTTCTAGTCCTGACACTTTTTGTTTTCGAATAACGTATCGGAAAAGAATTCACCTCTGATTGGTTAGGTTTCACAGAGAAAGTGATGGATCTTTTGTTTAATTGTTCATCTTTTGTTTACCTTTTGTTCAAGTGTGAGTGGTTGATGCGTGTTTATATAAGGGGTGTAATTATTTCTGAAGATTAAAGACTACCGTGGAAAACATTGGCATTGATGATTCGACAAGAATGAAAACGAAACTGTCGCAAAAACACGGGACCATCGGAAAACACTCTGCGTAAGAGCACGATGACTATAAGAAAGAGAAGAAAAAGAGGAGACAGACTAGTAGGTTAAGCAAGCAAGAACCACCAGAAGTAGGAGTAGGAGTCAGCCGAGGAAATGGAGGAGGAAGTTGGTGAGGTAATGACGAAGAAGGTGGAGGGCAAACCGCTCAACCTTGGCCTTGGAGTGTTGAAATCATTTGTGAGAGCAACAATAGCCCACGAAGAATTCCTCTAGCAGACGGGATCTCCCTCCTATTGTAATAGTTTCTAGTTTTCTCTGAAAGCTCATCAACTTTTGTTTTCATAACCAAGGACGGTTTATCTACTCGGCTTTCAGCTCCTCTTTCCCAAGACATAAGAACCGTATGTTGCACTCTCTTTGGCCCTGAAAACCCACAGCGAATGATAATGCAACAAGTACAGAGTACCAAATGTTCTGACTACCATGAGGCATTTACATAAGCATCTGCTAACAAGTCACGTGCATGGAGGCAGATGGTAATCTTACACACACACACACTCACAAACGAACACACACAAATGCCATCATTTCACACTAACCCTTTACCAGGGTCTTGACTTCATCCCCCAAAAGCTTAGACGTTTAATGAATTTGGTAATTCAAGGGATGGAGAAGTACCAGACTCCTTAGATGGAATGTAATTCGAAGCATGTTTTCCAAAGATAAAAAAAAAAAAAGAAAGCCACCCACCCATGAGAATCTTATTATGAGAACCTTGGTGGTCGAAATTCCCTACCGGCTTTAAAAAAAGTGTCAAAACATTTCCTGCCAATTGGATCTTGGTAACATAAAAGTTATAGGTTCTTTGCCTATCGGAGAAAGGATGACGCGAATATGTTCCTCCTCAATTGGAAGTGAACAAGAACCCTCATTGTTATCCACCTGCCTCTATTACCTGTCTCCCCACAACACCCGCCCCCCCCCCCCCCCCCCCCCCCCCCCCCCCACCCTCTCACGTCCCAGGGCCCAACCAAAATACACCAAAAAGGGACCAGGGCCCACCATCTCCATCCACCCACCCCTGAGAACATGTAGCTCCTCCCTCCATCGGACACAGCGGCAGCAGCCCTACCTCCAACCCCTGGGAGGAGTTCCTACCTCCCTCTGGTGGTTATCTCCTTCCTCCCCCAGCTCCCCCTCCCCAGCATTCCTCCCTCCTCACTATTACCCCTCCCTCCTCCCTTCTTGCGTTCATTCACCGTTACTCCCAACCTTGAGCGTCAGTGTTGCCAACGCCGCCACGTCTATTGTTTACCCTCTCTCTCTCTCTCTCTCTCTCTCTCTCTCTCTCTCTCTCTCTCTCTCTCTCCGCCAGAAGAACTAAAACCCTTTCCGCGGCGGAGCCAATGAGAATCGAGATACGACTTCTAGCCGACGTCGAAGCCCAATCGCAACCGGGTTCCTCCCGCTGGAAGAAGAAGAAGTCAACGAAGAGGGTCTCTTGATGTTTTCCATTCCGAAATCAGAAGAATGAACTGAGAGAGAGAGAGAGAGAGAGAGAGAGAGAGAGAGAGAGAGAGACTCCTTAGCCGCTCAGCTGAGGTTGTACCTGTTCACAAGGGTTAGGATCACCAAGGACAACCCTCGCCCGCGGGGTTCTCTTGGATGGACGACGTCGGCGGGGTTCGCTTACGGTCCTGTCACGTTTTCTCAACGAGCGCAAAGAAATTGTATATGTAAAAAAAGAAAAAAGAAAGAAAAAAAAAAAAAAAAAAAAAAGTCCAACTATAGCGTTCACTCCGTGCCAAAATTTCTCCAGCTTCTCTTTTATTTCTTTTTGGGAACTTCGCGCCGTTCCTTTTCGAGAGCAGAGGCGTTTTAAATCGAGAGATGCCTTCAGACTTTGAACGTGAAGGAGGTGAGATTACAGCTGTGAAGTGTAGGGGCATTTGAATGAAATATTATCACTAGCAAAAACTGAATATACAACCATAAAAAAAAATGCCCTGTCCAAAAACACAACACTAAACTGAGTACAGGCTAAGAGAGAGAGAGAGAGAGAGAGAGAGAGAGAGAGAGAAGAGAGAGAGATGCCGAGGAAGGGGGCTCTGGGTTAGTGAGGATCGACAGTAAGAGGACCGTTCCTCGGTGGATGTGCCCCAAGCATACGTAATGAGCGAGGTTCTCCCAGAATGCTTCGCCGAGATCCCACTGGCTTTCGTCCTCTTTCGGGCAATACCCCCTTAAGCATCTAATTGCAGTTTAAAGACGGCGACGGAGAAGAACAAGGAGCGGGGGAGGAACCAGGGCCTTCGGGGGAGTAGGAACAATGGTCCCTGGTGGGTTAAGACCCAGGGTCTCTGGCAGGGGAGGAACCAGGGTATTCGGCTGGGGTACGAAGAATGTAGAGCATCTGTCTTTTCGCTCCTGGGCCCGCCATTACTCCATTACCCCGTAATCATGAGATGGCTCATTCATTTAGGCAAAACAACAAGACCTTACCGTAACAAAAGACGAATGTGCCCCCAAACAAAATGGCCGACATCTCTCTCTCTCTCTCTCTCTAAAAGGCAAATTTAAAAGACGTTGCCTTGTGATGCTTGGGAATGTTCTCTTGGTAAGTATATACGTATATATAAGATTTGTTTGTTTAAATCTTTAATGACGACGAAGTTACCAAGACATCACTCACCTTACCGTTTAAAAATAAAGTGAGTGTTCGTGCACAAGTACCAGAGGGGTTAAGTTAGACAGACATCCTTGCTTTAGCAAATACTAGCAAATTCTAGCAGATGTTTTAAAAATATTGTTCACAAGAGCTATATGTTTATAAAAAAGGATCAACAAGAATGAGGGAACGTGGCCAATAACGAGGCCCTTCTTCAAAGAGCAAAAGCCTGTGCCAAAAGAGGTCCTACAGACCAAATACGGAAGGTCGAAAATACGATAAAACGATATAACATCATAACCTTCGCGGAAGAGCCTCAACGTAAGGCAAGAATTTCACACGCATAGCAAGTAAGAGTTACGGAATTGCAAGCTTTCAATTTCTCTGACAGCTTCTTAAAACCGCCCGACCTTGTTCCTTCTTCCGAATCGCTTAGGAGAAAAGGAAACTAATTTCACTTTCGACTCCATAGGTCTTTTGTTTATCTGCCGCTCCTCGATGTAATTCTCCTACTCGTTTCAATTTTTTGTTTTTTCTGAAATGTAACTCCTTCGATGTAATTCCTCTACGTGTCTCGAATTCAGTTTTTATTTAAAGTAAAAATAACTTTCCTAGATGTTTATATAACTCCCGGAAATGACACGACATATATAACGGCAAACTGACCGAGATGCTGAACCTCTAGAGATGACAAAAAGACCCAAAAATATGTCAAGGGAATTCTTAAATATTCCTCTTTCGCCTACCGACAAGATTCACTTGATAGCGATGCCGAAAAAGATTAAAGGTCACTGAAAGTAGACGGGTCTCGTAGACTTCACAGCACAAACGGGAATGCCAACTCCTTATATGTGGAGCAAACTGTTACTTTGTAGTTCAAATCAGCAAAATTACCGACCAGAATTTGCTCAGAACGAAAAAGGGTTGGTTTTCCTTCAAATACAAAATCCGGAAGGAATTTCAACGCGTCCGCAGCAAGTGATCTTTCCAAAGGTAAGACTGAAATAATGTACCGTCATGACAATTACTGATTTCAGAAAAACGGAAATGATTAAAGGAACAATAGAATAATTGAAATAATTAAATAAACAAAAGAGCAAACAGTCAGTTTAAACTAGAACACTGACTGTTAATGACGATTGGTAGCTTTCAAGTTCGTAGCGTCCTTGTGTTCTATTTCTACAATGAAGGTTAATACCAAGCGCACCATCTCTCTAGTCTCTGCCATTATCAACCACAAGGGCATAAGCCTATTTAACTCCAACGCTCTCTCTCTCTCTCTCTCTCTCTCTCTCTCTCTCTCTCTCTCTCTCTCTCTAAACACAGGAGAGTGGACTGATTAAAAAACATGGATAATAAAGTTTAGCTCAGTTTTCTTGAAAACGTTTGTTCGTGTGTTACAATTTTTGTTTAGATTAATTCAATGCAAAAAAAAAAAAAAAAAAAAAAAAAAAAAAAAAAAAAAAAAAAAAAATTCATAAGATATATGGAGACCCCAAGAAAGGAAGACAATCTGTTTCAAGGGGAAAAGTTCCTGGTATCTTTACGTCATTCTCGGGGGTTGGTGGGTGACCAGAAAGAGAGAGAGAGAGAGAGAGAGAGAATGGCGCCACCCCTATTTAGACACCAACTAACCCATCCCACTTCCCACTTCTTGCTCCACTTCCTCCCTCTCCCTTAACTTCTCCTTCACTTCTTCACTTTCTCAATCCTACAGGATTTTCTGTGTTACTCTTTCATCTGGCATCGTGACTCTCATTCAAGAACTTATTTCAGTCATGAACTTATCACAATCAAGAACTGAATTCTTCTTCTTTGGCTGAAATTCAGGAGAGTGGCCTTTGAAACAGTAACTAGATCAACCACTTTAATAAAAGTTTCGTCAACTCTTCATGGAAGAGTTTGTAGGCCACGACCCTTGCTGATAATGAAAGTGGTGAAAAATTATTATTGAAAGTGACCCCAAAGCTTACGGGTGATAATTATCATCATCACTGTGAGAATGAGTTACTCAAAACGAAACTCATACCCTGGAGAAGGACAGGCTATTAAACCAGGCTTATTCATGCCAAAAATACCATAGCTTTTATAACGTCTCATAACGCGGTCATAAAACGAAAAACCTCGAAACACCTTAAGACTAACCCTTTGGATGTTGGACACGAAGGGTTGACCAAACCAAAGTAAACTAAACTGGTGCCTCAGAAGGAGAGGTAACTGTTTGTTACGTGAAGCAAGTAAAAAGACCACGTGAGGGAGAGTTGAAAAACCCCTTTCTTTCTTCTGGATTTGTTGGGAGCACCTGAAAATCCCAAAGACGGAGCAAACGATATAGGATACAATAGATAAACACACACTTGGTTATGTTTTTTTGATAAGCATTGTAGGTCAAGGGCAAAACGAAAAAAAAGGTAAGACAAAAAGAGAGCCTCTCTCACACACACAGCCCAGGCAGCAGCAGCAGCTTGTGTCTAGAAAGTTAGGAATGACCCTGCGCGAAGGCCAGGTAACTGTTGAGAGTCTGGCGCTTCTACCTACTCCTCCTCCTCCTCCTCCTCTGCCATCTCCTCCTACTACTACCACCACCACTACCTTCACTACACTGCCACCACATCCTCCCCTCCTCCTCCACCACCTACTCCTCTTCCTCCTTCTACTACTATTACTTATCCAAGTGATGTCTCAACCCATTTTGTCCTTATCTTCTATAGGAATCTTGATTCTGGTATTCTGGTTATTTCCAGACGCGTGTATAGTACGTGTGCTGGTGCGTCTCTCACCTTGAAATTCATATGAAAAATGAAGACACTAGAAAAGGAAGAAGGGGTAAAGGTGTGTTGGGGGAAGGAGGGGTGAGAGAGGTGGGGTCCTAAACCTAGAAAAATCCGGAAACTCCCGTGTGTGTGTGTGTGTGGAGTCTGGCCTGGCCTCGTCCTTAATAGTGGTTGGCGTCATAGGCCTACCACCCACCGACCGGCCTTGCCCGCATATCAGGCCACGCAAAAGAAACATCTATATTCTCCGAGGCGTCTGGGGCGAAGGCAAGAGGCCTATACATTTAAGAATGTAATAAGTGTTGAGGCTTGCTTATCAAAAAGTCAAATCTTAGTATACCAGTGCATCTAAGCGGAAAGTAATATTTCCGACAATGCTCAGTTCTGAAAAAAATTAGTTTTACGCGAGGTGAAGTTCCTCCCCAAAACAACTCCAGCTCTAGGAGTGAAGGGCAACGATCTTTTCCTCAGTGTAAATAGATGCGATGGCTCTGTTACAAGAAGCCTTCAGGTGACACCAGAACATGGGTAAAAGACCTATTCATAGACGTCCACCAGAGAACCCACTTTATATCCTTCAGATGCAAGATACAAGAACGCCAACCCTTGGGCAGAACTGGTTATCCTTAAAACAGGAGTCGAAGGATCCAGTTTAACCGATTCAACAGGCGCCTTTATGTAAAAAAAAAAAAGGGGGGGGGGGGCAGGTAGATTAATCACCTCTATCTGTGCATTTATAAAAAGACTGTTACATACACGTGTATATGCACGTGTATGTCTGTATACAATATGGCGAAGAGCCTTTTGATAAACTATTATACTGTCATTCTTTCTCTTCGGGTAAAAATGTGAATAATTCTAAGTGAATTGTAAAAACCTAAGTGAGTTGTAAAAGAAAAATCATCCAGAGTAGAAATGAATACTTTTATAATCATATAAAATGTCTTAGAACGGAATTAATACAAAGTCAAAATTATATAATTTCATGTGCTCAGACTTTCAATGAAACTTGTGGCAAATTGTTCTACAGTTTGTATAGTTGAAGAGGTATCTCCACTTTCTCTGGCTTGAGAATGGGTAAGACACCGTAAATATAACTAATAAATATTCTACATTAGTTCCCGAAGTAAATCAGTTGCGGCTGAAATTTCGTATACTGAGAGCCGTTCCTAAATAACCCAAAATTCTTGAAAAAAAAGAGGAAAATATTCCAAAAAAAGAGATAGAAAGAAAAGCAAAACACAAAGCGATTTCATCTTAAAGACAAATAGGCCAGTAAACAAACCTTCTTGGGTTCTCGGGCCCGATAAATGGCTCACGGTCAGGTGCTGATAAGAGGAAATCCATGAATAGGATATCTGGTCTATTTGCAGTGATGAAAGCCAAGCTACCAAAAGACACGCGGGACAAGACTCCCAATGACAGGTCGACCTTTGTTAAATAAAATAAGATTTTTTCTTTAGAGAAGAATAATGCTGGGATTTGAGCTTTGGAAGTGAGAACATCACACCATCCTGTTTGGGGTTAGGGTATAGGACCAGAAGCAAATAACCAGCCACTGAAGAAGGTTTAGAGTATGGAGCATTTATGTCCGTGCATGTGTGAACATCTGACACGCCATCTGGTAAAAGAAACCCAATCAGCTAAGCTTGTAAGGCACCTGAAAGCTCGCCTATAAACAATACACCTGCCTAACTTTCATTTTCGCTCAAGGATCTGCCTTCGAAAAGGAATGCCAATTTTTCTTTCTGCGCATTTTATCTGCTGCACAAAAGTGAAGATGCCAATGATGGTCTCTCCTTCACTCCTATCGCATGAAATCACTGGGATTCGGATGAATAAACATCCACAGTTCGGAGTCACAACAGACGCCTAACCAAGCCCCACCGCCCCTTAGTTTTTTTTTTTTTTTTTGTCCTGAACAAATAAGAGCAGTAGCGCGTGGAAATAGAATCATCGGTCCATGGATCATCTCCAGAGTTTTTATCTGAACTCTTCTCTTCTTCTTGATGACGAAACGAGACAAAGAGAACCAAGAAGAGTCGATTCATTGTCATATGGTCCAGTAGGCAAATGCCTTCAGGTGTGATCATCAGCAAATCCTAAATTACTTGGGATCTGAAAGACTCATTATCAAGTAGCCATCTTCTTCCAGCATTCAGCAGTGTAAGAAATTAATTTATTCAGTGGCTTTATTTTTATCTTAGTATCAAAGGATTATTCCCAATGAGTCTCAACCACTGTTAATAAGTACACCCAGTAAAAAAATGTTTTTACACCCTCACGATTTATGTACAATACCTACAAAAACCAGCCGCTTTATATAAGAGAAATTCTTGCTCAGCTGATGACTGTCTGTCTGTATGTCCTTTTTTTTTATCCCTCGCACGAAGTATCAAAGAAGCGTCTAAATGAGGAAGTGGTTTAATACCATCGAGTGAGAAAGTGGTATTGAATACTGCACCCTCTTGTTGACAACAAGAAAAAAAGATTCAGAGAGAGAGAGAGAGAGAGAGAGAGAGAGAGAGAGAGGGAGGTAGGTGGGGGAGGGCATCTCCTCTCCTTATCAGCACTCTCGATGGCTCGGGAGAGATTTACATATCCTCTCCTTATCAGCACTCTCGATGGCTCGGGAGAGATTTACATAGACAGAAAAAGAGAGAGGGAGAAGGAGGCTTTCCAAACCTCTTTTCTAAAGTCCCGTTGGGTACACTTGCAAAATCCAGGGTCAACAGGTAGTGCTGGAGATCGAGAGGAGCCGTTCCAACGCAACAACTTCCTCTTTACAACTGTTTCCTTTTTTCCCCCTCCGACTGGGACTCGCACCGAAATATTAATACATTTCCTGCTTCGTTTCTTTTTTTGGGTCATGTTTACTGTGCGAATAAAGATGAACAGGTGATTTACCTGGACAGCAAATGAACTGCACATATATGTTTTTGCCACCAGGTGAAATTTCTCATAAAAAGGTACCAAGGTCAGCTAGAGCAAGTCAGTTCCTGGCTTGCAACAAAGAAGTAATTGTAACTGTAACTGCAACGAATTCCTAGCTTGCAAGGGTGGAAACTTTTACTACTGCTTATTGTTTTTACCACCACTATTACTTCTGTCATGAAATATTCATTATTAATTTTATAACAAATTCCACAATGATAAAGTTACTGTAATTGCTACGAATTCCTAGCTTACAGGGCTTGAAACTTTTACAACAACTATATTTTGTTCTACTATTGGGGAAACAAATCCACGGTTATGAATGGGTACATTAATCTCTATAGAGATTTATTTTTAAATATGTACCCGTGCATAATTGTGGATTTGTTCTCGATGTCGAGACTCTGCTACTATGAGTATTTTATAGTTTTTTAAGTTTTTTCCAATATATACGACAACACAAAAGCACAAAGTCAAATATCCAAATAAAAAAAATAAAAAAAATTAACTGCCACATAACCAAAAACATGGAAACGTATCAATTAACGTAAACAAAGAAGAAAAAAAGTAAGTCGATTTCACAAGAAGCATTACCCATTACAAAATCGAGCAAGCACCCACCACCACAGGCAGGAAGTGTGGCCTTTGGTCGTGCTTTGGAGACTTTCATGGTCACCGTAACGCAACTCTCGCGAAGTTGGCGTGAAATGCATTTAATCGTGGAAATCTCACGACTACTTATTTTTTTCTTTTTACTTTCTGTATGCTTTTCTATATTCTTCCTCGTTTATAAGAATATGATCTCTTTCTCTTGATTAAGACAGTAAGAATTATAAGCCTATATTATGAGATCTTGCTGCATTCTATCCCGGAGGTAATTCCGAGTTTTAAGACAATTACTTGTTGTACTGCGTCTTAGAGGTAAATGATATGAATATGCAAGACCGGAGTTATAAGACCGTTTCTTGTTCTATTGTATCCCAGAGGAAATAATACCTATACACGTGACCAGATTTTACCATTTCTTGCTGCATCGTACCCCAGACATAATAATATCAATAAGAAAACCACAATAGACAAATGAACTACATGTTACTATTTAAATTTGTGCTTTTGATTTTATCAAGAGAGTTAGAATCAATTGCAGGACCATGTCTCATTGTATGGTATCCCAGAAGAAAGAATACAAGCGTAAATACCAAAATCAATATAACTTCAGTACCACTACAGATGTGATTTAAACTTGAGTTTTGCAAGACCTTCACGGGCTGTGCTAACCCAAGCAAACTTCCTAGGCACAAGATGACGAAATCCAGCGAGGTAAACCAAACGCGAACAGCAGACGCCCACCCATTCATTTATTTTGACCAGAATGGTCACAAAAAAAAAAAAAAACTAAATAACAGAATGAATAACGGTAAACTTCCATTTATGCACAAATAATGACAGAATGACATTACGAAAACTGACACTCGACCAAATACATACGATGACGTCTGTCAAAGAACAAAATGACATGGCGATATAGTTGTCCAAAAAGATAAATAGCATGCTCTGGAATGCTGGGAAGTAGGAAATATATGAATCACAGGAGAGAGAGAGAGAGAGAGAGAGAGAGAGAAAGTTGTACGAATGTTAGATAACGGATAAGGACATTACTGTACTGCACTAAATGTCAATATTAACACTATACTAGAGAGAGAGAGAGAGAGAAGAGAGAGAGAGAGAGAGAGAGAGAGAATAGGGAACAAATGCTAAAGATAGATCAGAGGAAAGACCGAGATCTCGCAACCGCTATAGACAGGCAGATCAGACAGAAAGACAGACTGACAAAGAGTTCCCGTCTTACCTCTGTCTCTGGTCGTGAGGGAGAGTGGCTGATCGTCGCTCTGGTCCTCGATAAAACGGGGGATCGTGTATCTGGAAGGGCGGGCGGGCGGGCTGGAGCATCGGTGAAGGCGGCTTCTCTCTCCTATCCTGAGGTCGAGGGTGGTGCTGCTATTCTCCTTCCTGAAATCCAGGACGCCTAAGCCTACTGAAGGGGCGTCCAAGTGGCTCTCGCGGGAGAGGGACACGCTGTCCATTCGAAGGTCCAGGGTAGGTGACGACGAAGGGGAGGAAGTGTCCATAGGCAAGGAAGAAGAATTATTATTACTATTATTATTTTTCCTCGAGGGCGACTTGGGCCTTCTCAAGTCGAGGGTTGAGGAGGGCGGGGAGGGCGTCCCGCGCCTGAAGGGGGACGACGTGTGGACGTCCATGTGACGTCTCTCTTCGCGTTCGTCATCGTTGCCGCTGCCTTCCTTCTGCGCCTCCTGCAGTCGCGCTTGCTGCTGCTGCAGACGGTCCTTGATCAAGAATATCTTCGGCATCTTGCTCTGTCACTCGTCAGGGCGGCACTTTTTATATTTATATAAAACGAATATTATTATTATCCTTCCGCTAGTTAAAGGTTCTCCAAAAACAAGGGTCAAGGGTTTGAAGAAGAGGATCCTCCTTAAACCTCTTAACTCACAGAAAGCATGTCTGAATTTTTTTCTCTTTCAGAACCGGATTTACTGAATATTAAAAAAAACGGACTTTTTAAATTAAAAACAAATCGAGTTCAGCACCTTTTTCAAAAGGCGGTCAAGAAAGTCAAGAACAACAACAACAACACAGGGTTACACATCGCTAATGGGGTAGGGGTGGTTGGCTGGTTTCCGATTTATTTCAAATCCGAGAAACAACGCACAGTATCTCAAAAACAACAACAACAACAAGTTTCTGCGTCAGGTTATCCAAATTCTCTCTCACGCGCGCGCGCGCGACGCCCGAGCACCTATTTGGGAGATGTGTCTGCTAGGGTGTTCGGCCCAGCAGCTGTATGTAGTACGTGTCTTCAACCCAGCTGTCTTGGGTTCGAGTGAGTTGAACGCCTGGCGACTAGTGATCTGATAGTGCAGTGAAAGTGTATACTACCTCTCGTCTTCTCGCCCGCGCATGCGCACCGCGCTCATAACGCCAGCGATGCCAGAGTTCTTTTATTTATCAACGCCAAAATAGTGGCTGTTTTCCCTTCTAGATCAATATAATTCCATTTTCATACATAATACGACTCGCTATCATTGATTTAAACCTCTAATTTAAAGGAGAATCCCGGGAAAAAATGTTGCGATTATACGCACTGGCTACAGACCTCATATAACTGTCCTGCGGAGGAGCCAGACAACTGTATCTATCGCAAGAATTTTGACATGAATGTGTACAACAAAGATCAAAAGGCCTTTGAGCTCCTTCATTCAGAAAAGTCTTGAAAATGGATGAAATCAGAGATGTTTTATTAATCATTTCTTCGTTTGAAGTTGAAAGTCTCGGGTAAATGTCCACAGGTAAATTTGCATTACCTGGCACCTGTGCTCTGAGGACCCGTTCCGCTCGCCTCTTCAACCCTCCCGTTCTTTAGCGCCTCCTCCTACTCCTACTATCCCCCTCCCCCCTCCTACCTCTCCCTCGCTACTACTCATCCTCCAAAACGGCACCAGTTCTCCTCCACTCAGGCCCACCCCGAACCCCCGCCTCACAAAAAATAAAAAAAAATAGTCAAAATGATTCTTGGAGTTCCTGTCACTGGCGATAAGAAGGCAGAGAGACATTTCCTTGGCATAGAACTACTTCTTCTTCCTCTTGCGCCTACGAGAAGAGCCTTCTTGGGACGGGAGTAAGAAAGGGAAGACCTATTTTCTTTTTATACTAAACTTTGATGCTTCTCTTAATTATTATTCATCGCCAGCGTCTTCTTTCTTCTTTCTACCTCTTCTCCGTCTTCCTTTTTTCTTCTTCGGAATTTGAGCGATGATTCACATCCAGGCTTATAATCCGCTACCGTGAATCCCCAAGAAGACGAAACGTACGGCGGCATGATTCACTCCAGTTTCGAGGAATGACTGTGAAGGAACGGGAAACAGTAGAACGGAAACAGTAGGCAGTGTCGCAAAACTATCAATTTAAGTTGATTGTCAAAATTGTTGGCAACCGCTAGCAGTCGTGAGGGATTTGGACAAATAATTAGTCCTTGAAAGTATACGTAGTAACGTTTCTCTGACTGATATAGTGATTTAAGGATAAATCCTTATATAATTATGATTCTATGTGACTGATGCAAAAAAAAAAAAAAAAAAAAAAATCTAGTTAGGCCATTAGTTACAAATCCAATGGGGTATTTAAGAAATCTGATTATGGCCAATGACTAAAATGAAGAATATTTAGCAGTCTTGCTGTAGCATCTAACGACAAAACTACGAAGATTTAACATTGCATGTCATCTATAACATAACATTGACCGTCATTTATTGACATATTATGAAATCCAGCCTAAACAAGGGCATAAAAACCTGATCTAATTAATATTTCTTCCCCAGAAAAACAATTTGTAGATAAGCGGTCCATTAGTGAAGAAGCTTTTGAAGACTGATTGAGAGAATATCGAGAATATCCATAACTAAGTTGATATAGAACGGAGCAACACCATCAAGTCAACCAGTCAGTCACATACGTCAGTTAGGATAGAATAACATCACGAGACCGTTACTCCATCTCTCCATCTTGCAGTCTGTATCATCACGCTTATGAAGAGTTTAAGTAGCACACTAAACAGCAGCATTGACCGTAGAAGCAGATTAAAAGCAGCAGCTCTTCTTTTGCGTCCATTAAGACCTCGAGATAAAAACATGACTCGTAAGTGATTTCTGTAAACGATTTCCGTTCATTATTGATGTTCTTTCCACACAGAGTCGATCTTCCTATTGGGACTTCAGCCAGAAATCGACCATAAAGCACAATAGCTGCATTTTGACGCCTCAGTGGAAGGCTTATTACACGAACTGAGCTTCCGTTAATGAAGACGTTAAAAAAATATCATCTCCAAAAACCTTCGACTGTTTTTTGTAACTTGAAAAAGAGTTACAATGACTCACTGGAACAGTGGTGTTGGTTCACTGTTTACGGATGCACAGCACGTTAATAATCCCATTTATGCCGACTTCTTTCAATTATTAATTTACACCAGTTAATGAAAATAAAATACAGTAACACGTATCATAATATTAAAAATGATAAAACGCAATCAAATATATGATACAATAATAGTAATGACAATACGTATTCAAATACAACGACACACTGATAGTAATGATACAATGCAATATAATGCAGTCAATAACAAGGTGAAAATTCATCAGTATTCGAAAAGGTTGATATGCGCTTTCCGTAGGCACTTGTTATTTAGCTCTGAAAGTAAACATGACTATGTCAAAATAGGTCGACATTACATTAAGTCTCTTTTGTATGAAAAAATAAACGTCCCTTTATAATAATTGGGTCCAAGGTCTAGGAAGTAACTATAACATTTTCTAATTTATCTAAACAGCATTTCAGCCAAGATAGATAGTGAACCCTAGAAATAGTGGTTACAAATCCACAGAGAGAGAGAGAGAGAGAGAGAGAGAGAGAGAGAGAGAGAGAGAGAGAGAGAGAGAATTCTACCATGTGTTTGCTTTTCTTTCTTTGAATGACTGAAAATATAAAATACATAATCACAACCAACTATTACAAAAATATATAAAACGATCTTACCGAGTAAAATTGAAGGACTCTCTCTCTCTCTCTCTCTCTCTCTCTCTCTCTCTCATTTTCCTTTTCACCCATATCCCACGTGTTTTCCCTTTCCGTCACGCCGAATTTTCCTTCCCTCCTTGAAGTGGGTCACTGGTTAAAAAAAAATATACATACATATATATATAAATGGTCGTATACTACGTGTCATAAAACCCAGTAAGGGGAAAATAATGCGCCCCGGGTACATTAAAAAAAAGGCTGGTTGATAGCCAACGCTTGGAGGGGGAAACGTAGAAAAAATATGGAAAAAATATTTAGGTCAAATTAGCCTGTGGGGCTCAGGTAAATGCAGCGTGGAAGAGGCTGCTTCTTTATGTGTATATATACATTATATACATACATACATACATACATACACACACACACACATACACATACACACACACACACTACACACACACACACACACACACACACATATATATATATATATATATATATACATTAAGCAACAGTACTCATATACTACTATTTTCACTTGATTTTCAATAAGTTAAAAGCTTAACCAATGATATCATATATATCTCAAACTTATAGAGCCTCGATATAATTCCAATGAAAAATTACGAAATGAATTTTTTTTTATTTCTGTTTAATGTTTGCCTAAGGGAGTGACGCCAAACAAGGAAATGAGCACGAACAAGGTGATAGAATTATAAAGGAAGTGTGAGAAAAAGGCGTATCCGAGAGAGAGAGAGAGAGAGAGAGAGAGAGAGAGAGAGAGAGAGTTGTGAGGATGCATTATATATCAAAGAATTATGTTAGAGAGAGAGAGAGAGAGAGAGAGAGAGAGAGAGAGAGAGAGAGAGAGAGAGAGAGAGAGAGAGAGAGAGAGAGAGAGAGAGAGTTGTGAGGATGCATTATATATCATAGAATTATGTTAGAAGAGAGAGAGAGAGAGAGAGAGAGAGAGAGAGAGAGAGAGAGAGAGAGAGAGAGAGTTATGAGGATGAAGTAAATATTAACGAGTTATAAATATAAAGTATTTACCGATTTTATGAGAGAGAGAGAGAGAGAGAGAGAGAGGAGAGAGAGAGAGAGAGAGAGAGAGAGAGAGTTATGAAGATGCAGTATATATTAACGAGTTATAAATATAAAGTACTTACCGATTCTATTAGCGGGAGAGAGAGAGAGAGAGAGAGAGAGAGAGAGAGAGAGAGAGAGAGGAAGTAGTTGACAAAGCTGTGATTCTTGCAACATGTAAATACCTCTCGGACATTTCACCACATCCCCACAGCAAAGAGAGTTTAATGAGCATTCATTCCACATTCCTGGCTCATAGAATTCCCCAATACGGTTGAGGTGGAAGGAGATGCAATGCAAGAAGTCAACCGGTATTCTGTGACGCTTGACTGTGCTTCTAGAATACGAAATGACCTGTAGCGGATATTACCTCTCAGCTTATTCTAGGAATACGTGGGGTGATCTTCTGAATGGATATATGTTTCCGGTTGCTTAAAAAAGAAGAATGATACATTGGAAATGATAGTTGTTAGACAATAGATAATCAAAATTATCTACAAGAGAGTTTCTCATTAAAGGTTGACTTTAAGGCTATGCAATATATATTCGTAATCATGCTTAAAGGCTAAGATACCAGGAAAATATATAAAAAAGCCTAAAGGCTGCAAAATTCATAGCCATTTTCAGGCTTAAAAGCTAGGACACTTGAGGAATGTAAAGAAAAGACTTAACATTAAAATGCATCGCTATATTTAGACTTGAGGAAAGGCCCAAGGGGACTGTAAAAAAGGCTCAACATTGGAAACTGCCTGTCCATATTCAGACACGAAGAACGACACAGACAATGGAAAGAGACTCAACATGGGGAAATATATTTCCATTTCCAGGCGTGAAGGAAAGGACACAAGGAGAATGTAACAAAGACTAGGCGAGGTAAAATGGATATCCGTCATGAGGACTGAAGAAAACGAAACACGTGATAAAGACTAAACATGATAAAAGGCAAATCCATATTCAGACTTGGGGAGAGACAAAGGAAAGTAGGAAAACGACTAAAAAATAAATATATAAAAGTTTATAGCGGAACTGTAATTTTCCAACAAAGGAGGGAAACAAGCTACAACGGACGTCGTTAAGACAACGGTTTTATCACTCAGCACGAAATGGGAGAGCGACTTCGTCACCATACAATGCACCTACCTGACAATGACCTTCAGAATAATGATAAAAATTACAAATGACCCTTTCTTTTTTATTGTAATTCCCGAGATTTTTCCTATTCACGGTGACCTTGGCAATCATCGGTGAGACACTGTGGGAGTTAGAGGAGTGACAATCTTTAAAAAAAGAAATGAAAAAAAATCTTATTTTCATGATAAATGATTATGAAAAGGGAAATGACATAAACACTCTAGCTGACTCGAGGTCATCTTCCAAACTCACAATGATTTTATTACTAAGTGAATTATTATTATTATTATTATTATTATTATTATTATTATTATTATATTATTATTATTATTATTATTATTATTATTGATGTCAATGTAAATGTATGTTAAAAATATTTACAAAATCAGAGCTTTCGAGAGCCAGCTCGATCCTGCTTATCAAATTATTATTATTATTATTATTATTATTATTATTATTATTATTATTATTATTATTATTATTATTACAATACAAATTCGACGTATTTTCACATTCTAATTGATAACAGGATAGAGACACTCTATTTTATTCATGTTACTTATCAGCTTTTACAGAGGCGCAAGTTTTATATTGTTTATTATTTTGATTATTTTATTATTATTATTATTATTATTATTATATTATTATTAGTAGTAGTAGTATTAGTAGTAGTAGTAGTAGTAGTAGTAGTAGTAGTAGTAGTAGTAGCTACAAGCAGCAGGTCCAGTAGTAACAGAAACTAATATCTTACATTACAAATAAGTCACAACATATACCAAAATAAAAAAATAAACCTCAAACCTTAACACTAGAAGCATCTCCTACTAGGCCTTACCTTACCTTACAGACCTTACATCTTGTTCGGGTTGCCCCAGGTCCCTCAGTGTGAGGCACCTCTAATGTCTACCAGAGAGTTGCTAGTACATCTTCCGTATATTTTGCATCTTCCAATCTTGGATGGTCTGGGATGCAGTTTAGATATTTGTCGAGCTTATTCTTAAACACATCTACGCTCACATCCTGATATATTCCTCAAGATGACTGGCAACGCATTGAATAGAACGCTGCATTATCGATGCTGGTGCGTAGTGGATTAATGTCCTGTGTGCTTTTCCTTATTTTTCCCTGGTATATTTTTGGGCACTATTAATCTACCTCTGCTTGCTCTTTCTGATATTTTTAGTTCCATGATATTTTCTGCTATTCCTTCTATCTGTTTCCATGCCTGAATTATCATGTAGCGTTCTCTTCTCCTTTCCAGACTATATAATTTTAAGAATTGAGTCTTTCCCAGTAGTCTAGGTCCTTAACTTCTTCTATTCTAGCTGTTAAAGGACCTTTGTACACTCTCTATTTGTGCAATATCCTTTTGATAGTGTGGGTAACCATATCATATTGCAATATTCAAGTGGACTACGAACATATGTTTTATAAAGCATAATCATGTGTTCAGCTTTTCTTGTTTTGAAGTGCCGTAACAACATTCCCATTTTTGCTTTACATTTTGCCAACAGAGTTGCTATTTGATCATTGCATAACATGTTCCTATTCATCATCACAAGGCCAAGGTGGCTTTTAACTGCTTCCTTATTTGTGATGGTCTCATTATTAGGTCCCTTATATGCATATAGCTTTCTTTCTCTGTCTCCATAATTTATTGATTCAAATTTATCAGAGTTAAATACCATCCTATTTACCTCTGCCCAATCATATACTTTGTTAGGTCTCTTTGTAGAGCGTTCCTATCTTCATCACAAGTAATTTCTCTACTTATTCTTGTGTCATCTGCGAAACTACTCACTACCGAATCCTTAACATTATTGTCTATGTCTTTTCAATCATAATAACAAACAGTATTGCAGCATAACACCGTACCTTGCGGCACACCGGATTACCTTGGCTTCATCCGATTTCTCGTCGTTTGCAATAACTATCTGTTTTCTGTTGTGTAAAAATTCTTTTAACCATCTTCCTACTTTATCCACGATATTGTGTTTTCTAATTTTCTTCGCTAATATATTATGGTCTACTTTATCAAAAGCTTTTGCAAAGTCTAAATAAACCACATCTGTTTCATTTCCGCTTTTCATATTTTTGAATATGTTTTCACGGTGGACTAACAGTTGGGTTTGTGTACTTTTTCCGGGTACGAAACCATGTTGTCCTTTATTAAACAAATTATTTTTTATTAAATGTTTTCATAATATTTTTCTTCATTACCCTTTCATACACTTTCATTATATGTGATGTTAGACTCACAGGCCTATAATTACTTGCCTCTAGTCTTGATCCACTTTGAAAGTAGGGGTAATATACGCTAATTTGTGCTCATCATATATCTTGCCTGTATCTACCAAACTTTGTCTTAATAATATTGCAAGTGGCTTTGCGATAGAATGAACTACTTTCTTTAACAAAATAGCAGGAATTCCATCAGGCCCTGCAGCAGCTCATTTTTAATTTCATAATAGCCTGCACAATATCAGCTTATGAATATCTATGTCAGCTAAATATTCACTATTTTCATCCTTACTTTCTATATCATTATCTTCATTATCTATTCTAGGGGTGAATTCTCTCTTATATCGTTCTGCCAGTATGTTGCAAATTTCCTTTTTTTCATTCGTTAATCTCCCTTCAATCTCAGAGGGCCTATTTCTATTCTTCTTTATTTATTCATCTTCTTCGCATATGAGTATAATAGTTTGGGGTTTTGCTTGATATTTAGGGTGGGTTTTTTCTTCCAAGTCCCGTTTTTCATTTCTTTTGATTGTATAATCTTTTTTTCTGCATTTTCCTATCTTACTTTTTAGTTCTATAAACTTTCCATGCATTTTTTTCTTTTGTCAAGACCTTTTTCCACTTTCTGATTTTCTGGAACAAGATTCTTCTGTCTCTTGGTAGCATGAATGATGTTTTTCTTTTCTTCTTCGGTATATATTTTTCCACTATTATCTCCATATTTTATATAATATCTCCGTATTTACCCTTATGTCATCACTTACGAAAATGTTTATCCAATCTTTGTTTAATTCTTCATTAATTTCTGACCATTTTATATTTTTTACTGTAGACGTTTGTATTTTCCATATCCTTCCCACTTTTTCATTTCTTGCTTATCTCTATTTTCACTTGCTTTGGAATGAATAACTGTTAATTCTATGACAATTATGATTTGGTCTGAAATACTCGCATTATAAACTATTATTTCTTTAACATAATTCATCTCGTTCACAAATACTAGTCTAAAGTATTTTCCTTTCTTGTTGGCAGGTGATTTATTTGTTGAATGTTGTATTTCTAGTAGCATATCTAATAGCTTTTCAAATTGCCTCTTATCTTCTGCACTACTATTACTCTCTTTTTTATATGTATAAGTACAACCACAATCTCCTATTCGTTCTTCCATCTACGAAAGGAAAGTTGAAGTCACCAGATAGGAGAATAGTCCAGTCCTTGTGATTTCTACATATATCATCCAATTTTTCAATTATTAAGTCAAACTCTTTAGTATTAGGAGGTCTATATTATTCTATGTTCATCAATCATTTTCGATTCAAATTCTACCGCTATTAGTTCACATTCTGAGTTACTATATTTCTCATATATTTTTCCTTGTTTTTTGTCTTTCCCATATATTGCGGTTCCCCCTTGATTCCTATTTTTTCTATCTGATCTATAAGTTTGGACCCTTTTATTTGATCGATCATTCCCAGTCTCTTGGGAATACCAGGTTTCACTTATATTCATTATATCTATTTCTTTTCATTTTGGGTTAGTTCTTCTAAGTAACTCTATTTTTCTTTTTGGAGTTACTCGTAACTAAACCCTGCGCATTCATCACTATGATGGTTTGCGTGTTTTCTCCTTCATTTAATGTTTACTGATAGTATAAGGATTTTCCCATGTCTCTTTCCTGTTCTGGTATGTTGTTCTTTTTTTCATTTCCAGAAATTCTGATTAATCCTCCAACTTTTCCATATATTTGATCTTCCTTCATCATAATTATTCATTTTGTGTCTAATCTGCAATTTTCTCCGTTTCCTGCAATATCCTCTTGCATAATAAATACAGTTATTATCTCTTGAGTAGAATTTCGGAGCTGATGCTTTGAAATTCTTTGCTGACACCTCTGCATATCTCATTGGTGGTTTGCTTTTCTCTTTTACCTGATATTCTTGATTTCTCTCTTTATTTGCTTCTTTCTTATTTTGGATTTTATTACTTGGTTGGTTATTTATTTGATTATGATTCATGCTACAGGGTGCATATATTTGCATTTTTTGTCGAACTTACATCCTTTTCTTCTTTTAGGTTTTTACATATTTTTGGATGCAGATCTCTGCAATCATCCCCATATCCATCTAAGTATGCACATTTACCATATATTTCATAGTTTTGACATATCTTAGGATGTTTGTAGTAACATCTTTCTCCAAATCTGCAATTCCCTCTTTTCAAAAGGTTGCAGATTTTGTCTTCTTGTCTATTTTTTCCTCTTTCCCGTCATTGTATAGATCTGGGTAGAGCCTCTTCGGGATTTGCTTTTCTGTTGTCATATCGTAATTTATTTCTTCGTAGGTATGCTGCTTTATTGCCTCAATATGTAGTATCAATGAGTATCTCTGCATCCATACTTTTATCTTGTTTCTTTGTTTTCCTTTATTTTTTTCTGTCATTTCATTTTTGTTTACTTCTCTTCCGTGTTTCCTCTTCTTCTTTTTCTTCTTCTTCTTCCTCTTCCTCTTCTTCTTCATCCTCAACTATTTGTACATTCAATCTTGATTTAATAACATTGTCTATCCATGATAGACATGTTGAACAAAAAATTCTTGTATCTTTTCTCAAATCTTGTATTACCTCAGCACACTGTGGATGGGTCGGAATGTTGCATGCAGCACATTTTCTGATTAGGTTTTGTGGATTGACTATGCTATACCAAACCTT
>NC_061103.1:39332957-39422957 GCF_015104395.2 Macrobrachium nipponense
TGTCGCACAAGCATTCTTCAAACCTACCGAATTTCTAAGACTTACTTTCCAGGAAACTGCTATAATACCACCAATTTCTTTTACCCTCTTCCCAGCTCAATTTGGGTCACTCGGCGGCAGTAACCCCAGAGGCCTTTAAAAGCTTCTAAAAAAAAAACTTTTAAGCATTCTAAAAAGGAAAGGAAGAACCATTTTCCATTAATTCCCAGGCCATGCCTACGCAAAAAAAGAAAAAAAATGAGTTCGCATTTCCAATATTTCATAAAGAGGCTTCTACCAGGAAGTACAATAGCTATCATAAAGTTTAAAATACTGCAAATCTCGAGGCTAGGGGGCAATCTATTTAAATCCAAGGATGTGTGTTACACTTATCCCATACTTCATGGCATCTTTATGACCGTATATTAACCACATCCTGAGATCGACTCAGGTAGGAAAAAGGATACTCCGCAGGGCACTGTAATTAAATTTGCCACAGGTGCGCCGGGGGACGGTTTAAAATATCTTTTAACCCACTGAAGAACACTTCGTGGATTCCGATAGAAAGATTTGAATTGGTCGGACGCAGGAGTAGATTAACACGTAGACAAACAGAAATTCAAGAATGTTTATAAAGTTAGATAATTATATACTAGATGGCTATTGGGAGGAAGGAAAGCACACTACCTTTAGAGAGAGAGAGAGAGAGAGAGAGAGAGAGAGAGAGAGAGAGAGAGAGAGAGAGAGAGAGTAAATGAATTGAGATAACTGTATAGATGTTTAAGGTGAAAATAAGGAAATACACGCGAATCCTTATAAAGCGAGAGAGAGAGAGAGAGAGAGAGAGAGAGAGAGAAGAGAGAGAGAGAGAGTAAATGAAATGAGGTAACTGGTAGATAATATTTCTGAAAAAAGAACGCACGTTAACCTTAAAAGAGAGAGAGAGAGAGAGAGAGAGAGAGAGAGAGAGAGAGAGAGAGAGAGAGAACTTCCCTTAACGGGTTTTAAAGATATAAAAAAAGGATATCTGGAAAGTCTAAACTGCAAAAGTACAGTGCTTAACCTAGGATCCCCAAACCTTCTGGGCTTAGATAACCGGAATACACATGACCAGGGCTGGTCATGACCGGTATATTGACTCTGGCACAATCGGTATCGCCAATCCAAGTGGGACTGGCTTGCGTCAGGATGGGCCTTGTGGATTTTCCAGTTATGAATGAGTAACTGCCCCCCCCCCCTTTTTTTTTTTGGGGGGGGGGGTGTTGGTTCTCGGTCAAGATATACAAACTATAGCTGTAATGTTTTCAGAAAGGGATGGGGGAATCTAATAAAGTTCTAATGCCTAATAGTATATAAAATGCGGGTATGTTTGATACCAAGCTAAAAAAAATAGATAAATAGATAAAAAAAACTGAAATAGAATAAAACTTAGAACATGTTTCATTGCTAGGAAATTGTTGATAAAAAGTCCTCCAAGGAATTCTAGAAAAATATGAAAAAAAAATGACTCCATTATTCATTCACCTCATGGATTCAACGCCACGGTTTTTTTTCTCGAACGACAAATAGTTTTCCATATGAAATCAAATCGAATTTATGAGAGTAAATGACTAACTGGCCTTTAAATATAAAGACAAACCATTTAAAGAAGAAGAAAATACATTTCACATAAAAAACAAATCACAGGAAACAGACTAGAAACAAATTATTTGTCCCGAGATGAAGACAATTTCCTCTGGAGCAGTCTCCCGACGGCGCCACGGAATTACCCCTCCCCTTACGCCACAGGTTTAAGCATAAACAGAAGTCCAATTTAAAAAAAAAATGAAACACCTGCTGCGTATTATACCTGCCTCGTTCGTCTGGCCTGTAAGTATCCTCGTTATCTCGCATGTCATCTGTCAAACGACTACAATTGACGTCGGGGAAATGTTGTCCATCTTGCCAAGTCTTTTCCGCTCTGGAACGGCCGATGTTTCCGGAGATTGGTGAAGCAAAAGTCCTTCATGGAAGAGGAAGAGAAATCACGGGATGTGTTCTCGAGAGATGTAAATGCGTGATCTGAATACATTTTTTTTTCTTTTCTGAACTGTCTCCTACGCGTGTATGGTAGAAGATAAGAAGGAGGTACGAAACAGGAAATTGTTAAGTTGTTTCCCCATTTCGCATTCCAGATCAAAGAGCTCTGTCGTAAAATCGAAGAAAGTCATTTCGATTTGGAGGTTTGTGTTTTATGTTTTTATTCTTACTTTTATGTGGTTATTCCAAGTTCTTTTTTTAATTCTATTTATATCAAGTACTAGGAACACACATACGCATATACATACATACATACATACACACACAGACACAAGACACATGATTTTATATGTGATATATTATATATATATCTATATATATTATATATATATATATATATATATATATCATATCCTTTCACTAAATCCTCATACACAAAATTGGCGAAAGGTTTCATATGTGTGTGTGTGTATGTGTATATATATATATATATATATATATATATATATATATTATATATATACACACACACACACACACACACACACACACACACACACACACACACATATATATATATATATATATATTATATATATATATATATAGCATCATCTCCTTTTACTAAATACTCATACACAAAATTGGCGAAAAGTTTCAACAAGTTACCAACACACAACAAAACCACGCCAAAATTCTTCACGTTATTCGAAATCTACTACCACAACAATCCATCTGAGCAAAGGCATGAGACATAGACCTCCAGGAAGAAAAAAAAAACACATCTCAAACAATCAGCTTTTGACAGACAACATACGATGACATCTTCCGCCACTGACAGCATACCTAGCGAAAGCTATTAACCTTCACTACCTTCACATAGCTAAGCGGACATCTCCTACGTTAATGTGGCCTCCGGTTACATTCCAGCATTCCAGATTCCAGTTAACCCTTTTAATGGAGCGGCTACACTACAGTAATACGCCATAAACATGTTGGCAACTTATTGCATAAATGTCAAAAACATGTTGGCTACTTTTTACACACATGTCGTGAAAATGTTGGCAACTTATTGCACACATGTCATAAACAGGTTGGAAATAAGTTAACGACTTCAAGAGAACAATTAATCTTTGGCGATTGCTTGATAATCACATGATGCACTGATTAGGATTACTAAAAAAATCGTTGATTTATATCAAACCTTTTTGTGACACGTGGGAGATAAGTTCCCATGAAATATTTTACTACAGTAAAATGTCAATAGATATTACTCAGTAACTCACTGTACACACATCGCAAACATGTTGAATACAAATCAGCGACTTATGATAACTTAACCAGGGCTTCATTACATTATCCAGCAATTGTCAAAGGTTCGTTCTCCACTGACGGTCAGTGATTTGATTTTAGTGATTTGATTTCAACTTGTTTGTGATATGTATGCATACTCTAATTAATTCATAAGGAACAAGCCCACAAAAGGGGCCATCGACTTGAAATTCAAGCTTCCAAAAAAGAAAATGCCGAAAAAAGAGATATCTCTTATTGGAAAGAAAAAAAGAAATAGATAAAAATGTATTACAACAAAGAGAAGCTGAGAGATCGCCAAAACTACAGGCGAATTTAATTTATTCACTCTCAATCGACCTTTCACGCTCACGTGAGGCTAATCCGGCAATTTTCAAAGTCACGAGCGTGTTGAATTTCGTTTAACTTATTGTTATTGAAGACGGAAGCTATTTCACTTTTATCAAGGTGCGAATTAAATATGTAAAGTATTTTGAAATAAACAAATAATCCCATGCATAACGATGGTCTTGCAAATACGCCCTTCTTAATCAAGTAAGCCCTGGAGAGAGAGAGAGAGAGAGAGAGAGAGAGAGAGAGAGAGAGAGAGAGAGAGCCTTCTTATTCAAGCAATCTAAGCCCTGAAAAGAGAGAGAAAGGAGAGAGAGAGAGAAAGAGAGAGAGATTGAGAGAGACCCTTCTTATCTAAGTAAACTCTGGAGAGAGAGAGAGAGAGAGAGAGAGAGAGAGAGAGCCTTCTTATTCAATCAAGTTACTAGTCCATCCAAAAAGACATCGTGTGCTCATGTATCCCTAGGAGCAGGTTTTACTGTTCATTCACAGTGTCCTAATGACTGTCTAGCTTTCTTTTAAACTCTTCCACACTGTTGCTGTTTACAACTTCTGGTGGCAGTTTATTCCACGTGTCACATATCTTGTATGTAAAGAAGTTCCCACAATGGGATGTGTTGTATCTCTTCAGTTCTAGTTTCCATCTATTATATTTTTGTCTGACAGAGAGAGAGAGAGAGAGAGAGAGAGAGAGAGAGAGAGAGAGAGAGAGAGACTTGATCGCGTGGGATCCTTACTTCGAAGGAAATGACAACCCGCTTCTGAAAAGATGACAGATTATAGGAATCAGGGAAAACGGAAGCTGGGGACATTTCCAAACCTTGGAAATGGACGGATTACTGCCATTTGCCGACTTGGCTGTTCTAGGATATACATAAAAAGGAAAAAAAAAAAAAACTGGTATTCTTGAGAAATAAAACTGTAATGCTAAATATACTGGAATAAAAAAAACAGAACTGAATCCTTTCAATGAATAAGTCGATTCACTTCGGTCAGAATTCGAACCTGGGCCGTTAGTTTAGATACAGTGATATGGGGTTAACTTTGAACAATCGGCTATCAAGAGATATATGAGATGATATTGGGTCTATTGTTTATATTTTTCTGATATTTTGAGTTAACATTTCTGCGTGTTAAAAGTCACGCGAGTCTAAGAGAGAGAGAGAGAGAGAGAGAGAGAGAGAGAGAGAGAGTTTATCGGTTTTCACCCAGAGTTGTCCTGGGCAACACCAGGTTGGTCAGAGTGTGTGTATGTATGTATGTATGTATGTATATATATATATATATATATATATATATATATATATATATATATATATATATATATATATATATGCATACTGTAATGTTTCACCTGCAGATGAATGAACTCACGCGAGTATAAGAGAGAAAGAGAGAGAAAGATAAAGTTTATAGGTTTTCATCCAGAGTTATCCTGGGCAGCACCAGCTTGGTCAGATTGTATATATATATTTATATATATTGTAATGTTTAACCCGTAGCTGAACGAACAGAAAACTGGTGATGTAATCATCGGGAAAAACCTTCTAAGATTTAAGGGTAGTAGAGTAATATTTATTCCTGCTGTTAATGAGCCTTTATTGTCCAACCCAAATTGCCCAGCTTCCATTAGCGTCAGACCGCCCTTAACCGATTACTCAGTTCAAGATCGTATTTGCCACTCGCTCTTCCAATGATTCGGGTTACGTCCCATTAAGGCCGACCGAACATTCTCAGATTTCACAGATTGAGCTGGGATGGGCCCTCGGAAAATGAATAAGCATTTCTCTACGGAGCTTAAGGAGATTTTAAAGTAGCGTAATGTTGCATTTACTGCCTTTATCTCGAGAGTAAAATATTGCTTCCGTCTCGTTTCGCAGGAGTCGTATTGCGTCTTGCGCCCTGTTTTATTGAGTATGTTTTTATTCTATTATTGTTTGTTTGTTTGTTATGTAATAATTTTTTTCTGTGGGTGTCATAAGAATGGTTTTAGACTCTTAGTCTATCTTAGCCTATACTACATCGATTATCTGGCAAGTTCTTGTTCCGTTATAATTCATTAGATATAACTCTTTAAACTATAAAGAACCTTTTCTTAAGCTGAAAAAAAATTCAGTTTCAAGCTAATGTTGATTTCATTACTATTTATTCTTACATTATGAATTATCCAATTCTCTAAACAAATCATCATTTACTTTTCTGTGTATTATGTAATCCCGTTGGTATCTACATTAACAAAAGGATAAAATTTTAAAGTCATTTTCCAATTTTGGCAAATAAATCTTATAAATATTTAACTTCCCATTCTTTTTTGCTAATTAGTAACTGTCTAACAGACAAACCAATTATTGTACTTAATTACTAAGTAACAGACAAACCCATTTTTGCTAATTAGTAACTGTCTAACAGACAAACCAATTATTGCTACTTAATAACTGAGCAACAGACAAACCAATTTTTGCTATTTATTAACTGTCTAACAGACAAACCAATTATTGCTACTTAATAGCTGAATAACAGACAAACCAATTTTTGCTAATTAGTAACTGTCTAACGGACAAACCAATTATTATGCTTAATAACTGTCTAATAGACAAATCAATTACTGCTGCTGAATAACTACCTAATTGAAAAACCAATTTTTGCTACTTAATAACTGTCTAATAGACAAACCAATTTTTGCTACTTAATAACTGTCTAATAGACAAACCAATTTTTGCTACTTAATAACTGTCTAATAGACAAACCAATTTTTGCTACTTAATAGCCGCATAATAGAAAAAAACTTGCTACTTAATAAGTGTCTAACAGAAAAACCAATTATTGCTTCTTATTAACTGTCTAATAGAAAAACCCATTTTTGCTACTCAATAACTGTCTAACAGAGAAACCAATTTTTGCTAGATAATAATTACCTGATAGACAAACCAATCTTTGCTACTTAATAACTACCTAAATGACAAACCAATTTTTGCTGCTTAATAACTGTCTAACAGACAAACCAAATTTTGCTACTTAATAACTACCTAATAGACAAACCAATTATTACTACTTAAAAACTGTCTAATTGACATACCAATTTCTGCTACTTAATAATTATCTCATGTACAAACCAGTTTTTGCTACTAATAATTATCTTATGTACAAACCAATTTTTGTTACTTAATGACTCTACCAGACAAACCAAGACTAGGATGAACTTCTGAAAGAGCTCTCTGTTCTTATAAATGTTTAGCGATTAAATGACCAAAGAATTTGTTTTTCAACACCGATAAGAGTCCGGCTTACAAGTTCACCACAATTAAAGTCTCCTTGAAGACACTAGCTTCAAAATCACCACTTTCACAACATGAGGGGATTTTCTACAGCCATACACGTGTGCTGGGGCCATCAAACCTCAAACAATGTCACATTTTTTTATGACCCAGTTGCAATTGACGTCATGGAAACCGGTCGTTGCGTAGAAAATCCGGATTGTTTGTTTTATGTTATCTTTTTTTCTCACGGATGCAACTGGAATTTTCCCTGATAAGCTGGGTATGGGGAATATGCTTCTAAAAGTCATAGCTGAACCACGCCTTGTCTGGAATAATAATAAAAATAAAGAATAATGAAAAAAATGGTCCGGATTCTTGGGGCATCAACATGATATGCATAATCTCTCTCCCTCTCTCTCTCTCTCTCTAAGTGGATCACAATGCTAAAATAACGTAACGATCAAGTTGATGTACTATATATACAGTAATTAGACATGACTGCCTTTTGCTTCCAAGTTCTTCACTGGTTTAAGAACTTGCTTCTTATATCCAAGTTTTACGATAAACCACAAGCAATCAACAGCCAAGCCTCATGAAAGTTTGATCTGGGTAATTCAAAATTCCTTTGAACTTTTACCACAGCCCGCGAATTCTCTCCTATCTTCCTTATTCTCTGATTCCTCCCATATATCACCAGTCCATTCCTTGTCTCTGTCTAGCCTGGTCTAGAGATGGAAGAAGTTGCCCTTCCCGTCGGCATTTTTGGGATTTATAATGCCTTACCAGTTTTCCGAGTGGAAATCAAATATTGGCAAGACGAAGTTAAAGGAAAGAGAGAGAGAGAGAGAGAGAGAGAGAGAGAGAGAGAGAGAGAGAGAGAGAGAGAGAGAGAGAGAATGGGGAATTACAGTTCACGGTGGAAAAAAAAAAAACCTCCGTTATTCAGAAAAAAAAAAAATACTTTAAGGTTAGAATGGGGAATTACAGTTCTTGTAACAATTCAGAGAGAAAAAGCAATAAATCCGTTATTAAAAAAATAAGTTTCTAATTGGCAAATATCTGACTTATACATAAGCATCTGAGTGGATACATTATATACGTACACTTATCAACATAAAAACGTATTCTTACGGATCACTGGAAATGGCTGTATGCATAGTTAATGCATTGAGAGAGAGAGAGAGAGAGAGAGAGAGAGAGAGAGAGAGAGAGAGAGAGAGAGAGAGAGATAGGGGAAGCCCATGGGAAAATCCAGTTGAGTTAAGACTGTATTCCCAACATCCTTGTCTATTCCTGAACTATAAGAAGCTGAGGGTCAGGGCCTTGCTACAAAAAATATTTATACGTATAAATATAGAAAAAAAAATAAAAAAACACGAATTCGAGAAAAAATGGGCGGAAGAAAGTGATTTCCAAATGGTTTCGAAGGGCAAAAATTATTTTCACTTAAGTTTTGATAGAAATAAATATTTTCACTACACTTCGAGAAAATAACATATTTCCATTACAGTTTCAGAAAAAAAAAATGTTTTACAAAGTTTCTAAGGAAAGAGAATATTATCATAGTTTCGATGGAAAAACTATATTTTCACTACAGCTTCGAAGGAAAAATATATTATCACTAGTTTCGAGGTAAAAGATTGTATTTTCATTATAGTTTCGAATAAAAGGGTATTTCCACTACAATTTCGAGGACACAAATATATTTCCACTACAGTTTCGAGGAAAATAAAGAATATTTTCATTATAGTTTCGAGGTAAAAGAATATATTTTCCAAAACCTTTTAGAGGAAATAGAGAATAAATTTTAAAATAGTTTTACGATAAAGAATAATTTTCAATAGAGTTTCAAGAGAAAAAAAGAATATTTTCACATACACATAGAGTTTTGAAGAAAAAATAGCTTCAACGAGAACAGAATATATTGTCATTTACAGTTTTGTGGAAAAAGTAGTTGTACCGAAAACAGAATATATTTTCATATACAGTTTCGAGAAGAAAAATATTTATATTTTCACATCAGTAAAAAGAGTTAACTTTTGCACACAATCAGTTAAAAAAAGGAGTGAATTCACGCATACAGTCCCGAAAATAGATTAAATTGTAAAAAACCCTTTGTAGATATCCCATCTCTTCACATCAAAGGCTAAATGTGAGGTCTCTAAACTTTATCATCGTAGCAACACGACACCGAGTTTCTGACATTTTACCATGAAAGAAAAAAAAAAGCACTTAAACAAAAATACATTTTTGCAATGTTATGGAACGCCCAAGTGAAAATCTACCTTTCGTCTCAAGGCAATCCGAAGCTCAGTCAGGAATAAGGAGAATGCTCGCCCGGGACCGATACGTGGTAAGGTTAAAAAAAAAAAAAAAAAAAAAATGGAAAAGAAAAATCAAGCAAGTTTTTCATCATGGTGCAACCAGCTTCCCGCAGAAGTAACATAGACTTGTTGAAACTGGTTTTAGTACATTCAGAATGGATCATTTCGTCCAGTCTTGACTGATTCTCGCATTAGGGCTAATTAAAAACCTCATTGACATTATTAGATAAGTGTTATTGAGCGACATCAGAAGAGAGAGAGAGAGAGAGAGAGAGAGAGAGAGAGAGAGAGAGAGAGAGAGCAGGCATAAATGAGTGAGTAGCAGATATACATACAGATAAACATCTCTATTATTCCTTGGTTACTACTAATACTACTAATGAGAGAGAGAGAGAGAGAGAGAGAGAGAGAGAGAGAGATCAGGAATAAATGAGTGAGAAGCAGATGTACATACAGATAAACATCTTTATTATTCCTTGGTTACTACTACTAAGAGAGAGAGAGAGAGAGAGAGAGAGAGAGAGAGAGAGAGAGAGGAACAAAACAGCAACTTTATCAAGGGCAGACGTTTCAAATAGGTACCAACAACTTGAAAATTTCCACATTTTATACATAAAAAATGATATATATATATATATATATATATATATATATATATACATAGATATAGATATAGATATATATATAGATATAGATAGATATATATATATATAAATATATATAATATATATATATATATAGATATAGACAAATATATATATATATATATATATATATATATATATATATATATATATATAAATATATATATATATAAACCTTTTTACCTGTTAAGCTTCATAAGCTATGCTGTCAGTTTATAAATACTCCTATCACAAATGCTACTGCCTCCTAATCTACATTACCAATAAAATCATCATGATTGGTTTGAGCATAAACAGTAACATTTAAATGCCTGCATAAAAAAAGGTTCAAACATGTCTGCTTGTCTGGAGTCTTCCTCTAATCCTTTTAAAGCAGAAGAATGAAAATTTATTTGAATTCTCAAGAAACAGCCAATACAAAGAATGTGAGGAATATATTTTACGTGGCACTAAAACCGTCAAATTTAGTTTTATTTATTCTATTTAGCAAAAAAGTAAGTACAGTCACACTTCTAAATGACGTGCATAAAATTTAATGTCATTATATATCACAGCGGTGACCAATCACAAGTCGTTATTTGCAATAAAATTCAAAGAATTCAATATATTTCAAGTACGATCTTTTACGTATTCAATGACATGACAAAATATATTGCATTTTGCTCTTTGAATCTATCCCAAGTTGACATCTACTATCTCTAAATACATGACATTTTTGACCACTTCAATAATCATGATTATGTGCAACTCAGGCTCTTGCAATACTTTGAATTATTATTTTACATTTTTTTTAGTCTACAGATCAGGCAAGTCCTTCTAGTTTATTAATCCGTTTAGAGGCTTCAATATTTTTTCTACTTTATCTTTTATTCATTCGTTTATATATTTTTCTTAGATCTTATATACTACTCTAGATGGCAGATATAAAAGGTGAATTGCCAAGAAAGGAAACTGCTTCTGGTTTTGAATATTTTAAAGATTAAATATATATATATATATATATATATATATATATATATATATATATATAGATATATATAATATATACATATAAATACATCAAGCTACAAATGTCCTTTAATAGATAATACGCTCTACCTCGGAATTAATATATTTTCATATATGTTAACCGAAGGGGAATTTTTTAGTCGATAAGAAATTTGTCGGCTCACGGGCGCGAACCATCGAACCCAACAAATTCAGGACGCACAGTGAAGCTTTAAACCACACTGATGTATGTATATGAATCACGGTAATGTGATATGATTCATATATATATGTGTGTGTATACATATATATAATGAATATATAATGGTTCCAAATAGTAAGCTGTGGAAGAACAATTACAAATAAAAAGAAATGTATAAAATTAATAAGACAAACAACAAACCACTAAGTGGGAATCACGTCAATTATTATTATTATTATTATTATTATTATTATTATTATTATTATTATTATTATTAAATACATAAACCATTTCCAATGAAAAAATAATACAGGCATCACGAAAATCGACTTCAAATGCCACCCTCCCTACTTGATAAAATTATCATTAGCAGTAACTCTGAATTTACGAATTTCCCAACCAGTTAACCGCATCTCAGCAGTGAACCTCAGCAAAGAAAAGAATTAAAATTAACCGCATATCAATTAACAAGCAGGGGATGGTATGTTCAGGGAACAATCTGTATTCAAAGTATGATCAGAATCATGAAATACCATTTGTATTATGAATTTACAATGAGGTAACTGTACTATTGTGTCAGAGGATCATATAGAGGGTTGGGATAAAAGTAATTTGCTGGAACCCACGTTTTCCTCGAACATCTCATGATTCGAGTCAGCTGAACAAGACCGAATATGGAGGGGTATTGAACACGTGGGAGAATGAAAGGATTAAAACTGAATATGACACACACAGTACATACATACATACAAACACACACAATTATATGCATACATATATATAGACATTTATATATATATATATATATATATTATATATATTAATCTACTCACACGAGATACACACACACACGCACACACACACATATATATATATATATATATATATATATATATATATATAATACACAGAGATACACACACACACACACTAAAATCTATATATATATATATATAGTATATATATATATATATATTGTATGTATTGTGTGTTTGTGTGTATGTGCTTGTATGCGAGCATAAACAAACAATGTTTTGATTTACGAAAATCATATAATGGAATATCTGAACAATGAAACGATATATTGTTGAAGACATAAAATCAAAATGAGAGAGAGAGAGAGAGAGAGAGAGAGAGAGAGAGAGAGAGAGAGAGAGAGAGTCTTAGACCTAATGAACGCGATGATTATATACTATGGTATATACCTACACACCGTCAACTCAAGGTCACACATTCTCACGATGTAAACAGATGGAGCTTCGACTCGAAAGCGTATGTGTCTCTTTTGTTTACCACTTCTTCTTCTTCTTCTTCTTCTTTCTTCTTCTTCTCCTCAGTTGCTAGTGCCGGAGAGGGTAGCTCAAAGTCACGCTGTAGGTGACGTCTCTTCGAACGTCGAATGGAGAGCGCACGCGCGTTTGCTACGGTATACTTCTCAAGGTTAGAGCGGACCTGCGCAGTCGCTTTCTATCTGGAACGTTAAACAGCTATCTCTTCTTCTTCTTCTTCTTCTTTTTCTTCTTCCTCCCCCTCTTTTTCCTCTTCTTCTTCTTCTATAAGGAACTGCGTAAAAATGAAGACTTCTTATTCTCTTCTTCATCCCCCCTTTTTCCTTTTCCTTTCTTTTTCTTCTTCTATAAGGAACTGCGTAAAAATGAAGACTTCTTTTTTTTTTTCTCTAATAATGCTTGCAAATCACTGTATTTGGTTCAGAAGTGTTTATTTGATTTTTTCCCCACGATTGTCGCCTTTCAACTGCTGTTAAATTCTGTATATTCTGTACGCTTTATATATCATTGAAATGTTTATGTCATACAACCTGTTACTGGACCTATCAGTGAACCTTATTTGACTATTTATTCTCTTAGGTTTGTAAATCACAGTTTTTAGTTCAGAGGTATTGTTTCGATTTAACAGCTTGTTTTTGCATGATGCAATATTGTACCTTTGTAACTGCGTAATCATCATATGTTAGGTACTGCGTATATCTTGCAATTTTTAACCGGTTTCTCAGTGCTGTAAACATAAAGTGACTAGGATTATAAGTGAACCTGATACGTGGCCATCTGTCAGGGAGTTGAGATATAAACAACTAATGAGTCTAAAGACTATTACAGTGACTTTGGCATTATAATTATCAAATATATGAAAAGAATGATACAAAACTTCTGAGCAGCAAATGCTTAAATCTGAAAAGACACGTAACGTGATGTAATATTGTATTCGCCAGAGGAGTAATGCAAGTGTTACGAAAGGAAATACGTATTTGATTTGTTCTTGAATATTCAATTCAAAAACGAAATCAGAGAAAATTACCGACAGAAGAATCATCCTTGATTAGATGTCTAATTAAATATAGGTAAAATAGAGCAGGTATAAAAAATTTCCATAAGGAATAGCCTAACAGTTCGCACAACCGTAGACCTAGTTTCCTAAAAAGCTGGACACCAGAACATAAACAAACATGAACCAAAGCAGAAAGGGAAACTGAAATGACGGAAGGAATTCGCGCCCTCCAGCTGGTGGTCTGGTTTAACTTCCAATTAAAGACGGAGCCTCAGGAAGTTACCAAAGGCCCCGTGACTCCAGTACCTTTCCAGAAAGCTGGAATTCCAGAGGAGGAGGAGGAGGAACAAAAGGCTAGCTACTGGCTCAGTCCCCGTGACTCCAGCTCCTTACAGAAAGCTGGAATTCCAGAGGAGAAGGAGGAGGAGGAACAAAAGGCTGGGTATTGGCTTAGTCCCCGTGACTCCAGCTCCTTACCAGAAAACTGGAATACCAGAGGAAAAGGAGCAGAGGGCTGGCTACTGCCTCAGTCATCATGACTTTAGCTCCTTACCAGAAAGCTGGAATTCCAGAGGATGAGGAGCAGAGGGCTGGCTACTGCCTCAGTCATCATGACTCCAGCTCCTTACCAGAAAGCTGGAATTCCAGAGGATAAGGAGCCGAAGGCTGGCTACTGGCTCAGTCCCCGTGACTCAAGCTCCTTTCCAGAAAGCTGAAATTCCATAGGAGCAGCCAAAGACTGGCTACTGGCTGCCTCACTGCTGGTGTCCAGCGGCAGCCAAGCGCGCGTGTCAGCCATCTGGTTCGTGAAGTGGTTTTTCCCTCTCGGCTTCCTGCTGTTCTGGTGCTCTTTTTGTTTTGCTACAATTGGCTGATGGTTGGTGTTCGTCCAGGACGCATGGAAGAGGGCAATCAGTTCAAGGCGTCACACTTTCGAGGCGGAGAGTATCGAAGTTTTAGTGAATTTTGAATTTTGTGAACAGTTATAAACTTGAAAATATTGCTTAAAAGGTTAGGGAGATTTTCCAATGGGTCTAGAGAAAATAGCAATCAATTTAAGCAGAAATTTTATTATAAATGAAGGAATTCGGGTTGAAAGCGGCCACAATTCGGAAATAGCAACAAAGATTATTTGTGAGGAATTATATGAAAGCTGAGGGCTTCATATTAATTCTAGATTCATGTTCAAGTCACTATTTGCTTGCAAATATCAGATAATTATGTACAGCTACATGTATTTGATACATACTTGAAATTTTCACTAAACAAACTAAATAAGAATGAAAGTGAAATATATATATACACATATATATACTATATATATAGCTTAATTAATTTTTGTGGTGTAAGTTCACATTTCATAAATTAAACGACTTTAGACTGCTTTTCGTTGGACAATCTATTTATATTTCATATAGTCCTCAATTGGATTTCCTATCATTAATGAGGATTTGTCAAGTCTTCAAACAATTTAATGCCCTGCCCGTAATATATATATATATATATATATATATATAATATAATGATATATAAGTACATATAGTACTATATTATATATATATATTATATATATATATATTATGATATAACACACATGCACACACATATATATATATATATATATATATATATATATATATATATATACACACACACACACAAGTCTTCTGTATTTTTATGTAATGTGGGAGGAGGTGGGGATGCTTATAGGAGGAGATATATATATATATATATATATATATATATATATATATATATATATATATATTATTATATATATCTCCTATAAGCATCCCCACCTCCTCCCACATTACATAAAAAATACAAGAAGACTTGAGTCAAGTCTCAAGACCCAAATCAAATCTGAGTCATCCATTGGTTAGTTACGCAACAGCAAAGAGGATAGCACCCCCCTCCCCAACTCTCCCCCCCCCTATACTTGCTCGACTCTTAGGGGAAAGGGGCGGGTTGGTTGGGGTGGGGGTGTTAGGAGAACTGCCACAACGCGTCAAACACTTGCACTCATTTCTCAGGTGCAGGGTCAAGCAAGGGACCGTTCGCGTCCTGTTGCCTCGAGGAGTAGGAGTAGGGGAAGGAGTAGGAGCAGGAGGCTGACTCAGGAAGGTAATAGAAGGGATTACTTCCCTTCCTGAATTGTTGCAAAGTCGAGAGAGCTTTATTGCTTGGCTTCACGGGAACCTGCTCGGTTTAATGGAGCTTCCCCGAGTGCGAGGTCGCCTCTGCTACGTTATGTACGCTGGGGCTTTCTCAAGGGGAAACTTAATGCTGTTTGGAGGGTGGAAGACTGTAAATAATAACTGTAATGTGGTATAAACTATGAATTTAGGTAAAAAGATACTTTAAAAAGGACATAAACACGAATGAAAACAATAATGATAACTGTGATATGTCGTAAAGGTGAAATGGGTATGAAATTTGAAATTAAGTAAAAAAAAAAAAAAAACCAAAACGAGATCATAAACAGGAATAAAAACAAATCTACAAAAAGATAATTTTGGGGGTGAAATTCACGAATAATAACTAATACGTTATAAAAGTGAAATGGATATGAGATTAGGTAAAACAGGACTTTAAACAGGACATAAACATGAATTAGGACTAAAAAACAGACCCACACATCTATCTTGAAGTTTTTTGTAATGGCATAAGAGTGAAACAATGAAATGAATATGAAATTAGGTAATAAAAGATAAGACATAAACACGAATACAAACCAATAAACAATGTGGCAGGCAGATATGGTATTTATGTATGTATATATACATATATATATATAAATAAAGATATATGCCACGAAGGAAAAATAAACGAAGGAGTAACTGCGAGACCTTTCGACATTTCCACGTCCTTTAAAAGCAGAACTGACATACATGAGGTAAAAGACAAAACAAGAAGATTCGTATAACTGACAGATAGGGATTATAGAGAGATTAGTACCTAGATTCTAGGTACTAATCTCTTTAAATCCCTATCTGTCAGTTATACGAATCTTCTTGTTTTGTCTTTTGCCTCATGTATGTCAGTTCTGCTTAGTAAAGGACGTGGAAACGTCGAAAGGTCTCGCAGTTACTCCTTCGTTTTTTCCTTCGTGGCATATATCTTTATTTATGGATTTTTTTTTTTTTATCACGTTCCTAACTTTCGTGATTCAGTAATACACATATATATGCATATATATATATATATATATATATATATATCTATATATATATATATAATTATATATATAATATATATACACACACACACATATATATATATATATGTATACTGTATGTATAATTGTTGTCACAGGAACTAATTTTCTTCAAGACTCGACCAGTCCTCACTAATTCTAGAAAAAAAACTTATTTGATAACTAAACTGAATATAGGTAAATTGTCAAACAAAAGATAATCTAAAGTCATTTGATCTGTGAAATGTAATCTCACAATAAAAAATAATCTAGGGATAACTTATTTTTTATTCATTTTAATTTGTTATTAAACTTTGTTTAGTGAAGAGTTTAAATAGGTATCAAATAGTATTTTGAAGTTTTTAGATAATTAGATAAAAAAAATACCGTATACAAGATATAAACACAAATTAAAACAAATAAACAGAACGATACACTCTACACCCACACATCTATCTTGAAGTTTAGGGAGCATACACCCTCACGAGGCCCATATATAGCAAACAACCTTCGGCAGATAAACAGTGAATTTGCATAAACAGCCGACTAACATACGATCATTAATAAGCATCTTAAAACTGATATTATACAATGTCTTCAGCAATTGTCATTCATACCACGCGCAGAATCTCTTGCAGTAAGAGATTAATGCTGTGTAGGTGTCTCTCTCTGCTAAAATGGCAATATTTCACTATTTGCGTTTACGTAATTGGGGTCGTAACCAAGGCTGTGTATGTCGAGTGGAGTTGGTGTATGTATGTATGTATGTATGTATGTATGTATGTATGTATGTATGTATGTATATATATATATATATATATATATATATATATATATATATATGAAAGAATGCAAAAACACCGCATCTTTCTTCACCATTGTCGTGCGTCTCTGTAAATAATTTTACGAATACATTTCGTCTTTATTTACAAGAGTATTACTGTCGATCCTTCCACTGATATATATATATATATATATATATATAATATATATATATATATATATATATATATATATATATATGCGGTTGCATAATGACCGAGGTAGATATTAAGAAAAAAGAAAAGTCGACCATTGTGCTACAAAGGCTTTCAGTAACCCTGACCCCACTCCTGTTTAAGGAACTAGCAGCTGACTTCTACCCTAACTGTTGGTTGGCCTCTTTTCTGTAAGTCCGAATGTCCCTAGATTTGTTGAGGTTAGGCCTGAATGTGAATGAGATAAAGATTGATATGGAACTCAAGCAATTTTATATTGGAAAATGACAGTGTTACATTCGCGTGGATATAAATACGTGAATACAAAGTAGGTACGAGTTTTAATGATGGATAAGGTACAGAAGGATTTCGAATACTTAGATTTACCTGCATACTGATGAGATTAAAACTCACAGTAATATTTAATGAAAATCGGTATTGCTATAAATATGCCATAAATTAATGGAAACAAAAAATTAAGTAATATTTATTTCATAATTTCCGAAGGCATCACCTTCCAAAATCATTTCTTTTCATTTTTGTTCCTTACTCTCTTCATCGTATACGTATATCTTAAATTAAATATAAAATATTTCTGTGAACTTTACCAATTTTCCCAATGAATCTCGAATTGAAACAGCTCGTAGATCCACAAGTAACTCTTTACTTATTAAGAAATGCATATTTTTATGTTGAGCAAATAATTTCTCTGTCATTCACTGTCTCACGTCTTCTACAAAACTAACTAGAAATAAAATTGAATCAATATAATATTCTAACAAAAGACGAGCATTAAACAAAAACTAATATACTGTTCTAAGATTTAATAGTCTGGTGAACTAAATTTCATTATAAATGAATGTATAAAAGTACAGTTTTCATAACAATAGATGACTTTGATGGTGGTAAAAATAGTGCTACCCTGCGGAAAGGGTTACATTATTTCACGTAATTTGGGGAAACGATTTATCTTAACGATTTCCGCATATGGAATGTTACCTCCAATTTGAAATCAAGGTTGACCTTATATGTCAGCACAACTGTCTTTCTGTTATGACGAATAAAACATATTTCGTGACACAACTGAAAATAAACTCTCTCTCTCTCTCTCTCTCTCTCTCTCTGCTTTTTTAGTCTTTTTTTTTTTTCTTTTGCTACGAAAGGTCATCAAAACAATTAGTGTGGGTGGAAGATGAATTTCAGTACAGTTTCCATACGGTGGTACTTTTGCAAATGCTGTCGACCTTGCCTGTACGTGAGACATCCATTAACCCCCCCCCCCCCTTTCTCTCCTCTCTCTCTCTCTCTCTCTCTCTCTCTCTCTCTTCTCCTCTCTATCTCTCTCTCTCTCTCTAGCTCCCCTATTCGTTGGTATTTTTATTTGTTTTGTGTGAGTGACATATTGTAAAGCAATGGGGATATATAATCCATATTGGGTCTCTCTCTCTCTCCTCTCTCTCTCTCTCTCTCTCTCTCTCTCTCTCTCTGTTTTAACCGCCTACTCGTTGGTAATTTTTTTTCGCGAGTAATAAATTGTAGAAATCTGAGGATAAATAATGGTTCGTTACAGAAAAGGGGAAACGGCTCTAAAACCAGGACTTTCTCTTGCATAACGAATTGCTATATAAACGTAACGACTTAAAAGGGAAAGTACAAGGAAAAGTAACAAATAATAAAAACAGAAAAAAAAACTTTCTGAAGCAAAATAATTCAGCACGGACACCATACCAATTACTATGCCACCTTTCGGGGACTGACACACCATAACAAAATAGAAAGAATAACGATCGGGCGAAAAAAGAAAAAAAATGAAGAGAAAGTGTACGAAATTCAAAACCCGAAAGTGAAACCACCAGAGAAAGGAAAAGAGAAAGGAGAGAGAGAGAGAGAGAGAGAGAGCGAGAGGAAGACTGAGGAGGTGGAGGAGGGAGGAATGTAGGTCCTTGGGAAGGGGGGAGGCAAGCTTGGTAACTGGCTGGGGGGCTGAGGGGAGGGAGGGTTTGGTTGGTGGGAGTGTAGTGGATCCGAAAAAAGTAGGTTACGGCTTTAACCTTGGCCATGAAGTCACAACCGACAGCAGTTCTGTTCTGGTTACCGCAAAGAGACTTTCCAGAACACGTAAGAGAGACCCAGAAATCTCTCTCTCTCTCTCTCTCTCTCTTCTTTGCAGGCAAGGGAATAACAAAAGTAGTAGAACTTTGTCATCAATACTTGCATGCTCAACAGGCTGAACAATCCTCTCTCTCTCTCTCTCTCTCTAGATAAGCAAATACACCAATGATCAAGGACCTTTGTGATCAGAACTAGGTAATCTTAGATTTGAGTACTCTCAAGGCTTTATTAAATGCGCTCTCTCTCTCTGTATTTTCAATATAGGTAAAAAAAAAAATAAGAGAACTCGTGGAACTTTGTCATCAAAACACGTACTAAACAGGCTGAATAACTCTCTCTCTCTCTCTCTCTCTGCGACTTCTTTTCAGATAAGCAAATAAATAACCCAAGGACTTTTGTCATCAGAACTAGGTAATCTTAGATTTACACTCTCAACAGGCTTTATAACTCTCTCTCTCTCTCTCTCTTCAGCTAAGCAAATAATCAAGGGCCTTTGTAACCAGGACTAGGTAATCTTAGATTTGCGTACTCTCAAGGTTTTATTAAATGCTCTCTCCCTCTCTCTTCTTTTCAGCTAAGCAAATAACAAAACTCAAGGACCTTTGTCATCAGAACTTACATACTCAACAGGCTCTCTCTCTCTCTCTCTCTCTTTCTCTCCAGAGCTAGGTAATCTAGCTCTGGAGGATTCATTAAAGCATGATTTGGAACTACTCCAAAACACACACACACACAAACCTAAGCGTTACAATACTACTATATTAAGATTATTCTTCCAATTTACAATTAATCTCTACAACATAATGGCTGCCTGTAGCTGTAGACACTCCTACGAAGTCCTATTGCAGTTCCCGTTTGTAGTTCCGTAGCAGTATTTCAAGGGCATATCTCTCAACGCATAAGGAGCTAAATGTACACAATTTCTCTCTCCCCGCACACACAAGGCCAGTTTTGTGATGTTTTCGGTCCGTCTAGCTTCCCTGTATGATTGCGTCATATGTGCGCACGTGCGAGCGCGCTCACACAGACACATAGACTTAATGTGTATGTTCGTATATATATGTATATATGCTAATTATGTATATGTATATATGTGTTTATGTGTGTGGGTAACTTGTCAATTCACCCTTCCATGATTAACGAAGCGTTACGTGACTAACGTCTTCACAATACCCCATGCACCTCAAGACATTCTTTCAGACAAAAGGCCATTCACACAATAAGCCAGTTCTTGCCGACGTAAACTATTGATTTAATTTGTCAGGCTTGACTTTCAATAACAAAGTTTTCACTTTTCTTATACTCTTCTGTACTTTTTCTGAGGTATTGTATGTAATTTTTTGCACTCTTCTTGTACTTGTTTAGACATTTTTTACCGAGTTCTTATACTTTTTTATCTGTTTTTAAAATCTTTGTACTTTTTCTGAATTCTTATTATTTTTTAACTGTTCTTAAACTTTTTTTTTTTTACTTTCTCCGACTTCTTATTCATTCTTATAGTTTTAAGTTATTATACTTTTCGTATTCCCATACTTTTTTGTAATTCTTCTGAGTTCTCATATTTTATTACTGTTATCATACAGCGTACCTTTTCCGAGTTCTTGTAGTTTTTGTACTTTCTCGGAGTTCTTGTGGTTTCTGTAACCTTTACTATGTTCTTATAAATTTTTTTTCTACTTTTTCTGAGTTATACTTTTTGTACTTTTTCTGAGGTATACTGTTTGGACTTTTTCTGAGGTATACTTTTTGTACTTTTTCCTCAGTTCTTATACTTTTTGTACTTACTTTCTGTTCAACATCTTCATAAAGCTTTTATAAATTAACTTTCACTTAACAATTTAACTCCTCAATCAAATCACAAAGGGAAATATAATTATTCTTGAATTTCTCCACTGTTATTCCAATATGCTGAATGTTCTTTAGAGTTTAGCAAACGCATTATCTTCATTATCCATTCATCATCTTTCATTATCTCCCCCAAACTCGCCATCATTATTTCATCCACCTACTCCTCAACAAGGCCAGTGTGGTTACAACACTCAGAGACACTCACGCGCGCGCGCAAAGTACATTAGCAAACGAGAGAGAGAATTAGTGCACCATTATCTAGAGTAATGTCATTTTTTTGTACGTGCTACCCGATTCTCATGTACAAATATTATGAACTATAATATTCGTGATGATGAGAGTAATGTAAATCGGTACAGGAATAATATCTATTAATATCTATAATAACAATAATCCCGCTTGGAGTTTATTCCTTTAATAGGAATGAATGGTCAAGTAAAAGGAAATATTTTGTATTTAAATGTATTATCTAAACCTCTTTCTTAATTGATTTACTTTGTTTAACATATTAGTATATATTTACACACACTCACATACAAGCATCCTACCAATACAAGGTTTAGGGAGAAGTGTTAATACAATTAGCACAGAGAGAGAGAGAGAGAGAGAGAGAGAGAGAGAGAGAGAGAGAGAGACGCCACGCTTCTTTTCCGAGGAGCCACACGACTTCTATCAAAAGGAATTCCTACTTTTCCGCCCTCTCCAAAGTCTCTCGGATACTTTACATCGAAAGAAGATAGAATCTGGGCCAAAGTCCTTGCCCAAAGGGAGATTTGTTTAGGGGAGGGAGTGTGGGAAGACGATAAGGGATATTGGGGAAGAAGGGAAGACGGGTAGGGGATGGGCGAGTGCCCAGAGTATGGCAGAGACCGTGGTGCCCACTTGATGTGTCTCTTTGTGCTAGGGAGGGCACGGCCGTAAGATGATGGGCTGGAGTAATCACACTTGGGGTATCTCATCAAGAGGATACCCATCTTTAATACCCAGCTTTAATATCTCTGAATTTTATTTACACTTGGTTGGGGGTGGGGGACCGAGATACCCCAATCACTCCCAATCTAATTCAGCCTTCCTGAGAAGACAAAGGTAGAACAGCGTTTTTCAAAAGGTTATTAGACCGTTACAGATGCAGAAACGGGGAAACATAGAAGCTGGGATAGATTACCAAATTTCTCAAGCCAAAACAGTCCTCAAATTGCTAGTGACAACGACAGAAACAGGGAAACACAGAAAACAGGATAAAATTCCAAATTAATTAGCCACTGCAAACTGAAATCTACTTTGGCAAATCAATATTTGACACCATTGTCACACCATTTGGTAGACAAAATGACTGTAAATGCTATACGTATATTTGACAAATGGAGTGACGTCATTTCATACATTTAAAATAAATACTTATTATTCTAGCCAAATATCACAAAAGAAGGATGGACAGCTCATAGGACGATATTCATTTAGATTAGAAGAGAAAGGAACACTAAGGAATATTTAACACGATAGCGTAATGTTTTATTGGCTTTTCTCTCTCTATCGCTCTCTGTCTCATTCTTTTCTTATATGCTGCTGGAACTGCAGATAAATTTATCACAAAATATCAAAATTGCAGGCCATAAAACAATTGTGAAAACCTCTCTCTCTCTCTCTCTGTCCTTTTCCCATATGCTGCTGGAAATGCGAATACATTTATCAGGAAATATCAAAATTGCAGGCCATAAAACGATTGTGAAAACCTCTCTCTCTCTCTCTCTCTCTCTCTCTCTCTCTCTCTCTCTCTCTCTCTCTCTCTCTCTCTCCTTTCCCCATATGCTGCTGGAATTGCGTATAAATTTATCAGGAAATATCAAAACTGCAGGCCATAAAACAATTGTGAAGAAAAACGTACCAATAAGAAAATTCCGGATAAATATCGAAATAAACAATCCTTAGGAAAATAAGGACAGAAGATAATGAATGAAAAAACACAAAAGGCGGAAGAGAGAGAGAGAGAGAGAGAGAGAGAGAGAGAGAGAGATAAAAAAAAACTCGGCCAAACCAAAGCAAAGCAGAAAACTCCTCCTCCACACGACGACAGGAAACGGTAAAGTGAGCGAAGGTCTAAAAGAAGAGAAAGTCTCGTAGTCCGAGTGAGCGAGAGAGCGATCCAGCTAACCAGCCAGCTAGAGGAGGAGGAGGAGGAGGAGGAGGAGGAGGAGGAGGAGGAGGAGGAGGAGGAGGAGAGAGAGAGAGAGAGAGAGAGAGAGAGAGAGATCTGTAGACACTACTTGAAACCAGGGACAATGACAACGTGAATATCATACAGGTAAGTACAAAGCTGCCATTTACAGATGTTTTACGAAGGTTGAGTAATCAACCTGAAAGCTTGCAAAGGTAAGCGGAAAGGTAGATCTCATCCTTGTAAAAGTACACTCACACACGCACACACAAACATTCACACACACACGTACAAACAAGGAAAATATTAACATATTTGCCTTTTGCACAGACACACAAAGCAGACCTCTTCACATACACACTATTGGTATGTAGGAAGGAAAAGGTGAACATATATATACATTTTGTACATCTTTATATAAGTAGGAAAAAACTAATATAATGATTTTGCATACATAAAAGAAAAAAATATACAATTCATACTCAATTTTCACACATGCACAGACTCCAGCATCTAGATTTAACACACACACACACAGACACACACACACACACACACACACACACACACACATATATATATATATATATATATATATATATATATATATATATATATAAGTGTATATATATATGTATACATATGTGTATATATACATGTGTGTATATATATATAAATATAAATATATATATCTATATATATACATACATTGTCTTTCCACAGAGGAAACCCTCGCGAATTACTGTAGACTAAAGGTATAAGATCTCCCAGTCTTAAACAGAAAGTCTGTCAGACGAGAAAAAAAAAAACATATTCAAGCAAATGAAGGTCATTTAGAGATTCAAGGCTGTGAGTCAGTGAAGGTTAAACTTCACTAGTAATGTAAGATAAGCCTTCATAGCATTCATGATAAAAAAAAGGAAAAATGCTAAAAAAAAATTGCATCACTGTATTATGTAATTGTTATTGTTTTTATTTTACGAGTAAATTTATTTATTATTATTATTATTATTATTATTATTATTATTATTATTATTAGTATTATTATTATTATTATTATTATTATTATTAAAAAATGATCTAACTTTTACTTAGAAATCTCGGACAATGTCATTAAGTCAATCTTTCACAAAAAAAGTATTTCGAAAAATTGCAAAAGAGAAAAAAAGACACAGGACAAAGAACAATCAAACAACGACACTCAAACAAATAAATCAATATTTAAGTAAAGAAACAGCAAAAAAAAAAAAAAAAAATAATGCAATGGTGCTTTAAATTAGCATTACATTGTTAAACGCTCTCTTAGACATGCAATCATTCGACACTTTGTCAGTCCAAGGAATCGAAAGACTTCTGGCACTGGGAATCTGCGCTATGTGTCACTCCAAAAATATGTACATGTGCATATTGATGTTCTGTAAATTTAATAGTATGGAAGGTAGTCAATAAAAATTGCTAGGTGACGAGCTTCTAGTTACAAACTTAAAAATAGCAACAGCCAGTGTATTAAAGAAACAAGTTCTAGACGAGTATGCCGAATCTATAAGGATGAATGTATATTTTTCCCATTTAATAAAGAACTCCAATAAGGAAGAATGAACTGTTAATATCCACTTTAATTTTTAATTACCTCATATATATTTATCATTTTTTCTCGTAACTTGTCTCTCTTCGCAGGCTGATTTCACTTTGAAAACGACACTTAAAAGAATCCATTTGTAACAAGAAAACCTCAGAAATACAGTGAGAAAGAGAGATAGCGGTGTATAAAAAAATACCCATTTATTCTAGGTAACTCTATGAAATAAATCTTGTATTCAAATTCAATCAGTCTTCTAACAGCAGCATGGGATCATTTTTCCACCATAGATCTCAACTGGAGGTTTATCCCAAGGCCTACAGGCCTGTTTATTGTAGTTATTAACGGAATGGAATGTATGTAAGACTGAGGAGGCTTGCCACTTTATAATCCCCTCAATCACCTTTCCTCAGGTAACTTTCTCTGGGTTTGTTTACATTTGGAATTTACAGCCTCTTCTTCTCTCGTTTTTGACCCAAGACTTTACGACCTCTCTCTCTCTCTCTCTCTCTCTCTCTCTCTCTCTCAGAGGCTGATTAGCGTGAGAGTGTCAATGTGTGAATGTAAAATGAGTTTTGTTTAAAAAACCGAATAGAATTTGTAACACTTGTCTACGAAGTTTCCAGATTCGTGACGACGCGACGATTTGGAAGAAGAAGAAAATGAGAGAGAGAGCATGAAATCATGACAAAACTCGAAATACGAATTCAGAAGAAGAAGAAGAAGAAGAAGAAGAAGAAGAAGAAGGAGAGAGAGAGAGAGAGAGAGAGACTACGCACCTAAATGGTATTCTCCTTCAACAAATATAGGTAGAGAGAGAGAGAGAGAGGAAACTCCGCAGTTCCCCAGCAACTCGAAGAATTTCAAGAAATTCGAGGAAGAAATATCCATGATGATTATTTTCGCAGCTGTTCTTGAAGGGAAATGAATAAATGATAAAAATATGATTGAAAGTATTCGTCGGAACTCAATTTTTGGACAAAATGTCCATTTGTGGTGACTTCGAAATTGCGGTCGCTTATCCAATCGTCAAATCGTATTCCTGCAATTATTTATTGATCAATTTTCCTATTTATGTTTTACTATTCATTTTTCTCTCTGTATTTTGCAACGTTTCTCTGGCCTTGGGTCTACTTTCTTATTTGGTAAGAAGGAATGATGTAAATAAAAATAATGATGAACATAAATTATTTATTGTCTTTTCCACTTATTATGAATAAAGAAAATATGTCGTGAGTGGCGAACATAAGAGTGACACGCAATTATGACTCACAAAATCTCATATGTATATATATATATATATATATATATATATATAATATTTACTGTATATATTAAAACTCCATCACGAGAAACAGTATGCAAAAGAAAGATAAAAAAATTAATCTTGAATTCAAAACACTTATATATCAATCGTACTTCAATTCAGAAAAAAAAGGAAATCTCTTCTACATCTCTTCCAACTTTTATCTTATTAATAAGAAAAAAAGGTAAGAACCACAGAACGTTTTAATTACAGCACATGCTAATTATGGCTGATAATTACTTAATGAGACCACGACTTTAAACCAGGGACTAAAATGCTTCAGGATTAAGTGCTAATCATAACAACTCTAAGAGAAATAAATTAACGTATGTTTAAAAAGGTGTCAGAGGAGAAGAAGAAGAAGAAGAAGAAGAAGAAGAAGAAGAAGAAGAGGAGAGAGAGAGAGAGAGAGAGAGAGAGAGAGAGAGAGAGAGAGAGAGAGAGAGAATAGAATTTAAATTTTAATCATGCGTAGTCCACAAAGGTTATTGACGTATCGCTACAAAGAGATCATGTAATGACAGTTATATCGTAACAAAAGTCAACTTTACTAGGTGGCAGAATCCGCTAATTCATGGAAGAGCCGTTTAATTTTAAAAGTCACAGGAAATACCTCTCAAACGTAACTGTCGAAACCTTCATTGTACTTTACAATACAATAGGATTGAAGAGTAATATAAATGTAGATGGTATATATATATATATATATATATATATATATATATATATATAATATATATATATATATATAATAATATATATATAATGCTATACATCAGCTTCTCCAACAGCAATATCATCGGCAGGATTGGACAACACTGAATTCGATAATCCTGAACGTGACACACCCATTGAAGAAGACAACCCCGCAGGAGATGTACCAATGTACCCTGGGAACATCGAGAGATGCCTCGCCCGCCTTCAGGAGGACGACATGAAGCAACGGATGAGAGGTGCCCTTCGTAAGCTCATTTCCCTGAACGGCGGCAAACTCCGCGTCCCTGAATGAACCCAAGGATACATTAACCTTACTGACTACGACCCCACCCCCGATCAAGACGCCCTTCTGAAGCTGGGGGTCTTAAATTGCCACTTCATTTCGAGACCCAGACCTCACGCACAGAGACTCGAAATCGAGTTGCTCCTCGACTCCATCCAGCAGCTCGAAGCTCGGAGCATTGTGAGAACTACCGACGCCCTTCAACCCTCCTACTTGCTGAAGCCCTTACGGAGAGGGGCTCGCACTCCAGCGGGATCCTCAACAAGGAGTTGAAGAAAGCGGCGAAGGAACTGAAGGAGAAAGGAGAACATCAACGGTGCGACGCGCGGACAAGACGGCAGCCTTCGTCTTGATTGACACTGCTGAATACCACGAGAAGCTGGATGCCATTTGTCCGACGAGAGCAAGTTCGAGCGCCTGACAAGAAACCCGACAGACGACATCAAGAGGGAGGCCAACGGGGTCATCAGTGTAGTGAATGCTGCGACTAACGCTGTCCATCTCCCGCCCATACAAGGAGACTACAGCCTGGGGTTATCTATACGGTAACATAAAAACTCACAAACCAGGAAACCCCCTCCGGCCGATCATCAGCCAGACGCCCGCCCCTACTTACGCCTTGGCTGAAACGTCTTAACCAAATTTTGACCCTACGTCCCGAGTCGGTACACGCCTGCAAGTCGTCAGTAGAATTCCTAGAAGTCATCAAGGACGCCCCTGGCACCGGGATTATCGCCTCGCTGGACGTAGAGTCCCCTGTTTACGAACGTGCCTGTCGACGAAACCATTGACATCATCCTTGAGCGTGCTACAGGAGTCAGTCGACGGCGCCCTCAATATACCCGAAGCCTCGCTCCGTACGCTGCTGGAGATCTGCACGAAGAAGGCCCCTTTCTCCACCCCCACCGAGGACAGATGTAACCGCCAAAAGGACGGCGTAGCGATGGGCTCCCCACTGGGGGTACTCTTCGCTAACTTTTACATGGGAACCGTGGAGGAACGAGTCTTCGCTAGGATGCAGCAACCCCGCAGATATGGACGATATATCGACGACATCTTTGTTCAAGTCGACGCCGAGAATGAGGTAGAAGCCCTCCGTCAGGCATTTCAGCAGTGCAGCGTGCTGAATTACACTGTTGAATACAGCACCGACGATCGGCTCCCCTTCCTCGACGTCCTTGTGAGTAAGACGGAAGACGGCCTCCGTACTTCCGTCTACACAAAGAAAACCAACCTAGGACTTTGCCTCAATGGTGACAGCGAGTGCCCCGCCAGATTCAAAAGCACGACCGTCAGGGCCTTCGTCAGGAGAGCCCTCTCCCACTGCTCGACCTGGCAGGACACTCATCAGGAACTCGACCGCGCCTCCCAAGTACTCGTAAATAACGGGTATTCAAATAAATTAATAAGCAGAGAAGTCCGTTACAGCCCTGGAGAAATGGTACGGTAGTGAGCCCGCAACCCGCCCCCAGGATAATATCAAGCTGTATTATAAAGCCTTCATGAGCTCACAATTACCGTGAAGAAGAGGACTCAGTCAAGAAAAATTATTTCTGAAAATGTATCCCCGACCGACGACACCAAAAATATCGACCTAATTATCTACTACCAGAATCGGAGGACGCGCGACCCTAATTATGAAAAAATAACCCCTCTCCACAGGTACGAGACCCCTCGAAGCAGACGCATGTGGTGTACCAGTATACATGCCCAGTCCGCGGTTGCAGCGGCGCCTACGTTGGTATGACTACCATGCGCCTGTCGAAGAGACTCTCGTGCCACGCCCAAGAGGGGGCTATCAAAAATCACGCACGCACCAAACATCAAGAGGCCATCTCCCGGGATGTGATCATCCAAAACACGAAGATCATCGGGAAGGCCCCTGATGCCCGTCGGTTACGCCTGCTGGAGGCGCTTCTCATCCAGCAAGTAAGACCTACACTAAATACGACGCAGGAAGAATTTCTCCTCCCTACGAGTATGAGAAGACCTGCCACCAACAATGACACCACCGAGCACGACAACTCCACGGAAGACGACGCCCCCGAACGAGATACTCCTGCAGCCAATCATAATCAAGTTAGCCGTGACGTCCCGCAGCATAGCGAAACGCCCATCGACGTAACCGCGCCGCTAAGGAGGTCTAGGCGGCTGCAGGACTTACAGTATCGAAACCATCAACGCATGGAAAGTGGCTTGAGACCCGGTTCAAGCCACCAATGAAAACGAAGACCTACCGCCACCAGCCAATAGTAGATCAGCATGGGGCGGTTCCCCTGCTGTCAACTCCAAATATAAACGAGGACGGACACCGCTTCAAGATCCAGTTGCTGCTCGGCCTCCGTAGCAGTAACATCTCTTCTGAGACCTTCTCTGGCGAACGTGAGCGACAGCGAGCGATAGCGCCATCCCAGTCGACGATAGCGGCGAGATTTCCAGCGATTTTCGGCGGAACTTTCGGCGATTGACGACGACACCGAGAATTATACTTCTGAGAGAGCTCTCTCACATTTTATAAGGAAAATTCATATGACATCTTTCTCTCTCAAATAATTTTCCATTACTAACAGTCTCTCCTGCCTAAAATTCGGTAGCCGTTGGGGTCTGAAAACTCCGATTGAAGCAGGGTCAAAGGGACAAAAACTTTCTACTCTCGCAATCCTTATTTGCAAGTAGCACAGGAACGATAGGCTGGTGTCTCCCATAAACCAGGTTTAGGCCCTTCAGGCAATAATAAAAATATAACAACACACACATACATTCTCTCTCTCTCTCTCTCTCTCTCTCTCTCTCTCTCTCTCTCTCTCTCTCTCTCTCTCTCTCTCTCTCTCCCCTCACAGATAGACGAAGACGAATGCAGCCATGGACCAAGTAACCCAGCCCACACCCACCACTGCAGAAGCACCTGAGAACCGGAAACGGACAACGTCTTCTTCTTCCTCTTTTTTCAGATGCCCCTGAAGCAGTTAGACCTCGCCTAGACTCCTCCACCTCCGAAGAAGAATCCACCACAGCCACTCAAGAGGACAAGGAAAACCCCCCTGCCATGGACACAGATGATGGATTCCAGCTTGTCACCAGGAAACAAACGCAAACAAGGACCACCAGCAGCACCTTCACCCTCACATGGAAAAATACTTGATAACTCCTCCAACAGGAAACCAGTGCATATGAATTCGTTAAGGACCTCGAAAAGAAGGGTAAGTTGTTTCAAGGTAAGACCCACCACCAGGGGAGAACTGTTTGCAATACCCTCAGACCTGAATACAAATGAATATATGAAGAATAATCCTGCCAGCTTTAAATTCCTCAATCCTGACGACAAACCCTGCAGATTTATATTATGCCATTACCCTCTGCAATTTGAAACCAAGGTTATTCTGGAAAATCCCAGGGTAATCAAAGCAGAGAGATGCCATACAAAAGGACCCAACCCCCAGCCAACCCGCAAAGTCCTAGTAGAATGGAAAGGAACTCAGCCTAAGTCACTGAACCTTGGCATGTGGGGCTCCTTCCCACCATGGACTTCACACCAGAACCTCTGAGGTGCTTTAACTGTCAGAGGTACGGACACCATAGCAGTGCCTGCACCGCCAAAGCCATTTGTGGGGTATGTAGTGGGAGACATCCCACAAAACTCTGCACAGACAAATTTAAGAATGGACAAGAAACAAATGCCAGATGCCCCTCATGCAAGGGGAACCACCATGCGTGGAACAGAAAATGCCCGATAAGGCTACAGAAGATAGACACTCTTAAAGGAATCACACCTCGGAGCCTCCCTGGACACACACACCACAGACCAGACCACAAAAACACACAACAGCAGCTCCCACCACCCAGCAGGGACCAAAAGTCCTTTGCTGCTGCTGTTAGGGGGTCGCAACAAGCCCCCAAAACACACAGACACACCCCCAGCATAAGACACAGGTCCCTATCTGCTGCGCAAGCTGGGGGGCCTAGACCCAACAGGACTCAAAGTCAGCCTCAAACTCAGAAAAAGGAACACAAAACACTCCCCAAACCACACCCAGACCAACACACACCAACGAAACAAATAACAAACACTAGAAGGTGAAAATCAGCTTCTCAGAATCGGCCAAGCCGACAACACATACATCCTAACCTCTCCGTTCCCGAAACCCGACAAATCCTCCTCACTCCAAATCCTAAAACTAGCTCCACTGTTCCTGGCTCCCCAAAGCCATATAACCCAGTCTCCTCCTCCTCCCACCCACAAAGCAACAGGTTTGAAGTTCGCCCAGAACTAAAACAAGACAAATATATCGCACAGACTCAAGACCTCACAAATCTACTGGTGCAAATGCTATTCAAGTTTGCAGAACTAACAGGATCAAACTTCTCAGAGGAAATAGCCAAAGAAGTCGTTGAAAAGTGCATAAGAACGTCCAGAGGACTCTTTGCATCACCATGCCTACACTAATAAAACAACAACAGTGCAAATGGCACTACAAATACACCCGTGTCAGTTTCATTCCAAGTAATAGTACCAGGTACATCTCCAGTGCCAGGGCCAACCTCAGAGTTGGTAGTCAAGGCACATCAAGTGCAAATGACGAACTAGGAAACAACAACAACACAAATGACTGCAGAGACACAGACACAATAAAAGTCCTCCAGTGGAAACATACTAAGTGCAAACAATAAATACGCATTCCTGCAAGCACACACAAACAAATAACTACGACATCATAATGTTACAAGAACACTTGTAAGGGAAAATGCCAAATTTTCATTTAAAGGGTACAAAGTGTACAAAACACCATACACAGACACTAAAAGAGGACTAATCACCCTAGTTAAAAACACAATCCCCTCAAAGAAGGTAGACAACATCCTTGCGGAGATGATGTAGAATCACTCAGCGTAAAACTCACACTTGCAAACACAACACTGACGGTACACAACATATACAGGGCTCGGGACAACACATTCGAAGGGGAAGCACTCTTCAGTGCAGCGACACAGGGAAAAACACACTAATTGGAGGAGACTTCAATGCACATCACCCAAGCCTGAACTCTACACAACAAACAAAACAACTGGAAGACATCTACACCAGTTATCATGTGAATTCCCAGAGGTGTGCCTTTTAAACAGTGGAGAGCCAACTCACCTAAAAGGAGGAAGACTAGATCTTACCTTCACTAACTCCGCCCTAAAGGAGCAAGCAACATGGAAGCTGCACGAGACCCTCACAAGCGACCACATAGCCATTGACATTGGCCTACGGCTCAAAAAGCTGCCCCCCATACCACCGCCACCAGAAAGATGGAACCCCAAGTTTGCAAACTGGGCTACATTTGAAGCCATAATGACGAGATGGGCGAGGAACTACCTTGAAAACCCTGCAAACGATATAGAACTCTTCTATGAAGAGTTCATCAGCAAACTCAGAGAGGCAGCAAAACATGTCCATGCCAAAGATCAAACGATCCAAGATCGATCACAAAGATGCATGGTACTACTGTGAAAGGGTCAAAGAACTCAATGCCAGAGTAAACAGAGTGCGGAAACTCTTCAGACGGGAACCATCTGAGGAGATGCACAGACTTCTCAGAGAGGTAATAGCCATGCAACTGAAGAGACAAAAGAAATTAAACAACAGGCATGGTATGACTGGTGTGCAAACATCAGCAGACAAAACTCCAGTAACCCAGATCTGGAGATCCTTGCAAAAATTGCAGGGAAAGGAAGAACAGCGCAAAGCATCCACCCCAACCCACAAGAAGAAGCTGACAATATAGCCAGAAACTTTGCAGAAAGGACAAAATCCCACAACCTTCCCCAAACAACACCGGGAAAAAAATAAATGAAAATCTCCCCAGCAAGATGGAGGGAAATCAATACTGCCTGCAACACACCTGATGACACAGACACACCCTTCATGGAAGAACTAAACAGTGCACTCAGCAAGGGGAAAAGAGACAGCCCCTGGAGCAGATGCAATCACTTACAGCATGCTGAGACACATGGGAGACCCTGCCAAACAGGTATATCTACTCCTGGTAAACAGGACATATGCAGAGCACACCAGGCCAAAGAAATGGCAACAGCAAGACACACAACCAATACCTAAGCCAAAAGAGGAAGGCGCATATAGGCCGATATCCCTCATCAGCTGCACTGAAAAGGTTGCAGAAAGAATGGTTCTGAACAGACTACTATGGAAAGCAGGGCCCTACATCATAGGCTCTATGCCTATAGGGAAGGAGTAGGCACCCATGAGTGCCTTACAGATGTGCTAAGTGCCATAAATGGCAGAAAAATCCATAGTGGTCTTCTTAGATCTAGAAAAGGCATATGAATTAGCCAATGCAGCAACCATCCTCTCCTCCCTAGTCAGAGAAAAGAGGATCAAGGGCAACCTGCTTATATGGACAAAAGGATACATGCAAGACAGAGAAGCAAGAGTAGTGTTCCAAGGCAGAATGTCAGAATACTACTCTCTTGAAAACGGCACTCCACAGGGGGGATCTAATCCCCTTCTTATTCAATGTCCTTATGGAAAATGTAGCCTGTCTCGAGCTACCACAAGGAGTAGAGGTCTTCATATATGCTGACGATATGTTTGCATCGTCAGCTCTGGCCCTCAAAGACAGCTCCAAAAAGATGCAAGAAGCCTTGCAAAAACTTGAGGACAAGTGCACACAACTGGGACTCAAAATCAACAGAAATAAGACAAAAAGCCATGGGGCAATAAAACATGATCAAAATCCACCCAACCTTCTACTGAAAGGAGACGTCATAGAGGGCTGGGTGGATAGCTGACAGCATATCTGGGAGTCGCATTGCAGATTCACTACTCCTGAGAAGCAAATACAGCTCCTCCAAGCCAAAACAAAAATAGGGCTTAATGCCCTAAAGAAAATCACATCATTGCAAGAAGGTGCGACATACCATCTGCTCAGGAGGTTCTACATACAAACCATCAGAGCACAAGTAGAATACGCAGCACCAGTCCTGACAAATCTCAGAAAGGATCAACAGCAGAGGCTGGAAGTCATCCAAAACAACGCAATGAGACTTATACTTGGAGCCCCAATGTGGACAAGAATTTGTCTCTTGAGGGCAGAGACACACTGCAGTCTCTCAAGCACAGGATAGGCCAAAGAAATATTGCCATTCTGTACAAAACCATCAGAAACGACAGAAATGGACCACACAAAAACAAAATGCAAGCGTGTATAAACTTGCACGAAGAACTAGACCCGCCAAAAACCTATGCGGGCAGTATACTCCAGACACTGAAGAAGAACTGGGTATGGTTCAGGACACAGTGAAACACATAACAAAGGATGTCCCACCTGAGGGATACCAAAAACCACCTCCCTGGGTCGAAGACCCAATCCGGTATAACTTCACAATACTACCGGCAAACAAAGCACTGTGCACAGCAGCACAAATGAAAACTGCAGCAGAAGAAGCAATCGGGAACACAGCAGCTGAAAAACATATATTACACTGATGGCTCAGTTGACACAGAAGCTCCAGCAACTGCAGCAGCAGTGGCTGCCCAAGACTTCAAAGGAAGCTGGAGGCTATCCAACAATGCCTCCATACTACAAGCGGAACTAATGGCAATCTTAAAAGCCTTAGAAAATTCCAATTTAAAAGAAGGACACACAACAGTGCATATTGACTCCAAAGGAGCAATACTCGCTATCAAAGCGACAAATCCAAAAGAAAATGTGACACTGATAACAGCCATAAAATCATTGGCCAATTCACATCAAGCTGCTGGCAGGAGAGTCACACTAAACTGGATACCCAGCCATGTGGGAATCCAGGGAAATGATGAAGCTGACTTCCTTGCCAAAAGTGCCCTCAGCTGCAGTACAGTAAGCATAAAAGTGCAACCATCCATAACACACCTAAAGGAAATGGCAAAAAGCTATGCCAAACTCCAAGAAGAGAGTGAAGTACGACGTCACTACCTACAAGAGTCAAGGACGTCCAAGTGGTATGTGGATGTCACAAATCTAACGCCGCATGACATCACAAAACAAACCACTAGAAAACTCTCAGTCATCACACACAGATTAAGGCTAGGATACCTCTGCACCTGGCAAATGATAGGAAATGAGGGACAGGTTATGTCAGTACTGTGACCGAGAGGCAATCCAGCCCCTCGAACACTACCTACTAGACTGCCCAGAGACACAATCTTACAGATCAAACCTAACTGAAATAGAGCTGACACCGGCACAGATCACCAGACACATCTTAAATAACATAGGGACATATGGGAATCTCCTAATGTCTCACCCACCTCCCAGGTAAAAGGATGAATCACACGGCATTTCTCCATAGACACATGGGAATCTCCTAGTGTCTTGTAAACAAAAAAACAATGAAAGCCACACAAAGCACTGGTTGCAATGGGAGTCATAAACATCTTTGGGAGCATATGTATAAGTGTGAGTATGCATGAACATGTATATATACTATAATACTTGCTTAATGTTGGTTTGATATATATTGCAATATTTTCAGATGCTACACACATGTATATATTGCACCTAAAATGTTTATAGGTAACGCCTTCTTTCCCTCAAACTAAAACTCGCTTCCTTCTTCCTACTCAGCACTCTTCAGCTAAGCTGAGTCTCACTGCTATAAAACTTTCTCTCCTACTGATGGGTACCGTAAGGTTCAAAGGGGTTGCAATCCTGCCTGTCACCCTATCTCCTTTCCAAAACTAACCGCCAAAGCACTGTTTTTTGTATCTTTACAGATATTCCAGTTACGGGCTGCTCTAGGAGCAAGAGCCCGTGCCAGCACAAGGCTGGCTTAATCTCCAACAACAACAACAAGCTTCAAGATCAGTCCACCCTCAGCTTCCCAGCCCGAGGATGTCTGGCAGCTCCAGACGAAAGCTCGCTTGCTTCAAGAAAGAGAGAGAGAGAGAGAGAGAGAGAGAGAGAGAGAGAGAGAGAGAGATGAGAGAGAGAGAGACATATATATATATATCGTAATGGACTTTGATAACTATGGTATCATAGTTTATCTGTAAAATTCAAATATATACACCAATTTTGGCTCTGTATTTGATCATGACCTCCATAGGCGCTCTACTAGCCTGTCTAAGTAGCACGGAAAAAGCCGCTATTCGGAAAATAGAGAAGAATCTCTACAAGTGTAATGCTGCTGAAGTAGCCATTACTTTTAATAAAGTATGCTTGAGAGAGGGTCTGCTTCCTAAGTACAATAATAATAATAATAATAATAATAATAATAATAATAATAATAATAATAATAACAAAACAGTTTTATCAATGGTATTCTTAAGATCGTCAAGGAACTGACTGACTGTTAAAACATATTCTCGCGTACTCTGTCCTTCTCTAAATCAGAAAGCGTAGATGAATTAAAAAGCTCTGTTTTGACCATCCGTCCAGCAACCCCACCAATTCCAAAAGTCATCAATCTTGACGTTGCTGCAAAAAGGGGCCAAATGTCCCGTCTTAAAAGGAAAAGAAGAAGAAAAAAAGATCCTTTTGACACTGACAGTCTGTCAATTTCTTCAAGGTCCGATTTTCATTTGTTTTTGCCCGGTCGATTTTCATTTCAACGGTGCCAGAACCGTACGAATCATGTTCTACAGTGACCTCTCCCTGGTCCTCGAGGCCAGATAAGGTCAGCTTAACAGACCGACAAACAAATAAAAAAAAAAAGTAACGGGGAAAAATAAATAACTACAGATTAAGTTCAGGGGAATTGCTTTAAAGGTTAAAGGAACAATGCGCGGCGAGTAATGATACCAGGCTTGAAGCTATCCTAAAAAAAAAAAAAAAAAAAAAAAAAAAAAAAAAAAAACAGTGTTTGTTTGTACCACGACTTCATTGGCACAACATAAATCTGACACTCCTTAATTACAAGGAGTTCTAAAAACTTGTTTTACTTGCACATTATAAATCAAATACCTCTTTCATTATGAGTTTTCAAAAGCTTCTGCCTCAGTTTCCTGATGTTTCTGAGACATCAGCAGTATCAGATATTCAATCAGCAATATTAGATGATTTTACACTAATGTATATAATCTCACCTTCATACACAACTTCAGTCTGACTGTTCTGCCCAAAGTTTAATTTGAATTTTTGATTCTATAACTAAATTCCATCAGAAGTTCAGGCCTCAAATTCAAGTACTATAGTAGATCCATATCAACCTTGCATCTGATGTCTAGGCCAGTCCCTTACGACGCTCCTCCGAATTGCTGTTGATAAGTCAATTACAGTGCTGGAAACTCTCAGTCTCTCTCGAGAGTTCACATAGGCAGGATGTATGTTCCACCTCTCCTCAGGAGAGATGGAACATACATCCTGCCTATGTGAACGCTCTCGAGAGAGACAGAGTTTCCAGCCCTGTGATTGGCTTATCAACAGTCAATTAGGAGCGTCTAAGGGACGGGGCGAATTCAATTCTCGGGCATTCCATTGAGGTGTTAGTGATGTGTATTTCTGGTGATGGAAGGTCACTCTCGACGTGGTTCGAAAGTTACGTAAAGCCGTTGGTCCCGTTGCTGAATAATCATACTAGTTCCATGCAACGTAAAAACACCATATAAACAAACAAAAATTAACATATGGGACGGGCCTAGACATCAGATGCACGGTTGATGTGAATTTACTATAACAGCTGGTGCTCACTGTGGATGGGAGTCTAGAAACTTATCCTATCTCTCTTACTCACCAGATTTTATATCTGTTTTGAATTTAAACATAATACAACTTATCACTCTTACCAACACTTCAAGCAGATCGTTTAAATTCAGGTTACCATACTTGCTTCTGAAGTAGCACGTGGATTGGCTAAGAGGCCTGTGGCAGTTGTTTTTCGTCATTGACCTCAGTTTCCTAAAAACATATCATCTCATTTATATAAACCCAATAATACTCGGTGTACTGACCTGACCCAAAGTTGGTTAACTTGGCAGATCATTCCACCAGGATGATGAGGTTACTTTCTCTCTCTCTCTCTCTCTCTCTCTCTCTCTCTCTCTCTCTCTCTCTCTCTCTCTCTCTCTCACTTTCAAAACAGATATACATATTAGAAAAATATCTAAAAAACTGAAGAAAATTGAGATTATTCAGAGATCATGATAATGTACAAAAGAGTCTGAAATTTTGCGAAAAACAAACATTACGAAAGAACAACTCAGAAGCAGAGAGAGAGAGAGAGAGAGAGAGAGAGAGAGAGAGATTGGCAGTAAGGTATAGAAAGGGATTTCTCGGTAACACACAAGGTCAAAAAACGCCGAGCGAATCCTAGACTACCTTTCAGTCTGATAAAAAAAAAAAAGGGTGGGGGGGGGAGGGAATTATGAAAGATTCGCTGAACTTCGTCAGGTGGAGCGAATTGAGAGATTTGGGTCAAATGCTTTTTTGGAAGAAGAAGAAGAAGAAACCCAGAGATGACGTAGGAACACACCTGGTCTGACGCAACAGAAGGCATCCGCTCACCTGAGGCAATGGACGACAACGAACCGCTGCAAAGAAGACTACTCCAACAACAGGATTCGCGCATCCAGGTGGCTCTGGGCTTCTGCCTACCATCGAAAGACATATGCCCAAAAGGGGCTCAGCTGCTGGCCCAGGGGAAGAAATGGAAGAGGCAGGCAAGAGGGCAGACAAGAGACTTCTCGGTAAAACCAGCAAGGTCGTCTGGGGGCCCTTCTCTCTCGAAAGAGAATCTCGGCGGACTGCAATGTCAGACGAACGCCCTCAACAAAGTCCGACAGGAAATTATTGGCACATCTGAACCACGAACGAACAGTTACCTTATAGGACCCTGGAACCAAGTGGGTTCTTACGAGGAGACCTTGGTGAAGGATATCTAACGTTCAAGCTCTTTTTTTTTTTTCTTCTGCTTCTTAATAAGCCCCGTGGAAATGCTTGCCAAGAGAAACCAGACTGGAGGTCACCTTTCCTTTTGGAGCCTGGAAACATAACAGTTTTGTTATCGAGAGATGAGACTAAGATATAATACAATTTTTCTTCATATCATAGTGGTCTCTCTGACAGATAGAGAATCCTTCTCACTCTCTCTCTCTTGGAAGTGAGAAAGTATGTGCCTGAGAAAGGGGGTTAGTTCTATGGATTTTTTTTTTTTGCATACGAGGTTAATTATATATATACATATATTTATATTATATATATATATATATATATATATATATATATATATATATATATATTATACATTCTACGGCTGATTCGTGCTTTAATTAACCTCGTATGCAAAAAAAAAAAAAAAATCCATACAACTAATCCCTTTCTCTGGCACATACTCTCACTTCCAAGAGAGAGAGAGAGAGAGAGAGAGAGAGAGAGAGAGAGAGAGAGAGAGAGAGAGAGAGATATATATATGTGTGTAATATTATATATATATATTAGTATATATAGTATATAAATTTATATATATATAACATTCTAAAACATCATTATTCAGTAACAATAGATTAACCAAACAGCAGACAATTAACCACAGGTAATCTTACCTGGTACGTGCAGGTCAATTAGTTAACCAATGAAACGCGAGGGTAGAAATGCAAAGGTTTATACCCAATTCATTTGAAACTGACCATTAGCGACCAACGGAAGGTCAGAGAATCCTTAACAGACAGTAGATTCTAGCAGTCGGCTTCTTTGTTGTCCCCTGATTGGTAATTAGTGAAATCCCAAGAGGGCCATACGAATTTATAGAAAAATGCTGAATACACATGAGAAAAATGGTCACTTAAGAAGTCTACCTTGGCAGCATCTTAATTCTAAAGGAGATTGCTTATTGGATTATGGAAATTTCCACTGGACTTCATGAAAGATCCTTCTTGGAGACCCACGTGATATAACTCAACTTGAATCTACGCCTCATCTGAGGTTTAAGATTTAACCATTTTTTCAAAAATTCTTCTTCATTGGATCAGTAGCATGATGTAACTATAGGTCCTGACGCAAATGTCTCTCTCTCTCTCTCTCTCTCTCTCTCTTTTGTACAGTGAACATAATCGTCTATATTACAAGAAAAGTAATCCAGTTAACGAAATGAGGGAAAAGTCGAGATGTATTGATGGAACTAAATGAAAATATCATTAATGTTAACTTTGGAAAACGAGATAAAACTTATTTCACAGAAGTATATGGAGTTACAATTCAGATTAGATTAGATAGATAGATAAATAAATAAATAAGTATACGAAAAAGTTGGTCATGGAAATCGGAAATCCCCATGACAGTTTAATATCTTAAAAAAATAAAAATAAAAATATAAATAAAAAAATAACAACAACCAAAATAAACCAGAGCCGATGATAAGGTCACATGCCACACACGTTTCAATACGAAAAAAAAGTATGACATCTGCTTGCACGACATGCAAGCAATTTCTCGGAGAGAACGATGACGCAACATGTCCACCTCCTGTCATCAGGATATTAGTCGTGTCTTACAGAAAGGTAGAATGTCCCATAACACGCAGGAAACTCAGAAGTCTTGTATCCGCTGAACTAACATGGACTGCTTGTGAAAGCAATATTCAAACTGTTTCCACAAAGTGACCTTTGCGCGGAAGTCCAATGAGTTTAAATGCGTCAGAGGTTATGGCTGAAGGAGAAATACTTTATTAAGTAAAAGACTTTCAGGCAATCCAGACGCGATATGATTACAGATAACTGCTTAGGGGAATTACATTATATTGGGGAATTACAATATATTGAGTAAAAATATTACTTTGAAGATGACTGCAGGAAATGACTGCATGATCACGAGGTCTAGATACGATGTATGAAGGAAATGTAGATTTACGAATTCGTAATAGACTCAAACTGAAGAATTCGTGAATTCATAAAAGGCGCTAATTGCAAGAAAGGATGAGTATTGTATATTCACTATGAACGATACAAGGAGCATACAACATATAAAAAATTGAAGGACTTACAGGACACGAGAAACGAATAGTATTATTATATTATTATAAAATCAAACATATCGCAAATTAAAAACTGACGAACTAAACATGCCACGAATAACTAATATCCGTCTGATTAAAAGTTCAACAATATCTTCGTAATTCTGTTTTCTCCAGTAACGTCAAATCATTCTTGAGTACCAGAAAGAGCAAAATCAATCATATTCTCTAAATTCTGTATTGTCTAGTTTCATATAACTAAACTGTAAAAAAAATCATACACCAAGAAAAACTTGCCCCATGGCAGCTTGAGTTGTGAACAAACTCCTTTGTAAGAGGCCGTTTACAAAGCGTCGACTCATTAAACAAAGCCAATCAAAGATTTTCCACGCATGAGGAGAGTCAGCCACTATATAAACATACGAATTAACGACATCAACCGTCCAGCAAACTTTGTTGAGGTCTCTGAAATGTTTCCCCAGAAGATGCTTTGAAATTCTGGCGCCGTTCAGCCAATTGACCCTTGACCTGGGGCTTAGTCTTCGTCGTGATTACTAAAAATACGAGGACTGGAGGCATGAAACTTATTATTGAAACTGCAAAAAAAAGAGGAAAAACTAAATAAATAAATAAAAATAAAAAATGATAATCAAGAAAGGAGAAAATGACTTAGACAAAACAAATGAGGAATCAAAATATAATCACATGGTACTGGACAGCCAACAGGATGTTTCCGTAAAACCTAATTAAGTCGATACTGTCATAAAATATTACTTATAACCCTCTCAATTTACAAAAAGTATTATCTTAACTAAGGAGATTTAAAAACACTGCCTTCTTTTATCAAGCTCCAAATATTCCCTAAATACTATAAAGTCTAAAACAACTGCCCAGATTTGCTTAATTCCTCAATCAATGTCATAACTTAAGGCAAAAAAAAAAAAAAAAATCAATAAACACTTTGTTGATCAAGCAAATTTCCATAGATTTGCCGAAACGATTAAAAAACCAAATGAACACTATCAAGATAGTATTAATATAATAAAGATAGCATAAGATAAACATCTAATTCAACGCTGTTCTCAAAACCTTATCTTGATAAATAAAACAATGCAATTTGATTCAGAGGCAACATTGCAATTAGGAGAGAATACACTGTATTAATCAGTGACAAAGATAATGAATTATTCATCAACACTGTAGAAAGTAAAAAAAAATTTTACAACAAGGAGGACCCTCATCAAAGCACACTGTAGGCTACATAACCACAGAATGAAAATATAAAGCAATATCTCCAGTATTCTTCTCAGTCCTCAAGGCTGGAGTCTTTCAGGAAAAAATTTTTTTTTCAACAAGGAGGACCTTCATCAAAGCACACTGTAGGCTACATAAACACAGAATAAAAATGTAAAGTAATATCTCCATTATTTTTTTCCCAGTCCTCAAAGCTGACGTCTTTCAGGAATAAAAAAAAACTGCAACTATGTTGCCAAATGTATATCAAGTCACCAAGTCGACAGCCGTTTCATCCAATAACCCATAATCATCTTCGTTGGCTGCACTAGGATCACAGTGAAATTTGATTCTATAAGCAGGAAAATACAGCCAAAAAATAGGTTTAAAACACTCAACCATGTGAAAATGGGTAGCGAATAGATGGTGAAATGAATAGTAGCGTTGATTGTTGATATCAATAGTAGCGTTGATTGTTGATATCAAAGAGAAATTACAGAATCTAGTTAAAAGAGTTCTGAAGGCAACAATGGACGCAATATTACTTGTATCGGAGAATTCATCGAAATATAAAGAGACAACGGATATAGGAAACTGAAATTATAAAGCCATAGCCTTCAAAAGCGCTAAGAGAGAGAGAGAGAGAGAGAGAGAGAGGAGAGAGAGAGGGAAGAGAGAGCGAGAGAGAGAGGAGAGAGAAGAGGAGAAGAGAGAGTTGTTCTGTAATCAGGATACATCGCCCCATAGCCTCAAAGCGCTTCAGTTACATATATATATATATATATATATATATATATATATATATATATATATATATATATATATATATACTCAATATTTTGTACGTGCAGTAAGGTCACGTCCGTTTACCTCTATTTGATCTTTATCAAAGCAATGCCGACGCATTTTTCCTTCATTTGAATTTGATAAATCCAAATTATTAATCTGAAAGCAACATTAATCTCTCCTTTTCGCTCTAATGATTCTTGGCCTTTCGACTCAGTACCTCTGTGTAAACCTAATTCCAAAGGTTATAATTTAGCGTAAAAAAAGTAAAAAGGGTAAAAGTGAAATCGTCAACTATTATCACTGATGATATATTTACAGTAAGGGTGACCTCTTCAAGGGTTAAAAAAGAAGAAGAAGAAGCTACTGTTGGAAACTCGACTAAAAGTCAGGTGGAAAAAGGCACAAAATTGCAAACGGATCAAACGGAAGATTGAAGAGAAAACAAAGGTTAGTCGTATATACAATGATGTTATCAACTTTGAATCAACGGTGCTGATGAAGTAAATGACAAAAAGAAACAAAAACAGTAACACCGATCTTTTCAAGGTTTTCACTTAACCTGGACATAATGGTGATCAGCAAAAGACACACACACACACTCCTATCCCGTTAATCTACTTAACGAACCAGCTTCCTTTAGCAACAGCGATTGATAAACACGGATTATACCGAAAACAGATTCATGACAGTCCGTTGTGGCAAACTGATTAGCTGTTTACACGACACATGCAATCACTCTGTCTGCTCGCGTATGCAGGATAACTGTTTTTGATGACGCATTTCTGCTTGTGACTTCAAAATAAATAATAATACCAAGGCGTACCTCTACTACTATTCAGGCGGATTTGACCGGCCTTATACCAGCAGAGGTCTTTTTCTCTAAAGGTTAAGGTTGTGATGAGGGATGTATGGTTTGACGTGGATCCCTGGACTCACCACCCAACAGATACGATAAGACCATTCATATAATTCGTATGTACAAATTACGAACAAATATTCAGTTTAAAGGATTGGATCATCTTAGCATTCTGAATTAAATATTACTACTTTGGTGCGAGTGTGTAAATATGATTGTGTGGATAGGTGAGGAAGTAGATATTTCTCTCTCTCTCTCAAGTTCCTCGCAGGACGAGTGGTTTTCGCGCTCGGCTACCAATCCGGTGGTCCGAAGTTCGATTCTCGGCGCTGCCAACGTGGAATCAGAGGAATGTATTTCTGGTGATAAAGAAATTCATTTCTCGATATAATGTGGTTCGGATCCCACGATAAGCTATAGGTCCCATTGCTAGGTGACCAATTGGTTCCTAGCCACGTACAAATACCTAATCCTTCGGGCCAGTCCTAGGAGAGCTGTTAATCAGCTCAGTGGTCTGGTTAAACTAAGATATACTTTCCCCTCTCTCTCTCTCTCTCTCTCTCTCTCTCCTGGGCATTCTCCCCGAGTCTGACGCAGACGACGCTCGTGTCATTACAAACGATAGGATTGTGACTCGTCATCCGCACAGGTATTGTCATGGAATCCTTTTTGACGACTGGCTTCCTGCGATTGTCCTGAGGATGCGAGCAGGAAATAGCAGGAAATGGCGTGTTACGCGAAGCGACAAAAGACCTACGTAACTGTTGCTGCTCTTTTTTTTTTTTCTTTAATGCCATTTTCTTGTTTCATCACCTGTTATTATTTCAGTTCTGTAATTAACGAGACCAGGTACTGGTATGTACAGTCAAGATTCTTACTTGTTAGTCTGTACGTTTTTTGGGCTTGACGTGGCTTTCCGACGCCAGATATTATTCTGCGTCTTGGATCAATCAACGAAGAATTCACTCAAGTCAGTTCACGGTGACTTAGGGACGTTAAGTATCATTCTATCTTTTGAATCAGTGTTCTGAAGTGTAACTCCTACTAAATGCAGAATAAAATAATAAAAAAGACGTTTCCTTTTCAAAATGTGTAAAAGGGTAAAGTATATAAAATAATACAAAGGTGAAATAACTAGATCTAAAATAAAATAAACAAATAACCGCAGGATATTGTAAATTTATTATCTGACAGATCTCGTCATGAATATTCATTGTAATATTACCGGTAGTCAGAGCTAAGTGCCTATGTTACAAATTTTTGTATTTGCGAATATGTGTGTGTGAGAGAGAGAGAGAGAGAGAGAGAGAGAGAGAGAGAGAGAGAGAGAGAGATTTCACGTTACCTCCTGTCCTTGTAGACATATTTGGTGGTTCCCCAAAGAAACAATAAATAATTTCCACTACGACTTCTTATTGACACACGGGAAAAAAGATGTTGATAATGACGATGATAAAGATTGTGATAATGATGATAATGCGTACGTGGGCTGTGGGAAAAGGGACAGGAACCCTAAAAAAAAGAGGAGAGAAAAAAAAATGATGAATGATAATAGAGATGCAAGTTATACTGGCACTCCGTGAATGCTCTCTCACACTCCGGAGATAATCGTTAAAGACGATTATCATTGATGTGGGAGCTGACTGGACTTTTCAAATGAACAAAATAATCCTCCTTTATTTCACATCGACGAGAAGGTTAGGTTTAGGTTGTAATGAACAACGAAATAATCCTTCTTTTTCATTGGAAAGGAACAAAGACGGATCGCTCCCATGCCCTTGTAGGGAACGCGTAAAGCGGTTTCGTGCTATATACAGCAAATACGTGCTTGCGTGCATGCGTGTCTCTGGTAATTATTATCCCGTTACGTGCAATTTTATTTTTTTTCTGCATTCTGGAGATGTTTTTAGAAATTGAGTTGTAGCCTTTTTAAAATATTTGAAACTGTTTTGCAAGCCGTTCAACTTGCCTTGCCTTTGGGCGTAGCAGATCTGCGGTAGGATAGCCACCAGCTCTCCTTTGCTTGGGTTTCTGTTCGTTCCTTCCCAAGTCTGGCTATTTAAAAAAAAAAAAAAAAAAAAAAAAAAACAGAATTTGCCCACTCCCCCAAAAAATTGCCAGTTTTGATAACAGATACGACTTTGTTTCAATAGATCACATTTGGATTCTAAAATGCGCAATATCTGATATTCCTTGGTAGCAATTTAATAAATACTACTCTCTACTCTCTCTCTCTCTCTCTCTCTCTCTCTCTCTCTCTGAAAGGCGGACTTACCATACAAATAGCCTTGGGTAATTTCGGTAAGACGCATCTTACAGTTAGGTATGGAAACCGTTTCCTTTCTTTTTCTCTTTCATTAATTTTTTCTTTTTTTCTTCCAGTTTGTTCTTCCTAAATTCGGTCTTGTGTCCTTTCCTTCATGAAAGGTCAAAAAGGTCATGAGGATATATGATGGCGAGTTAACAAGGTCTGTGTGGCTGACATTACCTAAATGATTTAAAAAAAAATGAACCTAAGTTTAAAATGTACTGAGAAAAATGAGAACATTGATAATCATGAATGGGAAAAGTGCAGTTATTTAGAGATGAAAGCTGCGTAAGAGAGAGAGAGAGAGAGAGAGAGAGAGAGAGAGAGAGAGAGAGAGAGAGAGAGCCTATAAGGTACGTGTACAGTGTATACACGAGATAGGACAAGAGAGAGAGATGAGAGAGCCAGAAGCGAGCTTGCCAGAGAGATAGAGAGAGAGAGAGAGAGAACTGTTGTAAAAGTGCCTATAAGTAAATGCGTGCATGCAAAAAACAGAGAGAGAGAGAGAGAGAGAGAAAGAACTGTTGTAAAAGTGCCATTATGTAAACGTGTGTATGCATATATATATATATATATAATATATATATATATATATATATATATATATATAATATATATATATAGAGAGAGAGAGAGAGAGAGAGAGAGAGAGAGAGAGAGAGAGAGAGAGAGAGAGAACTCCTGGGAAACTAGTGACAATCGACAATAAAGTCCAGACAGACAGGAGAATGTTAATTATTTTACCTTCGTCTTATTTTTGTTTTTCCAAGAATCTCCTGCCTTCCTTCATTGACGAAAAAAAAGCTGCGTGACCTTGACACAGTCGTTGAGAACACAGAGGGGTGGAGCCAAAAGCCAAACTTAGCAATTTCCGCTCTTGACCTCCCTTGCTCAAGACCCCTGTACCTGTTACCTCATGCTGTAGATAAAAGCTTACGGATGTCTCTTATTAGGGGCTTTGTGTTAGTAATGACCGCTTGTTATGACACACATACACACACATATATATTCTACTACCATACACTACATACATTAATATTGTTATAATATATATATAAGTTATATATGAATACTATCATTTATTATACTATCATTGTATAGATTATATATATATATATTAAATTATATATATATATGTACTATTTCTTGCTTTCCAGCTATCGTTAACAGTGGGAAGTAAAATGTGTGTGTGTATATATATATATATATATATATATATATATATATATATATATATATATTATATATATATCTATATACATTTTACATTCACTGTAACGTTAGTTGGAAGCAAGAATTTCGCACAACTGTAATATGAACCTTCTTTTAAATCTGTTGTATTGATGATAGCAAAATGATGTATGCATTAAAAATGCCAATTGTCTTTCACCAGATATTTGTATAAGCAAAACAATCTAGTTTATTAAGATTAAATTACACGATTATATTTACAATATACCTATAACGTTAAAAAATTTTAAAAATAAATTTAAAAAAATAATTGTGTAGTACATCTCTCAAGCCAGAAGCATTTTTCAGATGCCCCAAAGTGGTGCTTGCAAGCACGCAAGTACAAATTATAAACGAGAGAGAGAGAGAGAGAGAGAGAGAGAGAGAGAGAGAGGCTAGTCTTTCAGTGGTGGGAAGGCCGGACTGATAAGCATAAAAGGATAGAGACAGTCAAACAAATTTACAACAGAGAGAGAGAGAGAGAGAGAGAGAGAGAGAGAGAGAGAGAGAGAGAGAGACCCAAGTCTTGCTAGAAGGTCGCTTCGGCAACAAAAAGATAATGTGACATTTCGAGTCTCAAATGTAGCGCCTAAACGGGAACCAACTAACAGAAAAAAAATTGATGTATTTAATTTGGCTTCTGCAAAAGTAACCTTGAGAAGAATGAAGAGTTCAATGACTCCTATTTTGAATGAAATTTAAAAAAAATAATAATATTAATGCAGCGGTGATTTGGTTCGGTTTAAATCTGTTTAAAAAGACTGCACTTGGAAATTCTACTAGTAGATCCTACCTAAGAATTCCACTTACAGATTCTATATACAAAATCGTCCATATAATATTCCCAAAAATGACTGTCGTTGTCATTCTTATAATTAATGAATATTCCAGCATCTAATATGTCTCCAACTGTGAACTATAATAAAAAACGGTAGATAAACAAGAGCACTATTTTAGATATAGAATTATTATTATTATCATTATTATTATTGAGAGATACTTTTCACTCTTCCGTATTAGCAAATAATACCTGCATAATTGATCTGTATATGATCTCAAGCTGAAGGAAAGTTCATTATTATTATTATTATTATTATTATTATTATTATTATTATTATTATTATTATTATTATTATTAATAATAATAATAAGAAAAACTCTCTATCGCGAGAGTATATATAGTAATGTTCTAAAGGGTCCACAATAATACAAAGTGTTAAGAGTCCGTGTATAATTATCCAACAGAATTGCAGCCAGACGGATTGATAGGGGAGAGGATATCACCTAGTTGGAGTTAACTGCCCTCTTTCTTCATCACCTGGCCCATTAACGAGCTAACGACCGTTGTCAACGATCTTCTACGAATCTTGTTTTTAAATTTACCTCTGTTCATGTTGTAACATATTGTTCATTTGGACTGAAGATGAACCCAGGGAAGGGTTCGAAAGCTTTCTGTAAAGTCTTAATAATTATACACGGACTCTTAACACTTTGTATTATTGTGGACCCTTTAGAATATTATTATTATTATTATTATTATTATTATTATTATTATTATTATTATTATTATCAACAATGTTTCAGAGCAATGTATACTTCTGCACTGACTCGTATCTGCCCCATGTACCTGATCTGGAATGAAAATTATTATCATTATTGTTATTGGTATTATAACAATAGCTCTTCATAATTAAAATTACGGTAGTTAATTGTAACTAAAAAAAAAAAAAACACACACACAACGATTTGACACTCGAAAACGAACACCGTGTCATTCACAAATTCCTATTTTACTATTACCCTGTAATTCACAAGTTACTTTCTCCTTCCGTCCAGTCACCACGACAATAACAGTATCATAAACAGGCAAAGGAACTTTACCCTCTGAGGGACAACTTCCTGCCCCATATTTGACGTGACGGTCGAAAAATATAGAATTTTATCATGGACGATAGGCCTAAGATGACTTGACCATACATTTCATTTTCCTCTCTCTCTCTCTCTCCCTCTCTCAGCCACGCCTATGTATTTTCTCTCTCTCTCTCTCTCTCTTTCTTTCTCTCTTTCTTTCTGTGTGTGTGTGTGTGTGTGTGTGTGTCAGTAATCTATCATTTCCTTCGATACTCTTTCAAACACACTTTTTTGTTTCTCTCTCTCTCTCTCTGTCAGTAATCAATTATGTCCATCGATTCTCTTTCAAACACACTTCTCTCTCTCTCTCTCTCTTTGTCTCTCTCTCTCTCTCATGCATTATTTCCTTCGAATCTTTTATGCACACCTTTGCGTTCTCTCTTTCTCCTTATCGCAAATCCATTATTTAATTCGACACTCTCTCTCTCTCTCCATGATCAATCTATTATTCACCTAATAACTAACCAATGTCTGCCCGTCATTATTAATTCCTGTCTCAATCTCAGACAGGCCGAGGCCTTTCTCTCTCTCTCTCTCTCTCTCTCTCTCTCTCTCTCCCTGATCAATCTATTATTCACCTAATAACAAGGCAACTCGTTTCCGTTATAAGTAATTCTTCTCTCGCCAACCCGTCTTCATTAGCAGGCTCATCTCACGGCCGACATCTTATCCTGTCTTATCTCCGTTATCTTTCCTTCCTCTTCGCTTTCCTTGGGGGAAACCAGAGAGCATTCAGACGCTGGGGGAAGGGAGGGAAAGAGGGAAGGAGGGAGGGAGAGGGGAGAGGAAGGGTAGGTAGGTAGGTAAGAGCATGACACATCGGTGGGTAACAGAGCTATTCGAAGGAGCTGGAGGGATCAAGTGAGGAGGCCTGCTGAGGTATAAAAAGAGTCCCTTGACCTAAATATCGTTTGTGAGGATAGGATCTCTCTGGCTCCTTGAGGGACATGAGAGAGAGAGAGAGAGAGAGAGAGAGAGAGAGAGGGGGGGGGGGGGGGGGGGGGGGCAGTGCTTGTTTGCATTGTAATTGTAAAGTGCATGGGGCATACACAATCAGGGGATCCGCAGCGACATAAAAACAAATTGGTGTTTTCTTTTGTTTTGGGTTTTCACTCTCACTCTCTCTCTCTCACCGATGTCTCTCTGTCCTTCATCGTTTCCTTCTGGACTTTCTCTTTTCGCGAGAATATCCTGCTCTCTCTCTCTCTCTCTCTCTCTCTCGTGGTCAACAATTATCCATACAGTTTCCGTTCTCTAGTCAATTTTCAACACGATGACAATCCTATTTCTTTACAACTTTTATCGTCATTGTTGTTATCATTGTTTATTTTTGCACGACAATATCACCTTTACTACCTTAAACATCATGAGTTCCTATCCCGTTATCAAAGAAATTACCCAAGAAAGGCTTTTTAAACGTATTCTAGTTAAGTCAATTACATTTTTCATCCTAAGGCAATTTATTTCATTCTTTGCCTATCCATTCGTTGTCTATATATATATATGTATATATATATATATATATATATATATATATAATATATATATATATATATATATATATGGGTATGGGATACGACCCTTTCGTCTCAAGCACATTCGTCTAAGGCACTTTAGTCTAAAAGCACATTCGTCTAAGGCGCTTTGGTCTAAAAGCACAGTCGTCTAAGGCACTTTAGTCTAAAAGCATATTCTTCTAAGGCGCTTTGGTCTAAAAGCACATTCGTCAAGGCACTTTGGTCTAAAAGCAGAATTTTTCGGCTAAACAGATTTTGGGTTAATAGCCCTTCTTTTACCTAATGACTTATTGGCTTAAAGGAATTTCGGCTAAGAACTTGTCGGTTAAATATACTTTTGGTTGATAACCTTCCTACCTCGTTAATTGTTGTTTGGTATACAGACTCGTTTCTTTTACGATAAAGTTTACATTTCAAAAGAATTTTTATTTGGTTATTCAATTTCAGCTCGAACCCCAAAATGGAAAGTACTACAAAATTCGTGAAACCCACGCGAGGAAAAGATAAATTACCTACAATGGTTACTATTATCCGAGGAATAGCGCAACCCAAACAGCTTTTTATTGGCGATGTGAAGTTCGAATGTGTCCCGGTCGCCTCATCTTGAGTAGAAATCAACAAATTATGAAAACCTCGGATCATAACCACGCAGGTGGTGCTGAAAAGTGCATGTTTGCAAGCAAAAAACAAAATTACAAAGTTAATGCTTTAGCCTTTTCTGCCTATTGATGATGTACCAAGAGATTCAATGTTTAAAACAAGAAGATCCAGAAAATACATTGGGCCGTTTATTGAATACATAGGCCATACTTTTGTAAACGGGATGTAAAGACGAAATGGAAGACGGTTCAAGCCATTATTTTCAGTACACGAATGGAATGTTTATGAGCTCACACTCGAAGGTAACGCTCGTACGATAAATTCTGTAAAATAGCATTGCATAGACGATGGTGTGATTAGTTAGAGCTAATTCAAATTTATATAATGTTCTGGATGCTCTAAGAGAGAAGAACAAATCATCAAAAGAAGAATATCTCAACTTACCGTAGGAGCAAGCCCAAAGAAAAAAAATACAAACGTAGCAAGAAGAGAAAAAAGAATTTACAATATTGTTGCCGACAACCAGAATCATTCAGTGGAAGATTACCTCAGAAGCATTGCATATAATTAGGGCTCTTTCTAAATACTATCTCTTATTTACATTTTCATTAAATTTTTGTGTAGTAATAGTTATAATTTTATCTTTACTATAACCTTATAAATTGATATTTTAGTAAAGTCTCTTAATTTTTACTTGTATTTATTTTACCTTTTATATACTTTATGCATTTTAGACCAAGGTGCCTTAGACGAATGTGCTTTTAGACCAAAGTGCTTTTAGACCAAAGCGCCTTAGACGAATGTGCTTTTAGACCAAAGTGCCTTAGACGAATGTGCTGTAGACGAAAGTACTTTAGACGAAAAGTCCTAGACCCATATATATATATATATATATATATATATATATATATATATATATATATATATATATATATATATATATATCTACGTATGCATGTATCGGAAATGTCAAGGAATTATGTATTATTCAAAGTCCCCTCGAATATTTTCCTTGAAATCCAGGATTTTCCAATAACCAACCAGCTGTTATTCTTTTCGTATTTTTTTTCATTAAGTAACACGTCAAAATTTACAGTTGTATACCTGTTTTTATATAATTTATTGAAACATCATGACTTGTTTAATTTTGTTGTTATGATCTTATAATATAATGACTACAGAACACTCTCTCTATCTCTCTCTCTCTTAACCTATCCTTTCTAAGGGAGATTTTCTCTACACAAAATAGTCGTCATGAATCTGAATTCGTATTATGAGTTTTATCAAGACTACATAGACATTCTCTCTCTCTCTCTCTTTCTCTCTCTCTCTCTCTCTCTCTCTCTCTCTCTCTCTACACACAAAAGTCATGAATCAGAATTCGTATTTTGAGTTATCAAAACTACATAGACATCTCTCTCTCTCTCTCACAATAGTCATGAATCTGAATTCGTATTTTGAGTTATCAAAACTACATAGACATCTCTCTCTCTCTCTCTCTCCACACAATAGTTGTCATGAATCTGAATTCGTATTTTGAGTTTTATCAAGACTACATAGACATCTCTCTCTCTCTCTCTCTCTCTCTCTCTCTCTCTCTCTCTCTCTCTGCTTTCCTGGACTCTAGCATGAGATTTCTTTCCTCTAGTCAGTCCCCAGATAGTGAGCAAAAAGAACTTTCCCAAGGTGCAAAGGATTGCACCTCACCTGGATAATCCAGTGACTCACCTTCAGGTGTGCAAAGAAGCCCTTGAAAGGTTAATTAGATCTGACTGTTCAATTGCATTATCAACACTGTGTAATCATAATGTGTCTGACAGGAATTTGCTCTGGAAATATTCGATTTAGAAATGTCCATGATTTGATGGAACGTCTTGTTTTGCTTGATATGTCTTCGGTTTTGCAGTGATTGATTTGTGGTTGTTATAAAGACACTGCATGAGTTTTGAGTGATTGCATTTTGCTTGTCAGATCAGATCAATTTTTTTTCTTCCTTAAAAGCTCTCTTGGCTCGGGGATTGATTGATAGTATTAGTCAGTGGAATGTAACATGAAGCAGTACAAAGTTAATCAGAGGGAAAGCCATAATTACTTTCATTTTCGAGAGAAAATTTTCCATAATTGTACTGTTATAGACTACTGCGCTATGTCGCTGTATACATTATATATATATATATTATATATATGGTAATATATATATATATATATATATATATAATAATATATATCATGTCCCACTCAGAGATAATCACATAAACAATTATGTATATTCCTAAACACAGTGCCACTCTCTATAAATATTAATATAGTATTAAATATACATCGTGCATATATGATATATATATATATATATATATATATATATATATATATATATATATATTATTTATATATATATATCATGTCCCACTCAGAAATAAACCACATAAACAATTATGTATATTCCTAAACACTGCCACTCTCTATAAAATATTAATATTGTATTAAATATACATCGTGCATATATGATATATATATATATATATATATATATATATATATAATATATATATATATATATATATATATATTATAATATCATATATATATATATATATATATATATAATATATATATATATATATATATATATATCTGTCCACTTAGAAATAATCACATAAACAATTATGTATACTCTTAAACACAGTGCCACTCTCTATAATATTAATATAGTATTAAATATACATCGTGCATATATGATATATATATATATATATATATATATATATATATCTATATATATATACATATACATATATATTTATATAGTATATATAATATATATATATATAAAATACATATATGTGTGTGTGTGTGTGTGTGTGTGTGTATCTGTAAACCTTCATTCTTCCAAAATCCATAGACAAGATCTCCATGGTCATGAATATTCGAGTTAAGTCAAATTTTCCAGCACGTTCTAAATGAGATCGTGACTTTTTTTTATGCCATCATTCTTCCACCTTACGACCTCTTGGATTAGCAAGTCTTCCATTAGCCTTTTAAGAGCAATCAGCTCAGTCTTGAACTACCATCTGGTCGTCCCAAGAATTTGTGAATATTGATAATTACAATTATATTGGTGTCAGTGGTATAAATAGCTCAATTAATCTACGGATTCAACTCACCAGACTCAGGGCGGATCTTGGCAAACGTTTCGAAAATTATACTACTGAAATCAGCATTGAGTACACATAACAGAGTACCTATGTCAACATAAGCTTCATTGAAAATTAATAATATATCTTTTTTTTTTTCACTGAAGGTTAAGCAAAAGAATGGACCAACCGATGTCTTTGTCATCAGATGTAAAAAATGGTTAAGAGGTCGTCTTCTTTTGAGCAATACTGAAGTCGACCTCATGACTTTGTTTGAGAAATATTGCGCAAATTTCTCTATACAGCTGTATTCGGTACAGCTATGGTTAACATTAGGCTGTTAATGTATTAACAGTCTCCAATGCAGGCTACGATCCCCATAAAAACTCATAGGACGAGAATAAAAAACCTTTCCTGCTACAGAAGAATTCTTGCTCTAAAGGGTATCGATTAGCATGTGGCGTTTTGAAGGAGCTTTACGTACGTAGCTGCATAGCAACACCAGGAGTTACTGCTGCTGCTGCTGTTGCTTGGTGTGTGTTACTGAGTCATAAGTACTGAGAGAGAGAGAGAGAGAGAGAGAGAGAGAGAGAGAGAGAGAGAGAGAGAGAGAGAGAGAGTTTTTACCCAAGGCAATTTGGGAGAGACAAATACGAATTGAGGGGAAGGTACAACACTCCCGAAAAAAAGGGGCCATTTATAAGAAGGGTGGGCAAGGTAATTTGAGCTAAAGGACCAAGATGAGAGAGAGAGAGAGAGAGAGAGAGAGAGAGAGAGAGAGAGAGAGAGAGAGAATGCAGAGTAAAAAAAATATATATATGAACCAAAGTTATGTCGCAGACATTTTATGAGCAAGCTTAGTATTTTCGACCTTATGAAAAGGTGATTATATAACAAAATAGTGTTCAGTCACTTTATTTATCTATGGGAAACTGAGTCTGCTTTGGGCGTTGTTTGTAAAACCTCTAAATTCCTCTCAAGTCAACATCATTTGAGTTTAAATGCTCTGTTGCACAACAAAAGGGTAAAATATTTTGGAAAAATACTGGATTATCTTATGAAGCCTAGTATAAATATTTTTATTCTTGATAAAATAGATCGAATCTACAATAATATTCTAAGTACAAAATGACAGGTTTAAATAAACTCAACACACGATATATCAGGTTTATGTAACGGGCATAATTCCTTAATATAAGGTTAGACCACAGTTATTTTGAGGTCGTATATCTCATTAGCCTTCTTAATTTCCTACTGATTCCAGTGTGTGTGTGTTGTGTGGTGTTTGTGTTGGTGGTGTGTGTTGGTGTGTCTGTGTGTGTGTGTGGGTTGTGTGTGTGGGTGTGTGTGTGGTGTGGACGATACACGCCAGCCTTTTGAAACCAGTTAGGTTGCAGTTTATTTTCTTAACGTTTATTTCAGTTAAATAAATTTCCAGTGACTCTTCATAATAATTACACAATATATATATATATATATATATATATATATATATATATATATATATATATATATATATATATATATATATATCAACAAAGCCAGTGTCTTATAGTGTTCCTTTAGGTATAATGTACATTAACTTAGATGAAATATCCAAATGCTAATCAATTTAAGCATACAAACTCTACATATCCCCAGTGCCCTGTCCTTCACCACAGAAGAAAAATATATATAAAAACCAAAAGACAATACATTATTCAAAACATTGTGCTTATCTCAGCTCATCAATTAGACACGTGACAGATAAAAAAAAATTGCGCAAACATGCATTGAAAATGCCATCACCTCAAAACAAACATTAAAACAATAAGGACATGCTTGTCTCAAGAAATATCTATTATCCATCTCATTTACATAATATCCATTTATCATTTTCGAACGAACTGGACCGCTGCTGTGCTTACAGATCAGGCCAATCAATGCAAATGCAATGCAAGTCTTGGAGTCAATAAAAAAATCGTATACGAGCCTAGGTTTTCAGTGGCAATAAATCGAGCAGAAATGTAGTTAAAGGCAGAGCAACCCTTTGTGAATGTGGATATTCAAAATCTATATTTTTGTAAATAACATAAAATTCTCGAAAACACCAGATATTGTCGAATTTATCCGCAAGACTTTACTTGGTTGTAAGTTAAGTTTTTCAGTAACCTGAAGAATTGTTTGATATCCTCCATTGTAAACTATATACATGTCATTTCCCTTATAAAATGCTGCCAAAAGTGTAATTTTCAAAACTGCCTCTTTTATTGCAATTTCCATATTGACAAGATACTGCTTCTATACATACATACATACATACATACGTAAGAGCAATCCGAACCATGAATACCATGGAAACGGTATACGGTGCTTTACAAAAGCCTTATTACAGCACCATAATTGGTAACACTGCTAGTAAAAAATTTATTACAGTACCTGAATTGGTAACATTGTGAAGAAGATAGTTCCCCACTTTGGGTGACTTTATGTATGTTTATGTTTATTTCTTTGTTTATTTTTCTCCTTTTTATAAAATAAAAATAATAATAATAATAATAATAATATAATATAATAATAACTAATAATAATAATAATATAATAATAATAATAATAATAATAATAATAATAATAATAATAATAATAATAATGCAGAGGTTAATATCAGGAGAGGGATCTTCCAGGGCGACTCACTGTCCCCACTACTCTTCGTAGTAGCCATGATTCCCATGACAAAAGTACTGCAGAAGATGGATGATGGGTACCAACTCAAGAAAAGAGGCAACCATCAGAAGTTCATGGACGACATCAAGCTGTATAGTAAGAGCATCAAGGAAATAGATACCCTAATACAGACTATAAGGATTGTACCTGGGGACACCAGGATGGAGTTTGGAATAGAAAAATGTGCCTTAGTCAACATACAAAAGGGTAAAGTAACAAGGACTGAAGGGATAAAGCTACCAAATGGGAGCAACATCAAACACATAGATGAGACGGGATACAAATACCTGGGATTAATGGAAGGAGGGGATATAAAACACCAAGAGATGAAGGACACGATAAGGAAACAATATATGCAGAGACTCAAGGCGATACTCAAGTCAAAACTCAACGCCGGAAATATGATAAAAGCCATAAACACATGGGCAGTGCCAGTAATCAGATACAGTGCAGGAATAGTGGAATGGACGAAGGCAGAGCTCCGCAGCATAGACCAGAAAACTACTAAACATATGTCAATACACAAAGCACTACACTCAAGAGCAAATATGGACAGACTATACATAACACGAAAGGAAGGAGGGAGAGGACTACTAAGTAACTGCGTCAACATCGAGAACAGAGCACTGGGGCAAAACCTGAAAACCAGCGAAGACTGCATGGGAAGAAGGACTAATAAAAGTAGACGAAGACCCAGAAATATACAGAGACAGGAGAATGACAAACAGAACAGAGGACTGGCACAACAAACCATTGCACGGACAATACATGAGACAGACTAAAAACTAGCCAGCGATGACACGTGGCAATGGCTACTGAGGGGAGAGCTCAAGAATGAAACTGAAGGAATGATAACAGCGGCACAAGATCAGGCCCTAAGAACTAGATATGTTCAAAGAACGATAGATGGAAATAACATCTCTCCCATATGTAGGATGTGCAATACGAAAAACGAAACCATAAACCACATAGCAAGTGAATGCCCGGCACTTGCACAGAACCAGTACAAAAAGAGGCATGATTCAGTGGCAAAAGCCCTCCACTGGAGCCTGTGCAAGAAACATCAGCTACCTTGCAGTAATAAGTGGTACGAGCACCAACCTGAGGGAGTGATAGAAAACGATCAGGCAAAGAACCTCTGGGACTATGGTATCAAAACAGATAGGGTGATACGTGCAAATAGATCAGACGTGACGTTGATTGACAAAATCAAGAAGAAAGTATCACTCATTGATGTCGCAATACCATGGGACACCAGAGTTGAAGAGAAAGAAAATAGAAAATAGAAATAAGAAGGATATGTGATATGCCAGTGGAAATTGCACCCATAATCATAGGAACACTAGGCACGATCCCAAGACCCCTGAAAAGGAATCTAGATAAACTAGAGGCTGAAGTAGCTCCAGGACTCATGCAGAAGAGTGTGATCCTAGAAACGGCTCACATAGTAAGAAAAGTGATGGACTCCTAAGCGGGCAGGATGCAACCCGGAACCCCACACTATAAATACCACCCAGTCGAATTGGAGGACTGTGATAGAGCCAAAGAAATATAATAATAATAATAATAATAATAATAATAATAATAATAATCGTACTGGTCACTTTCTTCCGATGGCCTCTCTCTATTTTAAGGATTTTATTATTACTTTTATTACTTGCGAGTGACGATAATTTCCAAGACAAGGTTACGCTGAAAATAGAAAGAAATGAGAGAGAGAGAGAGAGAGAGAGAGAGAGAGAGAGAGAGAGAGAGAGAGAGAGAGAGAGAGAGAATGTCAATTCTCGCTGATAATTATGAACGGTGTAATTTATTACACTCTTAAAATAAGGAAAAGATTTACAAAGACGTTTCAAAGACCCTAACTTTCCCTTGTCTTATTAAGCATTCCAATAATATTTCTCTCCAGTTACACACATATTCTTACATAGCATCCTAAAAACAATATCCTCTCAAGTAGCAAAATAGCAAAAAAAATGATTAATGTTAAATATCTACCTCTCAGGCAATAAGGGTCCTCGTCCTTGCCTACACATTTGGCATTCCAAAAGCATTACTTCCTAATGAGACAATAGCACTTGCACATGACTGAGAAATAATGGCGTATAAGTTTATCATATTCTCAGACAAAAGGCAAAATACTTTCTCTTTTTGCCAGACGGTCAAATTGCTTGCCATTTGAGAAGCGTACGATTCAAGTTATTTGCATAATTTTTGAATTTGTACCTCGATTGTGTTTACAAATACGTGGGACCAGAAACGAATTCTTCATATCAAAGGCATACATATGTATATATGTATGCATGTATGTATGTATGTATATATATACATACATGTATATTATATATATATATATATATATATATATATACATATATAATGTGTATGTGTACACATACACACACACACACACACATATATATATATATATATATTAAAAATACACATATATGTACATATAAATATATGTATGCATGTATAGATATGGGTACACACACATAAATAATACCGAATTCACTCTACTTTTGGAATAACGTTCACACTAAGGCAATTATAACTGATAAGGGCATTTGTAACAGCCAGGATTCGAATCTGGGTCTCCTCTTGATAGCCGAATGGTTAGGTCGACTGTCTATCACTGCGTCTAAACCAAATACTCAGGCTCGAATCCTTGCCGGGGTGGTGGATGGATGTAATTATCGATTGTAATTTCATTGGGCGTAAGTTATTTCTAATGTAAGGGGAATTTGATGTTAAGTAATATTTCTGGGTTAATATATAGAAGTATAAAGAGGTGTTGTTTGTATAAATAAAAAACTATATAATAATAATTGTATGTATAATTTTATAATTATTATTGTATAATTGTAAATCTTTATATAATATATCCAAATTAGGGGTGAGTCTCAACTCAGGATACAATCTCGAAGGCGATGTGAAGAGGCACCATTGTTGCAACTAGTTGCTTTCGTATCATTTTCAATACTGCGATGAATAAAACCATCTGACAAAAAGTTACATTAAAACATCGATACATTCACATAAATTAGTACACAAATCAAAAACAGGGTTACCAGGAACAGGACATCCCTAAACAGCTGAAGTAATAGGACTCAAAACATACATAAGCTTTCTCAAAGCACAGAAAGAGCAAGAAAGCACTAGTGGTAATAATGGTGCCTTTTCCCTTCGACTTCGAGATCACACACACACACACACACACACACACACACACACATATATATATATATATATATATATTATATATATATATATATAATATATATATTAAGTAGAATAACTGGGACCCCTCTGCTTTCAATTTCTGCCCTTACTCTCGGTCTATGAACACCCCCCTCCGTCCCCTCACTCTCCCTATTCCCAATTCAAATCACCCATGAACTTCTCTCCAAACTTCCTTTCCCTTTCCCTTCCCCCCGTCTCTCTCTCTCTCTCTCTTTCTCTCTCTCATCTTTCCCGCCATCTTCATGCCTTTCCATTCTCACATCCCCCTCCCCTCTATCCTTTCCCCCCTCTCCCCCTAGGGGCACCCCTCCTTCTTCTTTCTTTTCCACCTGTACTAACTTTCTCTTACATTCCACCACCAGGACATTTGGTCCGCGAGTAAAAGTATTACCTCACTTCTTTGTCCCGTTGCGGGCTCAGGTGAGGTTGCGGGAATCCTCCTCACTCCTCACTCACACTTCCCTCACACTCCCCCTGTCTCTCCCTCACGCTTTCCTCACAGCTCTGTCTTTCTCTTCTCCTTCTGCCATCAAAGGATATTTGTCCCAAATTAGTCCTCTTATGGTGATTATGAAATTTTTTTTTTCGAAATCCTGTAAAAAAATTAAAACTAATGAAAATATAATTTTTGTTGTTGTTGCATTGTTGTTGCAATAAGAAGACTGGTTTTTTCTCCATTATGGCATCTTAAACATTTACATATTTGCGTAAATTTTATACAGACATTAACGTTACATTCCAAAACAACAATGAAATTGTAGCTAAATTAATATGAACGTAAACAGAAGTTGATGAGGATCTTTGGACGTATGAAAAGATTACCTTTTTTTTTTTGGTTTTATTTCTAGTATGGCATCTTAGAAATGTGTATATTTGCATAAATATCATGCAAATATTAATATAACATTTCCAATTAACAATGAAACCGGGAATACCTTCCTATACAGACAAACGCATCCAGAAATTGGTGTGAACCTTAGGACTTGAAGCTGCTTTCAAAAGCAAGAACTGGCCGCTGTTATTGACGTTAAGGGATAACAAACAGTAAACAAGCAACTCTAGGAAAACAAGTCTGAGCCATAATACTGCTACCTACTACACAAATGAGGCTTGAGAGAGAGAGAGAGAGAGAGAGAGAGAGAGAGAGAGAGAGAGAGAGAGAGAGTACTTGAGCTCACAGAGCAAGCGATTAAATGAAAGGGAAACCCGAACAGTATCCAGACGGATCTAGAGTGAATGGAAAATACAAGACCCAAAGGTAAGATGCTCTCAGGCGATGTTAGAATTGGCGCCGAATCTTGACAACACATTTTAGAAAACAACTTTTCGAAGTGACTTGAAAACTAGCAATAGATTATTCTGAATGAATTTCAAAGACTAAAAGTTCTAACTGGATATCAAAGGCAAAGCCTTTTCAAGAAACAAAAGAAGAAAAAGAGAAAAAGTACGTTTAAAAACGAAAGCAGAAGAAAGGGAACCGGTGCCTTTTGGTATGGCTGCGAGCTCCTTAGGCCTAAACGAAGGTACATGGGAAAGGTGATCAAGCACATGGATGACAAGAAGGATGACGGAGGAGCAGAAAAATAAGAAGAAGAAGAAGAAGAGGGTAAGAATGTCTGGACCTTCAGAAAACAGCTGAGAAGCGAGAGCACTTTTCTAAAAGTCATTCTATATTTCACGTTCAGGACAAAGACGTGGAAAGCATCTGTCAAAATGAGAGAGAGAGAGAGAGAGAGAGAGAGAGAGAGAGAGAGAGAGAGAGAGAGAGAGTGTACCTTTTAGAAGGGACTTAAGGTATATGATAAATGATATTTTCCACTGCGCCTGTAAATGCATGAGAGTGAGTTATTATCAAGCAGCATAAGATGCAAAGTTGTGAATATCATAACACAGTTTAAAACCAAGTATTACCATTAATGCTATTGAGCACTTTATTAGAAAATTTGTTCTCTTTCTAAATTAATGTATACTCTCTAATGTTCGTCTGTTAGTTCGTGAATGATTATGCTTTGTTTTAAGTTGGATGTGTAATTATATATATTATATATATTATATATATATATATATATATATATTATATATATATATATATATATATATATATATATATATATCCCACGGAAGTATCATGCTTTCCTGGTCAGTCGGTTACCTGAGAAACAAATTAAGTAAAGTTGGGTCTGGTCAGTAATTGCACAATTATCCAACATAAAACGAGTTTAGCAATCTCACACCTCCACCTAACCACCACCCACCTCCCCCCACCAAAAAAAAAAAAAAAAACTCCAAACAACCAAATATACAAAAAATGCAGTTCATCTTGATCCCTACAAAGTCATGACAACCACAGAATACCCAAGCTACAACTTGACACCAATAACAACAACTTAAATAATAATTCTCGATTCTTGAAACTAAGTCAGAGGCTCGGCCGATCTTGAAGGCTTATTGCATACACCGTAAGCTCAAGGACATGGAGTTTTTTCTATCTCTCTCTCTCTCTCTCCCTCTCTTTATCATAACAGATCAAATTGACCTCGCCGCAAGAAGGTGCCTCATTACAGAGATTAATGGCCTAATCAGCAATTGTTCTAAGAGGTAATAGATCAGACAGGATTTTGGCGCTTGGGATTACTATTGCTAAGTGTTTCTCTTCTTTTTTATTATTTATTTGGGCTGGGTTGTGAACGCATGCATAGATGCAGTGCAAAAGTATTAATGCAAACACCCAAGTGTATATATATATTAATATATATATATATATATATATATATATATATCTATATATATATATATATATGTATAGTAAAAAGTGAGAGAGAGAGAGAGAGAGAGAGAGAGAGAGAGAGAGAGAGAGAGAGAGAGAGAGAGAGACAGCACAGAAAATGACAAGAGACTAGATAGCCTAATTATTCCTGGCATAATTTTCGAAACAATACCGTAATTAACACCACAAAGATTTTAGAAATGTTACCCCGACTTATGACAAAAATAAATTAATAAAGTAATATCCCTTACTGTATCTCTCTCTCTCTCTCTCTCTCTCTCTCTCTCTCTCTCTCTCTCTCTCTCTCTCTCTCTCTCTCTCTCTCTCACAATAAAATGCAAATCTCCAACCAAGCCAGATATCCTTCTCCAATCGAATAATCCCCAAAAAGGATTCTGGCGAATTTTCTATTTTGAGTCCTTCGTCCTTCCAACGGTTTTTAAAGTAATCAGGACGAGGAAACCTGTCTGTCCCGTTAATCCGAGCTATTTTCGTTATGGTAATATGACGATTAAAAGGACACGGAGCCCCCGGGAGAGGGGGGGGGGGGGAGGTTTGCCAGGGATGGATTTTAAAATACACTCTGTCTATAGGCCAGGATCTTCAGAATTACAATAAAAAATGTCTGATAGTGTTTTGTTTGTGACAGAAAACCATTACATTAGGGACAATAAAAAAAGCCTGCAGGAAAATGAATGTAACATTATAAAATAAAATAAGAATATATTTCAATGTGAATACGATATTTTTGGGAGTGTTGACCTCTTTATGATGAATGATCTTAAATTAATATTTACTGATGAATTCTTACAACAAAGTTTTATTACTTAATCTACGTCAGTTTAGGTTGAAATATGTGGGACACTGAGCCGTGGCGCCTGTAAACAATAGGTTACCAGGTATGGATAAGTTACGAAATGTTTCTTTCGTAAATTGCGAACAGACAGACAGACATACAAACACACACACACACACACACACACACACACACACAAAACATTTACACAAACACGGAGAATTACAGGTATTTATATCAACCAAATATTAGAGTAACAAATAAAGACAGACGCAGATACACACAAGCACTCACTCCAAACATATATACATACCAAGAATTATAGGTATTTCAATCAGGCAAACAGAGATAGACATAGACATATAGACACACAAGGGATTTCAAGTAATTCAATGAACCACATATCAAACTAAGTGTAATATTTATGGATACATGAATAAATACTATTTTTTTTTAATCTCAGGACATCTTTGATTTTCCTGTGCATTTCCCCACATAACATAACCTGCCTATTTCAGAGTCGGATTTGAGGCCTATAACCAGACCCCTTGAAGTTTCTTAGATGTATTAAGCACGAAAAGTTTACTTACTACATAGGTATACACAAACATACAAATACTATGATTATCAACTAGAACAATAAATTAATAATACAGACAAATGACTGAAAAACTATCAAACCATAAAATCATGATTTGGGGTAGAGAGAGAGAGAGAGAGAGAGAGAGAGAGAGAGAGAGAGAGAGAGAGAGAGAGAAAGAATATTTGAATATCTTATAGAAAAGGAATCCAGCACTAGAATAAGCTCATGGGCAGAACCGCACCCACTCTGAGAGAGAGAGAGAGAGAGAGAGAGAGAGAGAGAGAGAGAGAGAGAGAGAGAGAGAGATATGTACAAAATTCGAAAACCTGCTGTTTGAAAGAAAGAGGTATTTGCGCAGAAAAACAAAATGTTTTTAAGAAAGAAGAGAGAGAGAGAGAGAGAGAGAGAGAGAGAGAGGAGAGAGAGAGAGAGAGAGAATTTTCACAATGTGAAGGCCAACTGAAAACACGTAAATCGTCCAGCCTACTGACGCATAAAATCCATTTCGTTATCATATATTGTGTTAGTCTAACTAGAATTCGCTTCATGATATTCTTATTGATTTCCAACCCCTGCTTATACAAATGCTATCAGTATTTCATTACCTTTTAGCCTTCACCTGAATTTCAATCGTTTATCTAAACCTCCCTGCAATCGCTTGCATCAATAGAAGACTTTTATTTGTGATTAATTTTTGGCGACAACAATTCATACCTAAGAAATTTTTCATTTATTCGTAAAATCACGAATACAAAACAACTGGGTCTACAGAACAGCCTCTAAATGTAGAATTCTCCATTTCGTAGCTCTGCTTTACCAAATAGACATAATTCGTCTCAATGAAATGTTTTCAGAAATCAGGAAGTTTCATTAGCACGAATTTACAAGATTTTTTTTATTATAATTATTTTCCTTTGGTTTAAGCTTCCACATCCTAATACGAATACAAGCATCGGCTGAGAGTTCTCTTAACTAAAGCCAGTAACTTTGAAGCAATGTTCTCGTCTTTTAAACGAGTCCGGTGGCAAAAGTCGAGCTTTAAAATCGATAAAAGTTCTACTCGACTGAATCGGCACAAGTCAAAGGAAACGATACAAAGATGAGCATTAATTGAGATGCGCAAAAGAGACGTAAAAACGACTGCTTTGGAGCTGTCAAATGAATGCTCAGCATGATCTCGAATGCTCAGACTTGATGCTTTTATCGGCAGTCCGTTACATGGAAAGTTTTTTTCTATACAAATTAAATAAAATGTTTGGGTTAAAATACCAGCAGCCTTATATACCCAAGGCACTGAACAAAATCATGGCAAAATGTTCAGGGAGGCCAGAGGGGCTGGCAATTTGGGACGCAGATAACTAAAACATTAGAGGAACAGTAAAAGAAGTAAAGAAATGGCGAAGGACTCAAGACCATTTCTGAAGGCAGCCACATAAGCTCTGAAAAACGGGTGTTATAGAAATGGGTGTAAGGGTCGGAAATTCCCATGATATATACTGGTATTGCACCGGCCCCGGTTTTTTTGCCATGCCCCTAGGTTAGGTTAGGTTTAGGCTATGTTATTCCAAAGAAGCACCACAATCAGAACTTTTTGTGTGGGAAGCATAATAAGATTATTTTCAAGAAGATTCTACTGTTAGTTTTTAAGACAAGGCGTCAGCGTTTCACAGGGAAGGTCCTAGTACGCGGTTGCAGTTCAGGAATATGCTTACGGGCCATAATCCTTCAGAGCAAAAAAAAAAAAAAAAAAAAAAAAAAAAACGCGTTTCAGGATGAATTGCATCAAGGATTAACTTCTCTACGCTGAGAAAAAGATGCTCACCAGCAGGAAGTCTGTTCCTTTTATACACAATGCACCACTCAGCTCTACCAAGTACATATATATCCTGGATAATGAGTCCCTCCCGTTTCAAACTCTTTTCACAGCAGACACTTAAACCTCTCCTCCCACTACGCAATATTCACAAAGTAGTCTTAAACTTCTCCTTCCTCTAAGAAATGTTCGCAAAATAGTCTTAAACTTCTCCTCCCTCTACGCAATATTCACAAAGTAATCGTCTGTTCTCTCCACAAGAACAAACCACCTCGAAATATCTTTGCTAGGTTTACTACCATATCTCCATAATACCGTTACATATATATAACTTTTTTCCGCATTCTTATTATAAGCATACAATACATTCATTTATTAATAATACATGCCAAGTCTCATTGTTCTTATTTGCATTTAACACTCAAACTTCACTTTCATATCTGCTTAGGATATCTATGAAAATATATAACATTCTTCCACTACGAAGGTATGAGTCTGTCATTAGGTGGTTAAGTTAAGTATATCTTAGTTTTACCAGACCACTGAGCTAATTAACAGCTCTCCTAGGGCTGGCCCGAAGGATTAGATATTTTTACGTGGATAGGAACCAATTGGTCACCTAGCAACGGGACCTACAGCTTATTGTGGGATCCGAACCACACTATATCGAGAAATGAATTTCTATCACCAGAAATAAATTCCTCTGATTCCGCGTTAGCCGAGCCGGGATTCGAACTTAGGACCACCGGATTGGCAGCCGAGCGCGAAAACCACTCGTCCAGCGAGGAACTTTTCATTAGGAGGTGCAAAAGTAATAAATTATGTTCATTTTTTCCCATTAAATCACTACGATTATAACAGACCAACTGATATCAAAAGACAATTTCATCTTTTCTTAACTCAAGTCGACTCAGACCATACATGTGTTGAGGTAAAGAAAAGTAATATGCTTTACCTCAATAGTTTCAGTGAATTTTTCCTCGTCCTTATCATAAAAGGATATATGACCTCAATACAAACTAGCTATCGTTAACTATGAAAAACTGGCTACACGATTACTGACATAAATACCAGTAAAAGAATGCTAATATATAAACAAGGTAACTGAATAAACTGAACACTTAAGTAGGTACCGTCAACCAGAGTGCAAAATAATGAAGACACATTCGATCATAATTGCTGCTAATGCACTCAGCGTCAGATGGAAGATAACACTCCAATATTTCGAGAAAAGACAAAAACTAAATAAATAAATAAATAAATAAATACTGAAAAGGACCTTAAGGAAGAATATAAGAAAAAAATAAAAAGGTTTACGACACTGAAGTCATAAAAGCCCAAATTATCTGCCTAGCAAATCTTAAACCCGAGATAGGTAGAAATAGGTATATGATATATTCACAAGGGCGTTGTATCCAGAGGGTTTGAAACTTATCCTACGGGACGTGGAGTAGAGAGAGAGAGAGAGAGAGAGAGAGAGAGAGAGAGAGAGAGAGAGAGAGAAAGTGAAAGTACTCAGGCTTTGAAGGAGAGAAAGGAGTGAGGACGATTCGTTCGGGGGTGTTGAGAGAGAGAGAGAGAGAGAGAGAGAGAGAGATGGGGGAGGAGGGGGGAGGAGAAGGAAGGATTTCAAGGATTGTATTGTTGTCTGGGATGGACTCCTTCGCCTACCTCTGGAGAGAGAGAGAGAGAGAGAGAGAGAGAGAGAGAGAGAGAGAGAGAGAGAGAGAGATCTAACAGTAAGGATACAAAGACTTACTATGTTGAAGGATTAAAATCTAATCGCATCAAAGAAGGCATTTTTCACGACGAGAGGTAGAGAGAAGAGATAGAAGAGGAGAAGAGAGAAGAGGAGAAGAGGAGAGAAGAGAGAGAAGATCGAGATTCCACTCCGCTTTTTTTGTCGCCCCTTTACCTTAACGGTGAATCTATATACACGATTAACCTATGTTTTACCTTGGCGTTCACTGAGTCTTCGTCACTGCACATTTATAAGTGTGTTCTATCCCGCAAGAATGAAGATAAATTCTCTTGGCCTAACTTCCAAGTTCGAATAAATGCACTAGTAATGTTTATCTTCGTTAACAGTTGGGCGTAACGAAAATATACTACGTATTAATAATCTATTAAAACATACCCGTCCATTTACAGTAATTGTTCACTGTATATCAACCTCTGGAGCAAATTAGATATATAGCCACAAAAGACGTCAATTACATATATTCATAAATACTAAATATACAATATACAATACATTTTCAAAATGTTAACTCCAACACATGCACAAACACACAAGCATATATATATATTATAATAATATATATATATATAATATATCTATGTATACTATACGTAACACCACACCCACACCACACACATATATATATCGTATCTATATAATATATAATATATGATATCGATATTAAATTAGTAAAATACCAATCAAATACAATTATTTGAGTGCAATAGGTAGGGAATTTACTTGTATGTGAGTTTTCATCTTTTTATTTGTTTTAAAAATTAGTAAAGCAAGCTTTTAATGTAAGAGTACTTGCTTACAAACTTAGGAATGTTGGGACAAGTATAACCAACTTCAAAAAGGAAGTACTTTGTTGTTAGCAACATAATTTACAACCCAAAATAATCCAGCACCCTTCGAATTCTGCTCATTTTCGTTCTCAGTTACATCAACCGGAAGAATTCCCCTACATTTGATCAATTGCCAATTAAGCAACTTACCAAGACGGCTGAACTCCAGAACTCTAATTGCCCCCCTTCAAAAGCTTAAAGGTTGAAGGACTCATGTCAAATGGAAAATAGTAATACATGTTTTTAACGGCGGTAGGTTAAACAACAAGTAAGTCTAATAATCTGAAATTATTAACAGCTTTCAAAGAAATGGAAGGTTAAGCTTAAGGAATTTCCTCTTGGGTTTGGGTTTGGCTGACCTCAAAAAGGTTTGTGTATCTCAGTTTGGAAATGGAAAAGATTGGGAAGAAGATTATCGTGGTATACTTCGAATTATTATTATTTTATTTTATATATATATATATATATTGATATATATATATATAATATTAGTTATATTATACTAATATATATATATCTAATAATATATATATAGTATATATATATATGTTATGTATGTATGTATGGTATGTCTTGTCTGTCTGGTATATATATATATATATCTCTTATCTCGATCTATGAATATATCATCTATTATCTATATATCTATCTTACTTATTATATATTGTCCAGTGGTTGAAGCCACTTCAGAAAGGTTTTAACACGAATTTTTTTGTTTTGCTTCCTAAGGCTTTTAAGTTTTTTCAGCATCATAATTTGTACAGATACTTCCGAATATAGACATATTAAAATAATTTTCAATACTTTCCGTAAAATATGACTGAGTGGTTGATATCTACCACTCAATCATTCAATTTAATACGTCACTGAATTCTTACACTCTATAAGGGTACTGTATTTTTCAATAATAAAATCATTTTAAGATGAAATAAAGCTCACCTTTTCTCGTCAGACTAAACTTGTAAGGGTACTGTATTTAACATTAACAAAATAATAATAAGAAGAAAAAAACTTCTTTTCTCGCCAGGACTTGAGAAAACAAGTGAATAATGGAAAAAATAAATAGGTCTCCCTATTACAGGAGGGCATTGGAATATGCCTATAAATCCATTAGACGAAGAAATTTCTTTTCTCACAGGGCTTGAGAAAACAAGTAAATAGTGAATAAGGAAAAAAATAAATAGGTATCTTTCACTCAGGACTCAAGAAAAGTGAATAGTGAATAAAAAAAATAAATAAGCATCTTTCTTTCTGGACTCGAGAAAAGAAGTGAATAGTGAATGAAAAAAAAGTAAATAGGCATCTTTCTTTCAGGACTCGAGAAAACAAGTGAATAGTGAATAGAAAAAATAAATAGGTATCTGTCTTTCACGCCTCGAGAAAACAAGTGAATAGTGAATGATGCAAAATAAACGGATCTCTCTCGTACAGGAAGACACTGGAATAAGCCTATAAATCCATCAGACATCAAATCCATTCCACATAAATCAGCGGTGAGGAGGCTGCGCAAGGGATACGTTTTGCAATCGGCAGACAATTAAGCAAATTGGTCTCATAAATCAACCGAGTCGGGGGGCCTTCAAGGCCTTCGAACTAAAGGTCCTAACATGCCCCAACACGAAAAAAGGGTCCTCTCCCCCTCCCCCCCCGCCCCCCCCCCCCCCAACGGGAAAAAAAGGCGGTAAAAAGAAAAATAATTGACAAAAAGGGTTCCGAGGTATCACGATTCAATTATAGAAATTATGGTTATTATTATTCAGCGTCTAACGAAGTTTGTTAAAACTAACGTTAAAAAAAGTGTAAAAAACACGGAGAACATTGTAAAAGAACGTTAATGGCATGTTTAAATTTCAAGGTTTCTTGCACAAACAACAGCTTGGTAAGCTTGTAGAGAGAGAGAATAGAGAGAGGCGAGTAGATTAGAGAGAAGAGAGTAGAGTAAATTTTTATTGTGAAGGAAAAAAATCGAATAGAATAAGTTGGTGTATTACTGTGCATATAACGTCATTGAGTATATTACGCACACATGGATGTCTACAGTTCACGATAGATTCAAACATTCAGACACATTCAATCATGAAAAGGTATTTTGTAAAATGTACAAATTAAAACAATTTTCAATATATGACAGAAATAATTTAAACTTTGAAATAGTTTGTTTAAAAATGACAACAGTATGGGCACGTCTAGGAACGCTAGTTACATCTTCTATGTAAAAAAAGTCAGGTTATTATTATTATTTTTATTATTTTATTATTATTATTCTTATTTTTTTTTTTTTTTTTTTATGTTTTTTTTTTTTTTTTTTTGCTCTAGTCACAGTACTCCAACAATTCGACTCGGTTGGTAATTTAAGTAGTGGGGTGGGGTTCCGGGTTGCATCCTGCCTACTTAGGGAAGTCCATCACTTTTCTTACTATTGTGTGCCGTTTTCTAGGATCACCTCCTTCTGCAAGAGGGCCCTGGCGAGCTACTTCAGCCTCTTAGTTTTTCCATATTCCTTTTCAGGGATCTTGGGATCGGTGCCTAGTTGCTCCTATGATTGATGGGGTAACGAAATTTCCACTCGGCATATCCCATACTCCTTCTTATTTCTATTTTCAGATCTTGGATACTTTATCCATTTTTTCCTCTCTTTCTCTTCAACTCTGGTGTCCCATGGTTTATGTGCGACATCAACTGAGTTGATACTTTCTTCTTGACTTTGTCAATCAACGGTCACGTCCTGGTCTGTTTGCACGTATCACCCTTATCCGTTTCCTGATACCATAGTCCCAAGCGGATCTTTGCCTGATCGTTTTCTATTCCACTCCTTCAGGTTGGTGCTCGTTACCACTTATTACTGCAAGGTAATGCTGATGTTTCCTTGCACATGCCTCCCGTGGAGGGCTTTTGCCACTGAATCCATGCCGCTCTTTTTGTACTGGTTTCTTGTGCAAGGGTGCGGGCATTCACTTGTCTATGTGGTTTATGGTTTCATTTTTCGTAATTGCACTTCCTACATATGGGGAGAGATGTTAATTTCCGTCTATCATACTTTGAAACATTATCTGGTTCTTAGGGCCCTGATCTTTGTGCCCCGCTGTTCTCATTCCTTCAGTTTCCTTCTTTAGCTCCTCCCCTTCTGTAGCCATTGCCAATTGTCCATCGCTGGCTAGTTCTTTAGTCTGTCTCATGTATTGGTCCCGTGCATTGGTTTGGTTTGTGCCAGTCCTCTGTTTCTGTCTGTCATTCCCCTCCTGTCTCTGTTATTTAGTTCTTGGGTCTTTCGTCTACTTTTATTAGGTCCTTCTTCCCGATTGGCACCTTCTTTAGCCACTCGTCTTCACTCGTTTTCATATTTCAGATATGGCCCCTATTGGAACAGTGCTGTTGTTTTCGATGTTGACACAAGTCCTCTTAATACGTAGTAGTCCTCCTCCCCTCCTTCCTTTCGTGTTTATGTATAGTCTGGTCCGTATTTGCTCTTGGGTGTAGTGCCTTTGTTTGTATTGTTCATTTTGTTGTTTTTCTTGGTTTTCTGATCTATGGCTGCGGGAGTTCTGCTTCGTACCCATTTCTCCACTATTCCTAGCGCTGTATCTGATTACTGGCACTGGCCCATGTTTGTTTTATGGCTTTTATCATATTTCCGGTCGTTGAGTTTTTGACTTGAGTATCGCCTTCAGTCTCTGCATATTATTCTTTCCTGATCGTGTCCTTTCATCTCGTTGGTGTTTTTATATCTCCTCCTTCCATTATTCCGCCAGGTATTTGTCTCCTGTCCTCATCCTATGGTTTTTGTTGATGTTTGCTCCCATCTGTAGCTTTATATCCCCTTCAGTTCTCGTTACTTTGCCTTTTTGTCTGTTGATTAGGGTATCTAATTTCCTTGATGCTCTTACCATACAGCTTGATGTCGTCTATGAAGAACATCAGATGGTTGATTTTGTTGCCACTTTTTCTTGAGTTTTTGGTGGGTACCTCGGCATCCATCTTCTGTAGTACTTTTGTCATGGGCAATCATGGCTACTTACGAAGCGTAGTTGGGGACAGTGAGAGTCGCTCCTGGAAGATCCCTCTCCTGATATTGAACCTCTGCTAGTCCTTATTTTCAGAGCTTGTAATATTTATGTATTCCGCAGTTGCGCATTGTCTTTTTTATTGAGGAAGCTGATGGGAATTTTCCTTTTCTTGAAAAAAATGCCCTATTATTTTCAGACATTCTATTAGCCATGTGTGTGGTATCATGTCCGAAGGCTTTCTTATAGTCTATCCATGCCATGCTTAGGTTGGTTTTCCTTCTCCTACTGTTCTTCATTACCATTTTGTCTATCAGGAGCTGGTCTTTTGTGCCCCTACACTTCCTTCTGCAGCCTTTCTGTTGGTGGGGGATGGTGTTTGTCTCCTCTAGGTAGTTGTATAGCCTTTCACTGATGATACCTGTTAGTAACTTCCACATTATTGGTAGGCAGGTGATAGGCCTGTAGTTACTGGCTATATTTCCCTTACTCTTGTCTTTTTGTACTAAGGATGTTCTTCCTGTGGTCATCCATTTGGGTGCTTGGTGATTTGAGATACAATGCTGGAGTTGTTCTGCTATTCGTGGGTGTAGGGCCTTGAAGATTTTGAGCCAGTATCCATGGACTTCATCGGGACCTTGGCTTTCCAGTTTGGCATTTTCTTTAGTTGGTGTCTGACTGTGTCTGTCGTGATGTCTGTGAATCTTTGTTTTATTCTCCCTGTTTCTTCTTCCTTGACTTCCTGGAGCCATGTTGCATGTTTGTTGTGTGATACCGGATTGCTCCATATGTTTTCCCAGAGTCTCTTACTTGGTTCGGCTTCAGGAATTTCTGGGTGGTTGTCTTCCCCTCTTAGTTGGCTGTATAGTCTTTTCTGGTTGGTTCCGAATAGTTTGTTCTGTTGGTATCCCTTATTCCTGTTCATGTACCGTTGGATCTTGTGTGCTTTGGCCTTAAGCCTCTGTTTTACATCTTCTATTGTGTTGTTTAGTCCCCCTCTCTGTACTTTGTATTTCTCGTTGAGTTCCTCCCTTGTTTTCTTGCTTCTTAGCCTTTTTTCTGCCATCTCTTTCAGTTTACTCAAGTCAGATCTCATCACCATGATTTTGCTTTTCAGGCGCCTTTTCCAAGGAGGTTGCTGTTTTGGTTTCTGTTGGGTTGGTTGTGACGGTGGTGTTGGTGTTTCGAATCCCCATCAGTTCTGCTACTAATCTTGCTCTGCATATGTCAAGTTATTTGTTTCTGTGATACTGGTGGTGTATTAGGCCCATTATTTCATTGACCTCACTTGTTTCTCCCTTAATTTCTTGTTGTTGTAGCTTTCATGGAGGGGATTTTTGTCTCTCTGTATCTGGCTCCATCCATTGTCTAATCTTTTCTACCCATTCCGTCCTCTCTGTTACTTCGTCGGTGTTTCTTCGTGTGTCGTTGTTTGATACCTCATCCTCCCTGTCGTCTTCTGTGGCATCGTCTCTCTGTTCGTCTTCGTGTAATTCGTTGTCGTGTGACATTTCCCGTTCCAGTTCTTCTCTTTCTGTTGGGGAGAGCCAGTTCTTTTTCTTTGTTATGTTCCTTACTTGGTCTGCCAGCCTCGGCTCTGTTTGGGGGGTTTAAATTCCTCTCATCTTCCAGATGTTGACCAATCTTCTTCTATATCCTCTCGTCCGTCGGGTTGCTTCTGATTGTAGCATCTCCATATTTCCTTATTTTCTTCTCTTGGTCCATTTCTTCCTTTGGTTTGCTTCTGTAGCTCCAATCTCAGGCTGTTGAAATTACTGTCGTTGTGGGTGATTCAGTTGCTGGATGACGACCTCCAAGTACCTGACCGTCTTCCCCTACAATTGGGTTGAATACCTGGTTGCCGGGACGAAGCTCCTCTGTTGCCAGAGTTCCATTTACGTCGTTGTCGTTTATTCCTTCATTTCTTTCCATCATTGCTGAGTTTTGCTATTTAAACCCATAGCTGGACCCTACCCCATCAGGGATAGGTACTCCATTTACAGCTGAGTAACGACTGAGGAATTAATTGGTAAAGATCCCCCTTTACCCAAGGAATCAACGCCGAGGAGAGCGGTCACCATCCAACGACTGACCGCCCCAATGTTGCTTAACTTGACTTAAGTCTATTGACGACCTAACCCCACTCCTCCACGTTACGCCACATTATTATTATTATTATTATTATTATTATTATTATTATTATTATTATTATTATTATTATTATTAGTTATTATTATTATTATTATTATTTTATTACTATTATTATTATTATTATCCAGGCGGCCATTGACTTGAAATTCAAGCTTCCAAAGAATATGGTGTTCATTAGGAAGAAGTAAGAGGAATTAAGGGGGAATACAGAGAAAAGAGATTCCTATACGTGTTCGTAAAGGATGCATAAGTGAAACTGATTAAATAACATTTAGCCAAAGGACTCAGGATTATGCACAGTTTAAGACAATGCGCTTAGCACACTCGTTAAACGTAGTAGACAATGTACTTGTTTGGGTGATTAATACAGACTAGCCTAGGTTATTCCACTAGCTTTTTTAATATAACCTTGCAGGAATTGATAGGGAAGATTAGACAGTAGTGCATTTTTTGAAAAATCTCCTTTGCACACACACGCGCACACATATATATACATATATGCATGTATACATGCATGCATGCATACATACATACATACATATATACATACATACATACATATAAGTAGTACTGATTAACTAATCAATACTTGGAAGGGTGTCCACCAAATACGTATCACTGACAGATATGCACCATGGATTCGCTGACCAAATTTACTTTAGAAATGAAGTACTTAAACGGCCGTTTATGCAAATATTCCTTTCAAGAACGTTTGTAATTGCTTTGGGAGGCAACAGCCTAAATAATTATATATATTTCAGAATTGATAGATATCCTTTGCATCTGTGGTTTGCATATTTATTGTAAAATAATTCTAAGTGTATTTCTTAAGGAAATATATCAAAAACGAGGTCGCTTCGCGTCATGTATGGCAAAACAAACACAAGGTCGCTGCAGGTAATGTGCCGGAAAATATATTCATGGAGCGCTCTCAGAGATCTCCCTAAAAAAAATAGGAAAGAAATCAAGATGAATAGAGAAATCGTCAAAATTTTTTTATGAAAGTCCCGCTCGAACGCCAAAATGCACTCGAACCTGCCGAACAGACCCTCGAACGAAACAGGTTCTGAAGAGTTGAAACCATCCCAGCTCCTCCCTTGTAGGTGTGAATGTGAAGAGTAGGACAACAAAACACTTCCTCTCATTCTTCTTCTTCTTCTTATCTAAGTTGTCGGGATGCGAGGTGAGTTGTCCCGCCTCCCCCCCGGGGATCGTTTTATCAAACGCCCTCGCCCGCCCGCCGTCGAGCCGTGACCTAGTTTCGCTCGGAAGGATATTTATTCAATCATTCTTATTGCGCAGCTAAAAGAGGAGAGACTGCTGTGGGGCCTGCGCAGTTAGCCTTCAAAGCCCGTCCGTTATGTTGTTCTAGGTATACATACACACGAGCCGAGAACCGACAGCGACTGGACCACGTATAAAGCTAAGCGAGATTCCCAGAAAGATCTTTACGCCAGAAGGTTTTCGAATGGGGGAAACCACGCGTGCCGAACGCCGATTCTCGGGGAATATGTTCACTCACGTACTCGAGGTATTTCCTCTTTCCAAGAAAGGAAGGAAAACTGATAATAAATGGAAACAGTTAGGCAGGGAAGGTTAAGTCAGAGGAATGTTTGGCAAACGCATTCGAGAAATAAAAGTAATTGTTTTAACCTTTGTTAGATTTTGTGAAAGTTTAGCACGAGAGACAAATGTGTTTCCCAAAACACATTTAGGAAGGATAAGAAATTATTGTTAAATCTGATAGATTGTGAAAACGGTTATCTGACAAAATATCTGCGAAGAGAGTTTAGTTTGTACAGCTGTATAAAGAAATTTATCAATTACTTATAACTTTCTATATTTAGACATAGCTGATATTGCCAAAATGCAATTTATAAACATCCCATCTCACCCATTTTTCAATCTCTTAAAAATTTTGTACTTATTTATTTCCTTATTTATTTATTTGTTTTGTTTTGTCGACAAAGGTCACCGGGGATGGCGAACTCAACTCCCACATTTCAGGAATCAAGGAAACTGGAAAAATTACGTGAATTTTGAGTGAGCGCTAGATGATTTGCAATTAACGTCACTTAGACACCGTCATCTGCATCAGTTTTGCTGGATATCTGACTTATCTGACCTATTCCTGTCAGTTCCTTGGAAATGAGTTCCTTTCACGTAGATCTCCGCGAAGTTGGCTTCGCTTACAGGAAACTGATAGAGAAAACAAGCCAAAGCTCGTTAATGCAAATGACGCTTTTTTAATATGCTTGGCTTTCGTCGAAATTCTAGTTGTTTAGCTTATAAAATTCCGTTTTCATGCGCTGCCCTTTGAATAAATTTATCAGGGTACGCCGGTCTAAATGAATGCGAAAATCGTCCCAGAATATTGCTAAAATTCCAGAAATGCCGACTCATGCTGATCACGAAACTTGACACAAACCAGTATTTGTGGTCAGCACAGATGTCTACAGAGTAGATAAGATTACGCCTTGGGTTATAGGTTATACGAAGAGATGAATATCATAAGAACATCTAGAAACTCCAAATTCCTCAGTCGATGTATAGGGAACGATACTTAACAGCAAATTAAAATAATCTTTACGCGTGCTATACTGATTTTGTAAACAAAACTACTTTTCGAACATTAGCCTGAAGGACTCGGCCTTCCAAATTGATCCGTTTCTAAAAACCAGAGTTTCTGACTGAAACATAAAGGTCTAACCCAGAAGCATGACAATGAAGGTCGAATGAATGTGTCCCGGGGCCTTGAACATTTGAGTACAGATCCTTGCATTAATTTTTTTCCTTTTTTCTGCAGATAGTTGCAGGACCAGTTTTAGATATAATGTCACCAAAGAGAATCGAGAACATAGAACCTTTGACAGAATAGAATGAAACTATTCAAATTGAAATAAGAAAAATAAACTGGTTAAAATTAGAAAAAAAAAAAATGATAATAACACCAGTCAATTAAAGAATAATAATTGTTAGCTTAACCTTTAGTGACAACATTAAAAGAAAATATAGTATGCTAACCTTAAAAACGAGACAACATAAAAGAAAATTATAGGGAAGATAAAGCACTATTTGGAGCTAAATGACCATAAAAAAACGAAAGTATATTATGGCTTCTGATGCGAAAAAAAAGAAATAATAATTATTATTATTATCTTACACACAAACACACGTGCATAAACATTCCACTGCCTTGAATATCTATTCGACTTGAGTCAAGTTAAGTTACGAGACTAATAGACTTGGAAAGATGCGGAAAACCTGAATATATATATATATATATTACTAATATATATATATATATATAATATATATATATATTATATAATATATATATATATATATATAAAGGTTAACTGCTTCAGTGTCGATTTCAACTAAAATAAAGTAATGATCCAAAGCCTTCAATCGCCCATCCTTGCAGTGGACATTCTAGATACTTTGTATAGGACAGCGAGTACTAAAGATGAGAGATTTCAACTAGAATAGGGAAGTATCCCTTTTGGTATTACAAAGGTTCATTAGCAAAGAAAGTCCTTCGGTAAGACAAGCCATGAGATTCCTTACCGCCAATGACAGGACAGCGATAGTCCTTGCACACAAGTGTAAAATAATATATTCATTGAAGTCAGTTGTTGTAGAGAGAGAGAGAGAGAGAGAGAGAGAGAGAGAGAGAGAGAGAGAGAGAGAGAGAGAGAGTGGGGATTATGTTCAGCAGCTGTACATGACTGAATCTGTCCATTAGCTATTCGTTCAAGCTAGATAACTACCTTTCTAGGGGTAGATTAGTTGAAAAACTCACATCAAATAGTGCATCTACTTACAACGCGCCACAGAGAGAGAGAGAGAGAGAGAGAGAGAGAGAGAGAGAGAGAGAGAGAGAGAGTAAGTGCGTAGCAGATAGATGGACGAATCTTTATAAATCCTTTGTTACTTCTGCTCATATTCTCACAATAATATACTGTATGGCTTTCAAGAGATTTCAACTAGAATAAAGTAATGATCATAAACCTTCAAATGCCAATCCTTGAATCTGACATTCTAGTAGATACTTTGTACATACACGACAGCAGAGAGCTAAAGATGTCCACTCTTTGGACATGTTTAGAGTTTAATACCACCAACCTCGACCAGGTTCCTGGATTATAGTCCACCCAGAGATAAGAGCAAAGTCCCGTCAGGGTAAGAGAGAAGGATGGGTGGAATCTGCAAAAGATTTGAATAGGGAAACCGAGTTATATAAAAAAAACTAGAAAATAGAGAGGTAATCATCATCTTAAAAGAGGGAAAGCTAAGTGCTCTAATAATAATAATAATAATAATAATAATAATAATAATAATAATAATAATAATAATAATAATAATAATTCAGATATTTCGAAGAATTTACAGAGAGCTCTGTAAATGAAAATGAGCAGCAGATCAAGTTCCCAAAAGCCGTCAGCTAATCTCTCTAACAACACAACAAAATCATTACAATTTTGAATCTTCACTCCATCGCTCTTCGTAATCAAGATAATTGCAAGAACATTTAGACGCACTTCTCCTGCACTGTTGCAAGCGCAGCATTGATTCAAGTGCTCTCTGGCTGCCCGATTGATTGGCACGCGAAATTCAAGAGGTCAAGAAGTCAGGCGTTGGCAATCACTGTTAAACAACCGGCAATCAGTCCCCTGACAGAAAATGAAATGGGTTTCCGTCGAACTCCCTCTCATAAACTTGTTTTCGTGTTTCATACGGACAGAAAAAATTAATAAATAAATGTACCAAAAATGGCATTTTTAATTTTTTTTGTCCTGTATTGATAAAAAAATTATAAAGGTACTGAAATGATTTTATAACCGCGTTATCCGGATATTCTGTTAAAACCTATCTGCTATAATTCTCTCTTAAATTTGCATCATCAGCAAACAGTAAATTCAGCATTTACACGGATTTTGGGATTATGTCAAAACATTCCAGTTGGGATTTCTCAAGGTGGTCATCTGATACACAAGCAATTATACTCATGCGTATGTGTACAGTTTAGCTCTAAAAATACGCATTTAAGAAGACACTTAACTATTGAGCGTATATATGCAATACTGAAAAGCCTCTTACGGCAATGCCTAATGAAAAACCTCGTACTTTTTCGCTAATACCTAAGAAAAATCTTGTACTTTTACGCAAATACCTAAGTAAACCCTCGTAATTTTACACCAATACTTAAGAAAACCCTCGTAATTCTACGCCAATACCTTAGAAAACCCTCCCACTTTTACAACAGCACCTTAGAAAAACCTTGTACTTTTACGACAGTACCTAAGAACACCCTCGTACTTTTACGCCAATACTTATGAAAACCCTCGTACTTTTAACCGCCAATTTACTAAGAAACCTTGTAACTACGCCAATACCTAGAAAAACCTTGTACTTTTACGTCCAAGCCGAAAAGAATGATTTTACCTATTGGGAAACCTTGTACTTTTTCGTCCAGAGCGAGAGAGAAAATATTTAGAAACGCCACTCGCTATCGGAGCGGCTAAAGGCCATTAAACCACCTTAATTAGAAGTAGCCAGCACCATTTGTTCGGCTATTTATAAACTCGCGGCTCGCCTCAAATCAAGGCTTGTGACAACGGATAGTCTCCTCCGACAGTTATCCATTTGCACGGCCGTGGGGAGTTTCTTATTATTACTACTCGGTCGTTTGTTTTTTAAAAGGTCAGATGTATAACACTAAACGCGTAAATTTCCTTATTTGGATGCGAAGGGTTTCGTCACGCAGTAGTATAATGAACTCCTGAGGACGCTTGATTTTACATTAACAATTAGATGATGCGTCATTTTTATTCTTAATCTTTTACTGATGGTAAAAGGGCAGCGAGGTGATTAGTAAAATGGCAGGGATCATTAAGGGTTAATAGTAAAATGAAAGTTGTAAAAACTATACTGCTACGAACTTGCCTATAACATTTAGCTCAGCCTCAAATAAATAAATATAAATTGGTGGTTAAGTGAGAACCGAGGAAGAAGCTAAGATATTCCTTAATTCTAAAAGTTAAAATTCCCCATAAAAAATCTAAACTCCACTTCAGGTTAAAACGGAAACAGAAAACTTGGAGAGAGAGAGAGAGAGAGAGAGAGAGAGAGAGAGAGAGAGAGAGCGCTTCAGTTTCCATTCAATTTTCACAAGTTCAATTGTGTAAACAGATCGATGTTGATATAATAATATTCTATTTATCGTTAGAGGACCTTCAGAAACTGAAAGAAACTATTTATAAAAATAAAATAAATACAACTATTTCTAAAAAAATAAAAAAGGCGAATAGAAAACAAATAAAATAAATGAGCATATACGCGCACGCACACACACAACACACACACACACATATATATATATATATATATATATATATATATTAATATATATTATATATATATATATATACATCATTTAATAACTCCTCTGTTCCTTCGATACGTAGGAGCTCCACAAGGTCCTTTTCACCATAGACCTTGCTCGAGCACATTCAAGCACGCAAGGATAAAGAAAACTTCGGTGGAACCCAGAACTGTAGATTATTATTATTATTATTATCTGTAAAGGTCTAAAGGAGAGAGAGCCTATGGATGTTGAATATAGTGCCGTCATTGTTTCTTGACAATATATATAAGTTCCTGCCAATAGGATGTGGCATATCATTTCTCTCTCTCTCTCTATAAACTACTAACCATATTCTAAATGTGCTAAAGGGGAAAGAACTTTATTAAAAACAAAACAAAACACATAGGTATCTGCGATCCGTATAACATATTCAAGTTCCTCGAGATGGCTTGGTCATAGGGAGAGTATGGCAAACAACATTCATAATCGTCACAACCAACATCATAAGAATTGCCAATGGCACGACTGGCAACCCCATAAAGTGACAGATAAAGATTTCAATAACGACAAGTTAAAATCTTTCAACAGCTTTGTCCTGTCCTTACTTATTATTATTCTGGTATGGTGAAGATACATAAATATCTACCGGCCTCGGAATGACCTCGCGGTAACGCACCGAGATCAGACGCGCGAGACTGAGTACGAGTTTCCGAACTCAGGAGGCCGACGTCAAGGGCAAGGTCGGGAGAACCTGGCCTCGAGACCTCATATACATGAATATATATATATATATATATATATATATATATATATATATATATATATATATATATCATATATATATATATATATATATATATATATATATATATATATATATATATATATATATATATATATATATATAAAATAATAAAAGGAGCCCATAAAAACGCCAAAATATGGAGAAAAATACTATATTTCAGAGACTGCTGTCTCTCTCTTCGGGTAAATGAATGAGAAAAGTTACGGAAAAGGTAGTATTTATACCATGATACCCACCCACAGGTAAGCCAATTTAGGTCACTCCCGCTGATAATCTTCCTTTAATCCTCTTAAGCGTTGGTTGAATTAAAATTTTGTCAATGACATCTGCATCCCATGCTCCCTTTAAGATGTTCATTACCTGTTTCTGTTTAATCAAGGCCGATTCCATCATTTGACTCATGTATATATATATATATATATATATATATATATATATATATATATATATATATATATATATATATAGTATATATATCTATATATATATATATATATATATATAGTCACCATATATATATATATATATTTATTTCCAGCTCAAGGAGGTTCCTAGTAGCATCAGTGTAAAACTCAGAGCTGTACAGGGAGGCTTTGTAAACTTAGAACTTTATAAACTTAGGCACTATGACCAAGGAACTTCATCGCGCACATGACCAAATGACGAGATTCAGGACTGGTGTACTCATTCGCTGACATTATTGGACTCTATCATTTTAACCATTTTATATATATATATATATATTTTATATATATATATATATATATATATATATATAGTACATATATATATATATATATATATATATATATATATATATATATACATATATAGTACTATATATATATATATATATATATATATATATATATATATATGTACTATATATGTACTATATATATATATATATATATCCTATATATAATATATATATATATAATATACTATATATATATATCATATATATATATATATATATATATATAATATATATATATATATTGTTCCTTTTTACTAAATATTTTCATATTTGGCACCATTTCAATTATCTTTATACTACAAAGATTCATCTCAACAGTTTTGGAAATTCCGGATTTCATTCGTATTTACCATAAACACATCGCTTTCATAACGGAGCATCAAATCATTCGTACATCTAAAAATCATCAGTTGAGTGCCTCTCAAAGTGTCAGAGAGAGAGAGAGAGAGAGAGAGAGAGAGAGAGAGAGAGAGAGAGGGGGGGGGGGGGCGGCTTTATTACAAAAAGAGCCTAAAATATAGGGTTTGTCACTAGCCCCAGTAGTCATGTTTTAAATATGTAAACTATGTGTTTTTAACGGTATCAGTAAAATCTTGGTTGTTATTTTTTGGTGGTTCTCTCTCTCTCTCTCTTCTCTCTCTCTCTCTTTGAAAACTTCAAACATAAATAAATACATCAACATTGTTCACTATTAAACGATTCATGATATAATTAGATACGAATTGTTGCAGATAATAATAATATAATAATAATAATAATAATAATAATAATAATAATAATAATAATAATAATAACAACAATTTATGGTTTCATTTTTCGTATTGCACTTCCTACATATGGGTGAGATGTTATTTCCGTCTATCGTTCTTTGAATGGTATCTGGTTCTTAGGGCCGGATCTTGTGCCGCTGTTATCATTCCTTCACTTTCCTTCTTTAGCTCTCCCCTCTGTAGCCATTGCCATGTGTTCATCGCTGGCTAGTTCTTTAGTCTGTCTCATGTATTGTCCGTGCATTGGTTTGTTGTGCCAGTCCTCTGTTCTGTCTGTCATTCTCCTGTCTCTGTATATTTCTGGGTCTTCGTCTACTTTTATTAGTCCTTCTTCCCATGCACTCTTTAGCCACTCGTCTTCACTGGTTTTCAGATATTGCCCCAGTGCTCTGTTCTCAATGTTGACGCAGTCCTCTATACTTAGTAGTCCTCTCCCTCCTTCCTTTCGTGTTATGTATAGTCTGTCCGTATTTGCTCTTGGGTGTAGTGCTTTGTGTATTGTCATATGTTTCCTGGTTTTCTGATCTATGCTGCGGAGTTCTGCCTTCGTCCATTCCACTATTCCTGCGCTGTATCTGATTACTGCACTGCCCATGTGTTTTATGGCTTTTATCATATTTTCCTCCTCCATTGAGTTTTGACTTGAGTATCGCCTTGAGTCTCTGCATGTATTCTTTCCTGATCGTGTCCTTCATCTCTTGGTGTTTTATATCCCCTCCTTCCATTATTCCCAGGTATTTGTATCCTGCTCATCTATGTGTTTTGATGTTGCTCCCATCTGGTAGCTTATCCCTTCAGTTCTCGTACTTTGCCTTTTTTGTATGTTGACTAAGGCGCATTTTTCTATTCCAAACTCCATCCTGATGTCCCCAGATACAATCCTTACAGTCTGGATTAGGGTATCTATTTCCTTGATGCTCTTACCATACAGCTTGATGTCGTCCATGAACATCAGATGGTTGATTCTGTTCCCTCTTTTCTTGAGTTGGTACCCGGCATCCATCTTCTGTAGTACTTTTGTCATGGGAATAATGGCTACAACGAAGAGTAGTGGGGACAGTGAGTCGCTCTGGAAGATCCCTCTCCTGATATTAACCTCTGCTAGTCTTATTCCAGAGCTTGTAAGTATTGTATTCCAGTTGCGCATTGTATTTTTGAGGAAGCTGATGGTGTTTTCCTCTGCCCCATATATTTTCAGGCATTCTATCAGCCATGTGTGTGGTATCATGTCGAAGGCTTTCTTATAGTCTATCCATGCCATACTTAGGTTGGTTTTCCTTCTCCTACTGTTCTTCATTACCATTTTGTTTATCAGGAGCTGGTCTTTTGTGCCACTAGACTTCCTTCTGCAGCCTTTCTGTTGGTGGGGGATGGTGTTTGTCTCCTCTAGGTAGTTGTATAGCAAGCGAATACCCGGCACTTGCACAGAACCAGTACAAAAAGAGGCATGATTCAGTGGCTTTTGCCACTGGAGCCTGTGCAAGAAACATCAGCTACCTTGCAGTAATAAGTGGTACGAGCACCAACCTGAGGGAGTGATAGAAAACGATCACGCAAAGATCCTCTGGGACTATGGTATCAGAACGGATAGGGTGATGCGTGCAAACAGACCAGACGTGACGTTGATTGTCAAAGTCAAGAAGAAAGTATCACTCATTGATGTCGCAATACCATGGGACACCAGAGTTGAAGAGAAAGAGAGGGAAAAAATGGATAAGTATCAAGATCTGAAAATAGAAATAAGAAGGTTATGGGATATGCCAGTGGAAATCGTACCCATAATCATAGGAGCACTAGGCACGATCCCAAGATCCCTGAAAAGGAATCTAGAAAAACTAGAGGCTGAAGTAGCTCCAGGACTCATGCAGAAGAGTGTGATCCTAGAAACGGCACACATAGTAAGAAAAGTGATTGGACTCCTAAGGAGGCAGGATGGCAACCCGGAACCCCACACTATAAATACCACCCAGTCGAATTGGAGGACTGATAGAGCAAAAAAAAAAAAAAATAACAATAATAATAATAATAAAAATAAGAAACACCAGCTATCTTGCAGTAATAAGTGGTACGAACACCAACCTGAAGGAGTGATAGAAAACGATCAGGCAAAGATCCTCTGGGACTATGGTATCAGAACAGATAGGGTGATACGTGCAAATAGACCAGACGTGACGTTGATTGGCAAAATCAAGAAGAAAGTATCACTCATTGATGTCGCAATACCATGGGACACCAGAGTTGAAGAGAAAGAAAGGGAAAAAATGGATAAGTATCAAGACCTGAAAATAGAAATAAGAAGGATATGGGATATGCCAGTGGAAATTGTACCCATAATCATAGGAACACTAGGCACGATCCCAAGATCCCTGAACAAGAATCTGGAAAAACTAGAAGCTGAAGTAGCTCCAGGACTCATGCAGAAGAGTGTGATCCTAGAAACGGCGCACATAGTAAGAAAAGTGATGGACTCCTAAAGAGGCAGGATGCAACCCGGAACCCCACACTATAAATACCACCCAGTCGAATTAGAGGACTGTGATAGAGCCAAAAAAAAAAAAAAAAAAAACAAAAAAAAAAAAAAAAAACAATAATATGAATAATATCTTGCAATACGTTGACTACCCTAATATTATTCTCCTTGCATTCCAGTACATTATTATCTATTTGTTAATATATTAATTTATTTTTTTTATTAGGTGGTACCTCTTCTTTCTATATTTCCCTTCACCTCCTCTTACTACTTCATAATGAGCACCATATTCTTGAAAGCTTGAATTACCAGTCATGGCCTCTGTGGGCTTGTTCCTTATGAATAGGTTCATTTTCTAAATAATAATAATAATAATAATAATAATAATACAAAGGCAAATAAAGGAAAACGAAGTTGATTTTACTGTTAATAAGTATGAAATAAAAGAACCACCAGTCCGCGCATATATTGTATATTCAAATATTGCAAAAACTTCTTCCAGCGCTTCATGTGTATATAAGTATAAACATTAAGTATGTCGTAAAAATATCACTAAAACCTCCAGACAGTTTTTGTATCGCTCCTAAACGCAACACTAAAACTAGACTCGATAATTTTGTTTTCCAGATCAAGAAGTTATCTACATCAAGGTTGCGTGTCAATCCTTCTGCTACTTCTTCTTCTTCTTCTGGACCTCGTAACGGTATTTAAGGCAACAAGGCCGAAGGATTATCTTCCCATCTTTCACCAGGGATTTTATGGTTCACTTCGTCAAGCTGGCAAATGATCTCAGCAGATGTCTTCCATTAGGGAGCATTTTGACACGGACCGCTTGCTGCTTCGATCAAATTACTATTGGGTTTTATAGCCCTCGAGATCCTGGATTCTCTTCCCCTTTTTTTTACACGGAGAATCCTCATCATCATCAACTGGTATAGTCCTTGTCCTATCTCTTATCCAGGACCTAAATCTGTGGTGGGGACTTCCACAGTAACGGACTTCGACCTTGAAGAAAGGAGTGTCCCTTGGGGAAAATAGAACCCTTAAAGAAGATTACGAAGGATATAAAGCAATTGGGAACCTGGCCTATATCGCGCTGCAAATTATGATATGAGATAACAAGTAGAATTCTTTAAGACGGGTAACGGTCGGTTCTCGAGCTGGAGAGATGGCAAGTTGATAAGATAATTCTCTGTTATAAATCAGATTTTCTTTTCTCGTGGATATTATTGAAGCGTTTTCCGTCCGACTTTGAGACAGCCAAGCAAAGGAAAGTGATCATAAACGCCAGATTAATGAGTATCATGATACTGATTATCAGGCATTGGACACGTTCACATCTGCATCCTAAATCTTTGGCAGTATTTGATAGTCTCTTATTAGTTACTAAATAAAAAAAAGAGAGAGATTGGATTGCGAATTACGATTATGACGGGTCATATAACGTATGCCCGGTGAATAACGGGGTGGAAGCGAAAAATGTGAAGATTTGTTAGTCAAAATAATCTTGAAGCCATTCTTAACGGACTACACCTCTTACTGATTTCTTTCTAAAAAAAATTTTAAGCCTAGCTGCCATTTATTTTGCAAAATGGGAGAATATACATCAAAAGTGGCATCGTCTGCTACTCTTCCATATCATAAACAATATATTTATGTCTTGACTCACTGAAATGACCTCAGTAACAACTCAGCTATCAGTCACTTGAAAAATCCACCAGAATTAAGTTACCTATGATACTTATAAACAGGACCACCAGAACATATGTTACTATTACCTATGATACTTATAAACTGGACGAATAAGGTTAACTGTATAGCGGGCATTAATAAATCCAAACTGAACAATTCCGGACTTCATATCATTTTTACCTCTACTCAAGATGTAATTATCTTGATATAAAGAGATTCAAAAGTAATTATTTGCAAACAGTTATACTGCATATCGACAAGTGCCTATATTTAAGAATAAAACTAAAAATAACTTTAATTTTGGCTGAAACTTCTTGCAGTCATAGTACAAGAACCAGAATATGTGTAGGTCTCCTTATCAGCTGGAAATACTATATATTCAGAAAACTGACAGAAGGAGATTGCCATTAGATTGACAGAAGTTGGCGGATCACAAACTCGATCCAGTTGTGACTTACCAATAAAAACTGGATCGAGTTAGTCATTTTGTTTAGTATTCCCTTGGATAATTAACGATATGCTGGAGTAAGTGAACTGTCCTAGGTAAATTTTGCTTTCTCAAGTAAGTAATGAGAAATAGCAATTGCTTTTGACTGAAATTTTCATATAATATGAACTAAGGACAGGATTCAGTTCAAGTCAGGGAAGAACACATGGGACTGAAGTAGTACACGTGTGACAAAAAAAAAAAAAAAATTCTCCATAAAAAGCCCTCCCCCCCCCTTTTTTTTACTCGTTTTTCATGTTTATCGAAAAGAATAAAAAATACGAGTTATAAAACAAAACGACAAAATAAATCCTCGAGATAAAATCCAAAAGGAAAAAAATATATACAAAATATTAAATTTACAAACAATGCACAAGATATGAGTAGAGGAGAATGAGTAAAGGAGACATTTATATGATTGTTGTACTGATATTCCTTTATCATTTCAGTTAATCACTGGCTGACAATTTTCTGAAGACAACAAAATACTTCATTATCAGTTACCAAACATCCTATACTAACTGACGCTATGGATAATACGATACTAACAACTTGCAAATTTTTATATTAATTAAAGCACACACACATATATACACATACATACATACATATGTTACTTACGTTTTACATTTTTACTCCTTGATTGCCATAGTTGTTGCTATGCCGGATTACGCAACTATATTAATCACTGTATATTTTAAGTCTGTATTTGGTTAGCAAATAGTTAAAACTAGAAGTAGAGAGAGAGAGAGAGAGAGAGAGAGAGAGAGAGAGAGAGAGAGAGAGAGAGAGAGAGAGTGAGTAAATATCTATTCAGGAATTTAGGATTAGGAATGGAATTTTATCACAAAAACCCTTTCAATAAATTCATCTATTCAGGAATTTAGGATTAGGAATGGAATTTTATCACAAAAACCCTTTCAATAAATTCATCCTTTTTGAGATAATCTTCTTATCTCAAAAAGGGAGAAAATACAT